>NC_133336.1:66245974-66565128 GCF_042186555.1 Aquarana catesbeiana | reverse complement strand
ACGGTATGGGGTGCAAAGTTAGGAGTTAAAAGTCCCAGGAGTAGTGTCTCTGTGGCATGAGGGAAGAGTAGAGAATTGTAGACATATTCAAATGTATGTGATCGAGAGGGTTTTTTTTCTGTAGATATGTGTTGAGATAAGGAAAGGGAGTCTGTAAATAATTTTAAGTCTTGATAAGTTGAAAATAATAAAAAGAGAATAATTAAAAAAAAAAAAAAATCTAATGTGTACCCAAACCCAAGATTATGGTGGCTGCATTCATTTTCTTTTCCTCATCCTGCCAGTACCACACTTCCTGTCCCGAGGTGACAACCCTCCCTTGCTGTACTGTATCTACTAAGGAACAGTGTTATCACTCTAGGACAGGACGTATCTACATTGTAAATCGCTGCGTAAACTGTTGGCGCTATATAAATTGTGTATAATAATAAAAATAATTAGGACTACAGAACTACTTCCCCTATCATCATCTCCATAACAGATAGGGATTGAGGTGTATTGTGGTTCACAGAAGTAATCTAGACAAATGTTAAGATAGAAGTTTGAAATAACACTTCAGAGTGCACAAGATACAGGACAGAAATGGATTTCTGACGGGATCGACAGGTATTTGTTTGCACTTACCGAACAGATACATACAAAGTTATATTAAACTGATGCTCTACAGATGAAATTAAGGCAAATAAGAGGAGTTCTTTGTTAGGATTTCATACACGTTAAAGCTGAACCTCAGGTGAAGTGTAAAAAACTCAGATAAAATGAATATATATGGGAGCTGTTCTACCTGCCATAGGATTTATATTTGTGCCCAACCCATCTTGAAAATGACATAATTCAGCCACACATTACAATCAAGCTAGTGATGTGACCTTTCTGTACTGCAGTAATGCCTAATATGCAGGATGAGAATATCGAACAAATGATTGTCCTTTTTTTTTTTTTTGCATGCTAGTCTCATATTGAAAACCAACAGATTACTCAGGCCGGGTTCTCACCTATGTGAATTAGATGTCCGTTTTTCCCGCATCTAATTCGCATAGCAGGAGAATGTGACTGGCTCCCTATTGAGCCGGTTCGCATATCTCCCTTGCGGCTGCGGGGCGCACTGCACAGAAACGTCTGTGCGTCTTTGGCTCCGTTTCAGGGCCGAATTGAGGCAAAGATTCTCCCCTGATTCGTCCCTGAAACGGAGAACAGGGATGAACAAGCGTTGCTGTGCGATCCGCAGCCGGTTTAGGTGTGAACCGAGCCTAAAGTTACGAAAATTTTAGTAAGATAGAATACAACTTTGGAATTGATGTAATGTATTGTATTGTATACTTTTGTTTCCGTTTGGTCACACAATTTTTTTTTTTCGTACACATACTATACTAATTACACTAAAATCATTTGTTCTGTTATTGTACAAGAAACATTTTCTTGCTTGTTCCTTGGGATATTTTCACATGAAGTGCCGTGGTCGGCTCTTAAAAGCTGTGTGCTAAATAGATTATCGGAACAATCGATCCAAATGCATTTTGATTTTTTCATTCGATATTCTCTTTGTGTGTACAGGCCTTTAGAGCCTGCAATTCACATCTGAACCACACTGCAGTGCTCAGAAAACGCACAGGACTCTTTTTAAATCTGCAGCGAATTCGCACTGCCGCTGCGCCACAGATATGTGAACTGGTTTCATAGAAAGCCGGTTTGGTTCACATGTCATGCGAATCAGATGCGGTTCAAAACGCATCTAATTTGCACATATGTGAATGAAGCCTTATGCACTAAAACCTGGTCACCTGCCTGCCTCCATCCTGTACATCAGAGGTAGGCAACCTGAGGCCCTCCAGCTGTTGTGGAACTACATTTCCCATGAGGCATTGCAAGGCTGGAAGTTACAATTACTCCCAGAGGCATGATGGGACTTGTAGTTCTGCAACAGCTGGATGGCCCCAGGTTGCCTACCCCTGCTGTACATGGACAATGCAGGAGCAAGAGAAGGCTGCGGAGAGAGCTGCTTACTTTACATAAAGTCAGCATGGTCTCCCCACCTAAGAGGTTCCAGCTCAATACACAGCCAGGGAAACAGATATCAATAGGAATGGGGCTGGAAAGTATGTAGCCTCTTATATTAACTCCAGTCTAAGTGACCTTCAGCACTCAAAGGATGGATGTACTTATAAAATGGGGACCCCTCTGAAACTTCCACTGCACCACCGGGACCCTAGGAGGTCTAATGTTCTAGGCTGGTATCTTAGGCCTCATGCACACTGGACGTTTTTGGACGTTTTTTACAGCAGCTGTTTTTGGCAGTAGACGTTTTTTTCTACACTACATCATGTTATCCTATGTGTCCATGCATACATAGGCTGTTATCAGCAGTTTTGGGCAGTAAAGTTTTTGAGCAGTAAAAGAACCCCCAAAACTAGTGGGTTCTGAGAGACGTTTTTCAGCTGTAAAAACGCTCTAACGCTGATAAATGCTGATAAACGTAGATAAACGCTCAAAAACGTCGCTCACCAGCGGTTTTTAACGTTTTTGATCCATTAAAAAAATAATTTTTTTTCTTCAAAAGAAAAAAAAAAAAACACTAAAAATTGCTAACGCTAAAAAACGCTATTGCAAAAACATTGAAAAAAGCTGAAAAAAAAGTTGAAAAACTCACTGCAAAGCTACTGCCATTTTTATAATCTTATTTTAACGTCCAGTGTGCATGAGGCCTATAGGAGGGAGGCAGATAAAAAAAAATAGAAGCATTTGTTCTATATTATTACAGAAACAGTGACAATTTTTCAGGACCATGGACAGTACTCGACTAAGGGGTTATCCTAGTTACTATACTGAATTTTTCATGACATTGCAGCAATCTGCAGCATCATCAGAAGTTTAAAAACTGCTGGACCTCATCTTCAGGCAAACAGCAATTCACTGCAATGCTTAACCATGTGTGATATTTGGGTTTACTGGCTTTTAGTAAGACAAGGCCATAAAATAGCAGAACTTTATCAACACATCAGCACTCTCAAAGCTAAATTCAGCCTTACCTGCAAGCCTACACAGTAGTACAGCCTCCTCTCCTGTGTTTCGTCAGATATGGCGACCCATCAGATTTTGTAACGGAAGTGACGTTCCGTCGCCGCCATCTTACTCATCCAGTAAGGATACAGTGAGAAGGCGGCAAGCAGACATCTTGTTACACCCACCGGAGTCTTGCTTTTTCACACTTTTTTTTAACAGTAAACTCAGCTTATACAGTGGAACCTCGGATTACGAGCATAATCCGTTCCAGGAGTATGCTTGTAATCCAAAGTACTCGCATATCACAGCGAGTTTTCCCATTGAAGTCAATGGAAATGAAAATAATTAGTTCCGCATTGACTTCAATGGGTCGCAATACCTCATGCGGCCAGAGGCGGGGGGCGCCGGAGAGCCTCGGAAACGGCCGAAAAGGCCCGAGAACGCTTCAGCTGACCTCGGCAAACCTCGGAAAGACTCCGTTCATGCCGACGACCGGCGCTGTTCGGCTCCGGTGCCCCCCACCTCAGGCCAAAAGCGGTACTGCACACTGCTTTTGGCCTGAATCCTGCTCATTTTATGAGACAACACTCGCAAACCGAGTTAGGATTTTTAGAAATACAGTGCTCGTTTTGCAAAACGCTCATTAACCGCGTTACTCGCAAACCGAGGTTCCACTGTAAAGTGAAATTCAGTATTTTCAAATCTCTCAGACTGTTTTGATGTTGATTTTTCAAAGCAGCGGTGTTCTGTCAGATTAGCAAACCTGTGAGATCAGCAGGCTTGCCGCTGCTTTGAAAATTCAGCATCTAAACAGTCTGACGGATTTTGAAATATTGTATTTCACTATATAAGCTGAGTTTACTGTTAAAAATAAGTGTGAAATGCATGACTCTGGTGGGTGTAACAAGATGTCCGCATGCCGCTTTCTCACTGTATCTTTACTGTGGACAAGTGCGGGGTGTAGCAAGATGGCGTTGATGGAACGTCACTTCACCGGCACTGAAATAGTTTTCTCTAATTTCACTGCACATTGTGAGCTTTGCACCACATGCAGCAAGTTGGCTTAGGGACCACCTCAATTCCTTGCTGATGTATATCAAGCAACATCTAGCTTGTTCCTCCTCAGACTGACTGTCACTGGCCCGTGTCTTTCATTTCTTGGTTTTCTTTCAATCATGGAGGTTCAACATCACATATGAGCATTACCTAAGGCAGGCTAAAAGCAAAGGCAGCCTATCTAGGAAATCACACTCCTTCAGACGGATATCCACCCATTAAGATATTTTGAGATCTGCATAACTCATCCCAAGAGCCAGCCCACTGCTTGCATCAGGGTTGAGGGCTCTTGCAAGGAGTATTGAGGCATTATACTGTGATGGGAAGTATGTACAGCCCCCTGCTAGGCCCTCCCACCAGACATTACCTACCTGCATTGCATAAAGCAATACAGGGACCCAGTGATAATGTGTTTGGGTTTAAAATATGGCATTAAATAAAAAATGATTTTTTTTTAAATTTCATTAGCATGTTGATGAGGGGATAGAGGAAGAACTAGATAAAGCAAAATACAGTATATGCAGACTAAATCCGGCCACAGACAGAGCGATTTTCTTTCCTGCAACCATGCTTTGCAGGAAAGAAATCACTCAATTTCCCCATCAACACAGTCAGTGTCAATGGGGGAACCCCTCCTGTGGAGCCATTGTGTTCTCCAGGCGAGGGGGAGCCATCTCCACCAGGAGAACACAGCGATTACAGCTAACGGCTATTATATTCGCTAGCAATAATTACATGTAAAATCTGACAGGCTGGTTGCATCCAAGTTGATTGATCGATAAACTTGGGCACATTCAGCCTCCCCATACATCGGTTCCTGCTGAACCAGCCATCTATGGTTGGCTTTAACTACATACTGTATTTATTGGCGTATAACACTCACTTTTTCAACATGAAAATTGGGTGCAAATAGTGTGTGCGTGTTATACGCCAATTTTAGCTGCCTCGGATGGGACAGGGAGGGGGGCGGGACGAGCACCATCAAACTACATACAGTGAGAATCGCCTGTTTACTTGGCGGCCTCTGTAATAGAAAGTCCCGTCTCCTGGGCCGCCATTGGACCACTGTTCTGTCTATCATAGGAGAGTCTCACTGTATGTAATCTGTTGGCGCTCGTCTCGCCCCCCCTCCCTGTCCCCTCTAGGCTGCAGATGGGCATCGATCAGGCTGCATTGATGGCAATGGTGAGGCTGCTGCATTGATGGCAATGGTGAGGCTGATGCATTGATGTCAATGGTGAGGCTGATGCATTGAGGCACTGGTGAGGCTGCTGCATTAATGGCACTGGTGAGGCTGCTGCATTGATGTGGACTGGTGAGGCTGCTGCATTGATGTGGACTGGTGAGGCTGCTGCATTGATGTGGACTGGTGAGGCTGCTGCATTGATGTGGACTGGTGAGGCTGCTGCATTGATGTGGACTGGTGAGGCTGCAGATGGGCACTGACCCTTATTTTGCTTCAAAGTTCCTTATTTAAAAAATATTTTTTTCCCCTGAAACTTCCCTCTTAAAATGAATGTGCGTGTTATACGCCTGTGCGTGTTATACGCCGATAAATACGGTATTTAAAGCAGACCAAAAAATGTAAAATAAAACAATTCCATGGGAAGGCCCATAACACCCCTCAAAAATGTACAACATGAATTTTAATCCAGGAAGTTCTATAATAATCAATACTTATGCTTAGTCACTTACCTCCATGAAAGGACGGTGGTGTCAAAGACTCAGGGCTATCATCTTCTGGTTCTGATACCGTCACTGTTGGAACTGAGTCACCAGCTGGTTTTAAGCCTAGTTCTGATACCCCCTGATAACTAGTTTCAAAAAAGTCACATTCTATAGATGATTCTGTCCCAGTAAGTGTGATTTTCACAGGGGAGGTCTTAGTATTTACGGTTGCTGTGTGACTATATAAGCCGACATTATCATCAGGTTCCTCCATATATGATGAATATGAAATATCTTCACGCTGATGATCCTTAAAAGCAAAGTCATAACCTACTGGACTCGGCTTTCTGTCGTAAACCTCTTCAGGAGAATGCTGGGGTTTTGTATCTGGAGACCTGCTGATGTCGATGTACTTACAAGCTTCTAATTTATCACCCTCTGAAGGGTCAGATAATGTTTTGATCACATCCTTACTTTCTGCGGGTGTCATCTCAATTCCTGAATCTGAACTGAGCAAGCCACGGCCCTCAAACATAGGTGTGTCTTGAGGAGAACGGGAGCCGGTTCCAAATTGCTCTGCATCTAACCTTCTAGCACCATCTCCTTTCTTCAGAATGCCAGTAAAGTAGGAGGACTCTGTCTGTGACACATAACGTTCATCTGATTTCAGAGATGTGTAAAAAGATTCCTCATCATCCAATGGAAACTTCTTGGAATTGGCATAATCTAAAAACACAAAATGTAAAGTGAAGAATTAAAGAATGCTCTTAGCACATATAAAGAAATAAACTTTAGTACATGCCATTATATAATATACAGAGAAGGGGAGACTGGTAGAGAAAAGAAGGAATGATATAGAGAGGAACTTGAGGACAATATGGAAGCCGGGTAGCCAATGTGTCAAAAAATAATTTACAATGCTTTTGAGCATGATCTACTGTATGCCAAAAAAACCTGCCTGCAAATTCTTGGATGTGTACGAAGGAGCGCATGGTACAAAAGTTCATCTCGCTCAACGGACTTTGGTAAAAATGTAATTGTTAAAGTGGAAGAAAAGTCTAACACTTATGCCGCGTACACACGAGCGGACTTTACGGCAGACTTTGCCCGGCGGACGGGATTTCGTCGGACAATTCGATCGTGTGTGGGCTCCAGCGGACTTTGTTTTCTCAAAAGTTGGATGGACTTAGATTTGAAACATGTTTTAAATCTATCCGTCGAACTCGAGTCCAGTTGAAAAGTCCGCTCGTCTGTATGCTAGTTCGACGGACAAAAAGCCACGCTAGGGCAGCTATTGGCTACTGGCTATGAACTTCCTTGTTTTAGTCCGGTCGTATGTCATCACGTACGAATTAGACGGACTTTGGTGGATTGTGTGTAGGCAAGTCCGTTCATTCGGAAAGTCCGTCATAAAGTCCGTCGAAAAGTCCGCCGGGCAAAGTCTGCCGTAAAGTCCGACCGTGTGTACGCGGCATTACTATTCTTAAAACCCTCCTCATACCTATCATGCATAACCTGCGTAAAAGAGATCTGTGTACTTCCTTTTTTTTTAACTCAATCTGGACAAGTGATCCTGCAGCTCCTGCTCCCCTGTATAAGGGAGCACACAACTGCTGTGAATTCTGGGAGCCATTAAATTACCCATAGGCTCCTATGATCCAGTTGGTGCTCCCTCCTCTCCCCTGCAGCAGTCACTTACTGACACAGGGGATTAAAAAGAGGTAAGTACACAAATCTTTTTTCACAAGGTATGAAGGATAGGTAGAAGGCAGAGAAGGGAACATATTTAAAAGTAGTAAGGGAGGACATAGAAGGAGCGCTCAATTCCCCCCAGCAACACAGTCAGTGATGATGGGGGGATACTTCTCGCAGAGCTATTGTGTTCTCCTGGCGGGGAAGGGGGACGCAAGGAGCCGTCCCTGCTGGGAGAATACAGTGATTACTGCTAGCGGCTATAGCTGCTGTCAATAATCATATGCCGAAAATCCGACATGCTGGCTGTACCCAAGTCGATCGATGGATCGACATAAGTACATTCAGCCTGCCCATAGATGGTTTTAATCTTGGCCAGTCTCTGCTGAACTGACCGAGATTTGAATCATCTATGGTCGGCTTTAGGCTTTTCTTCCATGTTAAGAGCATCAAATACAGCATGACAAGTCGCACCCCATTGCCGGCAATGGAACCGTTTAAATTGTTGCGACTCAAGTCACAGCGACTTTGAAAAAGGTTCCTGCACTACTTTTTTTGCGACTTAATTGCAACTTGCATTGACTTCTGTTAAATGAAGTTGCAAGCCGCAATGAAATTGGAGGTCCAAAAAGCAATGACCTGCTGAAGTAGCGCAATTTCAAAGCCGCATTGGTATGAACCAGGGCTTAAGCAGTCAATGTTAATAGAATTAGGACAGAATGCACTAAGGGACCTGTGTTAAGTCTTGATGAAAACTACTAGCATCTTTTGATGGCACCAAAGGCAGCCTTACTCTCAAGCACCTGTGCTTTCCAGCCAAGCCTGATTGGCTTCTGATCTTCCTTCCCCAGGGAAATTCCAGTTGTTACATTGGTTGCATTTAATGCTTTTTAAAGAACACATAATAATATTATTTGCTTTTCTATTATGCTTACCTAGCATTCAGTTTTAAAGTGGGTGTAAACCCACTTTTTGGACTTCTACCTATAGGTAAGCCTATAATAAGGCTTACCTATAGGTAGTGGAAATATCTCCTAAACGTGCGCCGTTTAGGAGATATTTCACTTGTAGTCCGCCGAAAATTCCAACGGCGAATGCACAGGGAAGAAACTACACTAAGTGCCATTTCTTCCCTAGCCTATGCCGTTAATCGCGGCTCCTGTGCGCGTGACAGCCGGAGTCCGCGGCCCGGAAGGAAGAGGGGCCAGAAGATGGATGCTGCCTACACAGGGGACATCGCTGGATTCTTTTGCAGGTAAGTGGCACATAATGGGCTAGTATGCGATGCTTACTAGCCTATTACGCTTTTCATGTGCAGGCTTTGCAGTGAGCAAAAGAGGAAGTAAAACCCATCAGGGTTTACTTCCTCTTTAAAGTCAATTCATAATGAACATTCTGCCTGTAGCACAGCTCTAGTGTGATGTGTACCATTATTGCTTCATTCATTGACTTTACTTGCTGTCTTCAGGCATTGTTGTATATACATTTAAAGTGGAGTTCCACCCAAAAATGGAACTTCCACTTTTTGGATTCCTCCCCCCCTCCGGTGTCACATTTGGCACCATTCAGGGGGGAAGAGGGAGCAGATATCTGTCTAATACAGGTATTTGCTCCCACTTCCTGGCATAGATCACCGCGGCGCTTGCGGTGACCTATGCCACTTCCGGCGCCAACCCCGTACTCCCCCGCTGTATTCTGGGAGACACAGAACACAGCAGGGACCTGAGAGGACGCGCAGCGCGACTCGCGCAGGCGCAGTAGGGAACCAGGAAGTGAAGCCACACGGCTTCACTTCCTTAATCCCTTACCGAGGACGGCAGCGGCAGCAGCTGAGAGCCGAAGGACGGATCGCGGGCTCCCTGGACAGGTGCCGACATCGCGGGCTCCCTGGACAGGTGAGTGTTCATATAGTAAAAATCAGCAGCTGCAGTATTTGTAGCTGCTGGCTTTTAATATTTTTTTTTCAGCGGACCTCCGCTTTAAATGGCAAGATGTGCTCAGAATGAATATTTCAGAAAAGAGTGGTAATTGGCATGTTACAAGACATCTCTTCTTTTTGAAGTCAAGTAATAAGATCAATATTCAACAGTAGTGAAAAGAAAATTTAGCACATGGATTACAGCAATCTTATCAGTAAAACGGTGAATGACATTGTTTAGTGGACTGAAGATATTTTCCTTAAAAAAGCCCAGTGCTTGACAACCATCTAATCAAAGTGTCATTGGTATTCCCTCAAACTACACTGTGCTGATAGCTAATGTTACAGGGTCAAGCTGGGAGCTGTCAATCAGATGGGAATTAGCTGTCAATCTCAGGCCTGTGCTGCTATTTGCTGCCGAGGAGCAGTGAGTATGGATCACACTTTTGCACATCTGGATACATTGAAAAAAAAAAAAATTATAATATATATATATATATATATATATATATATATATATATACATACATACATACAATGTGCAGGCCAGTCAAGTTACTCCACCCCAAACTCACTCATCCATGTCTTTATGGTCCTTTGCTTTGTGCAATGATGAGCAGTCATGTTGGAACAGGAATGGGCCATCCCCAAACTGTTCCCACAAAGTTGGGAGCATAAAATTGTCCAAAATGTTTTGGTATATGATGTCTTAAAGGGGTTGTAAACCCTTGTTTTTTTACCTTAATGCATCCTATGCATTAAGGTGAAAAAAGTTCTGTTAGTCTCCGGCCCCCCAGCCCCCCTGTTTTACTTACCTGAGCCCTGGAATTTCCAACGGCGAGGACACGTTGTCCCTTTGCCCAGGGTTCTCGCCACTTGATTGGATAGATTGATAGCAGTGCAGCCACTGGCTCCCGCTGCTGTCAATGAAATCCAATGATGCGGATGCCGGGGGAGGGGGCGGGACCGAGTGCGGGATTCGTGTCTATGGATGCAAATGCTGGACTTGGGAGCGCGTCTGCAAGGTAACCCCCCCGGGAGAGCGCTTCTCCTAGGGGCTTATCTGATGTGGGGAGGAGCCGTGAGAGCCGCTAGGGGACCCCAGAAATCGAGGATCGGGGCCACACTGTGCAAAGCGAGCTGCACAGTGGAAGTAAGTATGATATGTTTGTTATTTTAAAAAAAACAAAAACAAAGCTTTACAATCACTTTGAGCGCCGGTTCACATTAGAAGCGGCACGACCTGCACACGACTGCCGCGGCGACTTGCAAGACGACTTCTGTATAGAAGTCTATGCAAGTCGCCCCCAAAGTAGTACAGGAACCTTTCTACTAAGTCGGAGCGACTTGCGTCGCTCCGATTAGAACGGTTCCATTGTACAGAACGGGAGGCGACTTGTCAGGCGGCTAGGTCGCCTGACAAGTCGCCCCCGTGTGAACCGGCTCTTAGAGTTTCCTTCACTGGAACTAAGGGGCAAAGCCAAACCCCTGAAAAAGAACCCAACACCATAAACCCCCCCTCCACCAAATAATTTGGACCAGTGCACAAAGCAAGATACATAAAGACATGGATGAGCGAGTGTGGGGTGGAGGAACTTGACTGGCCTGACCTCAACCGATAGAATACCTTTGGGATATACTAGAGCGGAGACTGCGAGCCAGGTCTTCTTGTCCGACCTCACAAATGTGCTTCTGGGAGAATGGTCAAACATTCCCATAGACACACTCCTAAACCTTGTGGACAGCCTTCCCAGAGGAGTTGAAGCTGTTATAGCTGCAAAGGGTGGGCCAACTGAACCCTACAGACTAATATTGGGATACCATTAAAGTTCATGTGCGTGTAAAGGCAGGCATCCCAATACTTTTGGCAATATAGTGTATATATACACAGTATATAGTGTTGCAAATTCCCCTTCCTGAAATCCTGCTAATAACAGCACTTTATGTTTGCTATGTGTTCGCACTCACACAGCAAGCCATTTTTTTTTCAATATTTCTTACATATGTTTCTCAGGAGGAGGTATCATAGACAAAGTTTTTTTTAACAGTATTATGCCCCGTACACATGGTCGGATTTTCCGATGGAAAATGTCCGATCGGAGCGTGTTGTCGGAAATTCCGACCGTGTATAGGCTCCATCGGACATTTTCCATCGGATTTTCCGATACACAAAGTTTGAGAGCAGGCTATAAAATTTTCCGACAACAAAATCCGTTGTCGGAAATTCCGATCGTGTGTACACAAATCCGACGGACAAAGTGCCACGCATGCTCAGAATAAATAAAGAGATGAAAGCTATTGGCCACTGCCCCGTTTATAGTCCCGACGTACGTGTTTTACGTCACTGCGTTCAGAATGATCGGATTGTCCGACAACTTTGTGTGACCGTGTGTATGCAAGACAAGTTTGAGCCAACATCCGTCTGAAAAAATCCATGGATTTTGTTGTCGGAATGTCCGAACAAAGTCCGACCGTGTGTACAGGGCATTAGTGTGAGCCTGTCCCAAGTCAGTCCTCATTAACATACAATGCAAGAAGTCCAGCCTACACACTTTGTTAGGACAGACAGTGTTCAAATCTAGCTACAACTGATAATGAAAATCTGCCTGAACAGTACAGACAGGGTTAATTATGGCAAACACAGCTTCCCAGCCTGCTTGTAAACAAAGAGAAACACCTAGAATTTTCCTTGTTGAAGGGTCCAGAACAGAGCTTCTAAAAAAGGTAAGCTGCTTTTTTATAAATATATTTTTTTTTAGTTATGCTATGTGAAAGGGGACACTTAACCCCTTCAAGCCTAAGCTTTTTTTTGACAATTGTTGCTCACAAGTTAAAATCTGTATTTTTTGCTAGAAAATTACTTATTTTATGTCACACTGTATTTGCGCAGCGGTCAAATGCAATTTTTTTTATAAGAAATACACTTTCATAAACAGTAAACAAAACAGTAAAGTTAGCCCAATTTTTTTGTATAATGTGAAAGATTATGTTATGCCGAGTAAATTGATATTTCATACTTTAAAATTGCACACACTTCTGGAATGCCGACAAACTACGGTAGTTAAAAATCTCCATAGGCGACGCTTTCAAAATTTCTACAGGTTGCCAGTTTAGATTTACAGAGGAGGTCTAGTGCAGAATTATTGCTCTCTCTCTAACGATTGCGGCGATACCTCACATGTGTGGTTTGAACACCGTTTACCTTTGCAGGTGTGACTTATGTATGTGTTCGCTTCTGCGCGTGAGCATGGAGAGATGAAGCGCTTTCATTTTTTTTCTTATTTATTTTATTTTTACACTCTCCCTTTCATTTTTTTTTTGTCTGATCCCTTTTATTGCTGTCACAAGGAATGTAAACATCCAATGTGAAAGTAATAGGCAGTGACAGGTACTCTTTATGGAGAGATCTGGGGTCTATAAGACCCTAAATCCCTCCTTTGGACTCAAAAGCATTCAAAACGCTCAAAACATTTGGCTGTTTTGAATGCTGTTGTTTTTTTAAAAATGTGTCAGCCTTTAAGTCTTCAGTAAACCACAAGTGATGTCATGACATAGCTTCCGGGTTACTAGATCCGAGACCTGTTTAAAGCAGGCGTGCCGTGGGATGGGAGAGCCTGGGCGAGCCATGGAAGGTGGCGGGAGGTGGGGGGGGGGATCCCCTCCCGCTGCTTGGCATAACAGCTGAGTGGCTGTTTGGCCATTAGAACGTTGGCTCTAAAAAGGGATCACCACGGTACAACCCATTCTAGCAGAAGGCCGCATATTTGCGTTACGTCGGCGTGAAGGGGTTAAATATAAAGTAGGTGTAATCTCAATTTGGCTGCAAAAGTGGAAATACACTTTAAGCCATTGTCTCGCAATTAGCAACAGCCTGACATGCAGCTCCTTTAGTTGGCCATTAGGTTGTCTATGCTGTCTATCAGATAGGCAGCCCAGCAGCCAACTGAAGAAGCTCACACGGCAGGCTGACAACGCTGCTGCAAGTTGCATGACAAGTTTTAGCACTGTCAGCCTGCAGCAGGAAGTGCTGTTTAACTACTTGCCAACCGCTGCACGCCGATATACGTTGGCACAATGGCAGCGGTTGGCAAATGGGTGTACCTGTACGTCCCCTTTAAGTGGCGGGGCTAGCGGGTGCATACATCGTGACCATGCCCGCGGACTCGATGTCCACCAGTGTCCCGGTGATTGTGTCACGGAGCCGCAGAACGGGGAGATACCTATTTAAACAAGGCATTTCTCCGTTCTGCCTTGTGGCATGACAGAGATCACTGCTCCCTGTGATCAGAAGCAGTGATCGCTATCATGTGAGTGGAAGCCCATCCCCCCTCAGTTAGAATCACTCCCAAGGACACACTTAACCCCTTGATCGCCCCCTACTGTTTAACATCTTCCCTGCCAGTGTCATTTACACAATAATCAGTGCATTTTTATAGCACTGATCGCTGTATAAATGACAATGGTCCCAAAATAGTGTCAAAAGTGTCCAATGGGCCCGCCATAACGTCGCAGTCACGATAAAAAATCGCAGATCACCGCCATTACTAATAAAAAAAAAATAACAATAAAAATGCCATAACACTATCCCCTATTTTGTAGAAGCTATAACTTTTGCGCAAACTAATCAATATACCCTTTTTTTTTTTTTTTTTTTGCTTATTGCGTTTATTTTTTCAAAAATATGTAGAATACATATCGGCCTAAACTGAGGGAAAAAAAAATTTTAATATATTTTTGGGGGATATTTATTATAGCAAAAAGTAAAAAATATTGCTTTTTTTCAAAATTGTTGCTCTTTTTTTGTTTATAGCCAATTCATTGAGTACTATGCAATTATCAATGTGTATGTGTACCTATCTTATAGCAGCTCTTTTGCATATGGTGTACTAATGCCTGCTAATATAAAACACCTTGTATTATATTTATCAACATTTACTACCTCTTATGTGCTGCCAAGCTAATGTATATGTATCCATTATGTTTATGCCATTGTGCATGTGTATATATATGAAAATACTTTTTTACTATTGTTACAAATAAAAAATGTTTACTAAATACTCTACCTCCACAAGTCAATTGCCTCATTTAAAGTCCCACATTCCCTTCTTTTTCTGTTTATAGCGCAAAAAATAAACACAGCAGAGGTGATCAAATACCACCAAAAGAAAGCTCTATTTGTGGAAAAAAAAGGACGTCAATTTTGTTCGGGTGCAACGTCGCACGACCGCGCAATTGTCAGTTAAAGCGACGCAGTGCCGAATCGCAAAAAAGTGCTCTGGTCAGGAAGGGGGTAAAATTTTCCGGGACTGGTTAACTTTGCATTTGTGTTCCATTTTATCTTGTGAATGTATTGATACACAATGTAGGTTTTTCCAATACAGCTCACTGATGCCCTGCTGCTAACACAACATAAATATTTAAAGAGGATTCTGAAGAGTGCTGGCTTGCTTGGTTTTAAAATCCCTCTCTTACACGTCAATGGATTGGATTAATGTAAAATGCATCTTTTTATAGCTGCTTCCCATCCAAGAGACAACATACAGAAGTGACGGAGATGTCAGGATTGCATGGAAAGATGTTCCCTCCTAGCCAGAACCATTAAACCTGAATATATTGTAAGCGTTGAGGTTAAAGTGAACTCATTCATTTTAAATATTGGAACTGTTATGATAAGAATGTATCCGTGGAATAAATTTACCCAGCCACAAATACTGGAATCAGGAAAGACAAGTAAAGCCCTCTGTTCAAAGGGCTGTAGCAATTTCACACATTTGGGATCACTTGGTTTAACTTGAAAATAAATATCGCTGTTACAGTGCTGCACGCTAAAGTAAATTAATTAAATCTCATGACAGAACCATGGAGGATGGCAGGGTTGACATCCTTTTGAAAAATAGTTGCTGGGCAACCAGAACACACAGATCTGAATAGAGCCTCAAAATATATGTCTGGGCAAAATAAAAAAAAATCAGTATTCATCTCCGTAATACATGTACATTTCACCATGCTTTATCCCTTTATTAAATTTTGCAAGTAAAAAAAAAATGAAAAAAAAACCTGTTGATCTCTCTCACACCCAGTGTTTTCCTAACTTCCTGACTGAGGTGACAACACTGTGGGTCTGCTGCATTTAAAATGTACCGTATATACTCGAGTATAAGCCGAGTTTTTCAGCACTTTTTTTTGTGCTGAAAGTGCCCCCCTCAGCTTATACTCGAATCACTGCCGTCTGCCTACCTGATCAGCGTGTCACCTGATCAGCGGCATGCGAAAAGGCGATGTACGTCGGCAGAATGGCACGGCTGGGCAAATGGGCGTACCCGTACGTCGCTTTGAATTTGCCACCGTGCCATTGCGTGCGCGCCGCCCAGGAGCTCCGTGTGTTGGGTCGCGGGGATACCCGCGATCGCCTCACGGAGAGGACAAACGGGGAGATGCTAATGTAAACAAGCATCTCCCCGTTCTGCCTAGTGACAGTGTCACTGATCTCTGCTCCCTGTGATCGGGAGCAGAGATCAGTGACGTGTCACATGTAGCCACGCCCCCCCACAGTTAGTAACACTTCCTAGGTCATACTTAACCCCTCCCTAGCCCCCTAGTGGTTAACCCCTTCACTGCCAGTGTAATTTACACAGGAATCAGTGCATTTGTATAGCACTGATTGCTGTATAAATGACAATGGTCCCAAAAAATGTGTAAAAAATGTCCGATGTGTCCGCCATGTCGCAGTCACGATAAAAATCGCTGATCGCCGCCATTACTAGTAACAAAAAAAATTAATAATAAAAATGCCATAAAACTATCCCCTATTTTGTAAACGATATAACTTTTGTGCAAACCAATCAATAAACGATTTTTGCGATTTTTTTTTTTTTTTTTTACCAAAAATATGTAGAAGAATACGTATCGGCCTAAACTGAGGAAAAACAATGTTTATTAAAATATTTTTTGGTGATATTTATTATAACAAAAAGTAAAAAAAAATGTGTTTTTTGCAAAATTGTCGCTATTTTTTTGTTTATAGCGCAAAAAATAAAAAACGCAGAGGTGATCAAATACCACCAAAAGAAAGCTCTATTTGTGGGAAAAAAGGACGTCAATTTTGTTTGGGAGCCACAGGTTGTGTCACAGGTACATTTAGTGCAAAAACTGACAATAAAAGTGCAGAAAATAAATATTTGCATATTCACAAAAATCCACAAAAATATCCTATTGTGTAAACTTCCTAACCGCTTATATATAATATATATTGTTATGTTCAAACAAAAATAAAATAAAATAAAGACAATCCTGTGCAAAACCTGCAATTCAAAGTGACATTTCTGTGCAAAAAAATCCAACATATATGACTAGTGTAGACAGACGGCGGCCATTCCAGTGTACAAAAGCTGCGCCTCCTCCTCGTCCTCGTCTGTGATAGGCAGAACACTCAGTTTCCCAGCAGTCAGTGTTCAGCCTATCAGGGACGTCCTCTCATCCTCATCCCACAGACGAGGATGAGAGGATGTCCGTGATAGGCTGAACACACAGACGAGAACGAGGATGAGGAGGAGGTGCGGCTTTTGTACACTGGAATGGCCGCCATCTGACCTGCATGACACGTTGATCAGGTATGCAGAACGATCAGGGGGACATCCCGACCGCTCACCGCTGCATTTAAATGGCAATCCCCCTCAGAGAGCTTGCAGATCAGCACAGGAAGGCTGCAATGGACACAGAGAGGACACTGAGAGCTTGCAGACCAGCACAGGAAGGCTGCAATGGACACAGAGAGGTAGGCAGATCTGCACAGGGAGGCTGCAATGGACAGGCAGGGTGCAATGGACAGGGAGGCTGCAATGGACACAGGGAGGTAGGCAGATCTGCACAGGGAGGCTGCAATGGACAGGGAGGTTGCAATGGACACAGTGAGGTATGCAGCCGCAGATGGGCATTGTTTACCCTCTTTTCCACTTACGTATGCTGCTGCATTTTTCACCCTTGGCTTATACTCGAGTCAATAAGTTTTCCAAGTACTCGGGATGGCTTATACTCGAGTATATACGGTAAGTTCACCTTTTCATTGAAAATGAAAAGGTGAACTAACCCCTATGGTGGTCAATCCTAGCCAGTAGTGTGGGTAATTGATAACTTTTTATTAGCACCAAATCCTCATATCAAGCATTTAGACCACAAAGAAAGGAGGTGGGACTTTTCAAGGTGCTACTAAACCAACTTACAAATCAGAACATGATTAAAAAATGTATAAGGATAACAAGAACATATTATTATAATGATTTCAGCATACAAATAGATAAATATTGTTGCGCCTCCCTCTATGTAGCCATATACAACATAAAATCCTCCAATGAAAAAAACAGTGCCTTGAAAAAGTATTCATAACCCTTGAAATTTTCCACAATTTGTCATGTTACAACCAAAAACAAAAATATTTTTTATTGGGATTTTATGTGATAGAGTCCAGGGATATGCAATTAGTGAACCTCCAGCTGTTGCAAAACTACAAGTCCCATCATGCCTCTGCCTCTGGGTGTCATGCTTGTGGCTGTCAGAGTCTTGCTATGCCTCATGGGACTTGTAGTTCTGCAACAGCTGGAGGTCCGCTAATTGCATATCCCTGTGATAGACCAAAAAAAGTGACACATAATTATAAAGTGGAAGGAAAATGATAAATGATTTAATTTTTTTTTACAAATAAATATGTGAAAAGTGTGGCTGCAATTACAGCTGCAAGTCTTTTTGGGGATGTCTCTACCAGCTTTGCCCATCTAGAGAGTACAATATTTGCCCATTGTTATTTGCAAAATAGCTCAAGCTCTGTCAGATTGGATGGAGAGTGTCCGTGAACAGCAATTTTCAAGTCTTGGCACAGATTCTCAACTGGATTTAGGTCTGGACTTTGACTGGGCCATTCTAACACATGAATATGCTTTGATCTAAACCATTTCATTGTAGCTCTGGCTGTATGTTTAGGGTCGTTGTTCTGCTGGAATGTGAACCTCCAGTCTCAAGTCTTTTGGATACTCTAACAGGTTTTCTTCTAAGAGTGCTCTGTATTTGGCTCCATCCGTCTTCCCAACAACTCTGACCAGCTTCCCTCTCCCTGATGAAGAAAAGCATCCCCACAACCAGATGCTGCCACCACCATGTTTCAAGGTGGGGGTGGTGTGTTCAGGGTGATGTGCAGTGTTATGCCCCATACACACGATCGGACTTTCCGACAACAAAACCGTGGATTTTTGTTTGAAGGATGTTGGCTCCAACTTGTCTTGCATACACACGGTCACACAAATGTTGGCCAACAATTACGAACGTAGTAATGTACAAGACGTACGTGATATCTCCATTATGAACGCTAGTTTTACAAGACGGATCGCTTCCGGCTCGTACTTGATTCCAAGCATGCGTGGACTTTTGTCCGACGAACTTGTGTACACACGATCGGAAAGTCCGACAACAAACATTTGTTGGCGGAAAATTTGAGAACCTGCTTGCCAACATTTGTTGGTGGAAAGTCCGAGAACAAATGTTCGATGGAGCATACACACAGTTGGACTTTCCGCCAACAAGCCCACATCCAACATTTGTTGTTGGAAAATCCGATCGTGTGTACGCGGCATTCGTTTTCTGCCTGCAAATGACTTAAATCCCAAGACCTCATTTAGTGTGGCTGCAGAGTGCATGTGAACAGTAAATGTGCTAAGAATAAATACTGATGATGCATTTATCATTCACAAACATGTCAACGCCAAGTTGATTGAATCTCCCTTCACAGTGTTTGGTAGCCACCAGGGCATAACAGAAACTATATATTTTTGGTAAATGGTTATAGTTGTAAAAAAAAAATCTTGGGGTAGCCATATACTGCCGAAAACAGCATTTGTGGCAAAAAAACCTAGAAATCAAAAATCATTTAATGAAGCATTTCATTATGTCCAGCTGACTTTACTAGCTACAGTATTTATGGATCAGCGATTTAGTAATGGCAATGCACAAAAATACAATCTCCCCTTATTGCTTATGTAAATTAAAAAGCACTAACATGAAACGTCCTTCACAAGGCTGCAGAACTCAACCCTGCAGCCAGGCAGACGTGTGTTACCTTTTGTAGTCATGGATGAGTTTCATCCCAGGTCTTGGACCATTGTCACCAGCCCCCTCTTCCCCTAGTGGACCCTCATCCTTCAGGCACTTCTTTTTTATTTTGAACACTCCCACAATAGGATATCCTATATAACTAATTCTGCATTGTAACTTATTCTTTTGCCACTGGCCAAAACCAAAAGCATCCTCATATTTGGAACACTATAAATAGATAACTTATATACATCTGTTATTACTTTAAACTTGATCAACAGATAACACCTATAGGTATAAGCATGTAACTGTAGGTATCGTTATGGGCACCTAGAGAGCCCTTAAACCTGGATTTCCTAGTTATCCAAATAATGGCCTTTGGCCTGGAATCTGAACTTGGGTAGTCCTTCCTACACCCCTGTCTTTGAAGACACCCATAAAACTCTAGGACCAGTAATGGGAGAATTTGCAAGTTACACAGGGCTAAAGACACACACAATCAACAAGATGGAGAGTCAGAAGATGGGAAGTAACACAGCAAACTCAAACAGGAAAAGTAGAGGTTTGCTTGTAAGTCCAGCTGCATATGAAGTAAAATGATACAAAGGTGAGCTGTAGATTAACTAATTTACCAGCTGTGGACTGCAATTTACCACTGGGAGATTTGAAAACCAGTGAAATTTCCATACTACTTATTTATTAAATAAATAAATGATAAATATATAATGTGATTTCCTATAAATATCTCAAAGTGAATTAAATGAAAATGAAGACTGCTGCTCACCTCACATGCGTTCTCGCTAGGACAGGTAAACATCTATCAATAATTATGTGGCGCTCCCTAAAATATATGATCCTGTATAAAACTCACTATACAACACAAAGCTCTATACACACATATATATATACATACACCCCTCACATTTTTGTGTATATATATATATATATATATATATATATATATATATATATTTTTTTTTTTTTTTTTAATGTGGCAACAAAAGTGAGTACACCCCTAAGTGAAAATGTCCAAATTGGGCCCAAAGTGTCAATATTTTGTGTGGCCACAATTATTTTACAGCACTGCCTTAACCCTCTTAGGAATGGAGTTCAGCAGAGCTTCACAGGTTGCCACAGGAGTCCTCTTCCACTCCTCCATGACAACATCACAGAGCTGGTGGATGTTAGAGACCTTGCCCTCTTCCACCTTAGGTTTGAGGAGGCCCCACAGATGCTCAATAGGGTTTAGGTCTGCAGACATGCTTGGCCAGTTCATCACCTTTACCCTCAGCTTCTTTAGCAAGGCAGTGGTCTTCTTGGAGGTGTGTTTGGGGTCATTATCATGTTGGGATACTGCCCTGCGGCCCAGTCTCCGAAGGGAGGGGATCATTCTCTGCTTCAGTAAGTCACAGTACATGTTGCATTCATGGTTCCCTCAATGAACTGTAGCTCCCCAGTGCCGGTAGCAATCATGCAGCCCCAGACCATGACACTCCCACCACCATGCTTGACTGTAGGTAAGATGCACTAGTTTTTGTACTCCTCACCTGGTTGCCACCACACACGCTTGACACCATCCGAACCAAATAAGTTTATCTTGGTCTCATCAGACCACAGGACATGGTTCCAGTAATCCATGTCCTTAGTCTGCTTGTCTTCAGAAAATTGTTTGCAGGCTTTCTTGTGCATCATCTTTAGAAAAGGCTTCCTTCTGGGACGACAGCCATGCAGACCAATTTGATGCAGCGTGCGGGGTATAGTCTGAGCACTGACAGGCTGACCCCCCATCCCTTCAACCTCTGCAGCAATGCTGGCAGCACTCATACGTCTATTTCCCAAAGACAACAGGATATGGATATCTGGATATGACGCTGAGCACGTGCACTCAACTTCATTGGTCGACCATAGTGAGGCCTGTTCTGAGTGAAACCTGTTCTGTTAAACTGATGTATGATCTTGGCCACCATGCTGCAGCTCAGTTTCAGGGTGTTGGCAAACTTCTTATAACTTAGGCCATCTTTATGTAGAGTGAGAGCGATTACACCAAATTTAACACACCTGCTCCCCATTCACACCTGAGACCTTGTAACTCACATGACACGGGGGAGGAAAAATTGTTAAATGGGCCCAATTTGGACATTTTCACTTAGGGGTGTACTCACTTTTGTTGGTTTATAGGGCGTACACACGGTCAGACTTTGTTCGGACATTCCGACAACAAAATCCTAGGATTTTTTCCGACGGATGTTGGCTCAAACTTGTCTTGCATACACACGGTCACACAAAGTTGTCGGAAAATCCGATCGTTCTAAACGCGGTGACGTAAAACACGTACGTCGGGACTATAAACGGGGCAGTGGCCAATAGCTTTCATCTCTTTATTTATTCTGAGCATGCGTGGCACTTTGTCCGTCGGATTTGTGTACACACGATCGGAATTTCCGACAACGGATTTTATTGTCGGAAAATTTTATCTCCTGCTCTCCAACTTTGTGTGTCGGAAAATCCGATGGAAAATGTCCGATGGAGCCCACACACGGTCGGAATTTCCGACAACACGCTCCGATCGGACATTTTCCATCGGAAAATCCGACCGTGTGTATGGGCCATTAGACATTAATGGCTGTGAGTTATTTTGAGGGGACAGCAAATTTACACTGTTATACAAGCTGTACACTCACTGTCATTTCTTCAGTGTTGCCACATGAAAAGATATAATAAAATATTTACAAAAATGTGAGGGGTGTATTCACTTTGTGAGATACTGTATATATCGCTACAGTGCCTTGAAAAAGTATTCACACCCCTTGAAATTTTCCACATTTTGTCATGTTACAACCAAAAGCGTAAATGTATTTTATTTGGATTTTAGGTGATAGACCAACAGAAAGTGGCACATAATTGTGAAGTGGAAGGAAAATGATAAATGGTTTTCCAGATTTTTTACAAATAAATATGTGAAAAGTGTGGTGTGCATTTGTATTCAGCCCCCTTTTTACTCCAATACACCCAACTAAAATCTAGTGGAACCAATTGCCTTCAGAAATCAACTAATTAGGAAATAGAGTGCAACTGTGTGTAATTTAATCTCAGTATAAACACAGCTGTTCTGTGAAGCCCTCAGAGGTTTGTTAGAGAACCTTAGTGAACAAACAGCATCATGAAGGCCAAGGAACGCACCAGACAGGTCATGGATAAAGTTGTGGAGAAGTTTAAAGCAGGGTTAGATTATAAAAAAATATCCCAGGCTTTTAACATCTCACAGAGCACTGTTCAATCCATCATCCAAAAATGGAAAGAGTATGGCACAACTGCAAACCTACCAAGACATGGCCGTCCACCTAAACTGACAGGCCAGGCAATTAATCAGAAGATCAGCCAAGAGGCCCATGGCAACTCTGGAGGAGCAGTAGAGATCCACAGCTCAGGTGGGAGAGAGTGTCCACAGGACAACTATTAGTCGTGCACTCCACAAATCTGGCCTTTATGGAACAGTGGCAAGAAGAAAGCCATTGTTGAACGAAAGCCATAAGAAGTCTCGTTTGCAGTTTGCAAGAAGCCATGTGGGGGACACAGGTAACACATGGAAGAAGGTGCTCTGGTCAGATGAGATCAAAATGGAACTTTTTGGTGTAAAAGCAAAACGCTATTTGTGGCAGAAAACTAAAACTGCACTTTACCCTGAACAAACCATCCCCACTGTGAAACATGGTGGTGGCAGCATCATGTTGTGGGGATGGTTTTCTCCAGCAGGGACAGGGAAGCTGGTCAGAGTTGATGGGAAGATAGATGGAGCCAAATACAGGGCAATCTAAGAAGAAAACCTGAGTCTCCAAAAAACTTGAAACTGGGGCAGAGGCTCACCTTCCAACAGGACAACGACCCTAAACATACAGCCAGAGCTACAACGGAATGGTTTAGATCAAAGCATACTCGTGTTAGAATGGCCCAAAGTCCAGACCTAAATCCAATTGAGAATCTGTGGCAAGACTTGAAAATTGCCGTTTACAGACGCTCTCCATCCAAACTGACAGAGCTTAAGCTATTTTGCAAAGAAGAATGGACAAAAATGTCACTCTATAGATGTGCAAACCTGTTAGAGACACACCCAAAAAGACTTGAACCTGTAATTGCAGTGAAAGGTGGTTCTACAAAGTATTGACTCAGGGGGACTGAATACAAATGCACTCCACACTTTTCAGATATTTATTTGTAAATATTTTGAAAACCATTTATCATTTTCCTTCCACTTCACAATTATGTGCCACTTTGTGTTGGTCTATCACATAAAATACCAGTAAAAAACATTTATGTTTTTGGTTGTAACATGAAAAAATTTGCAAAATTTCAAGGAGTATGAATACTTTTTCAAGGGACTATAGATATAGATATGTATGTATAGAGCTTTGTGTTGTATAGTGAGTTCTATACAGGGCCACTGGGAGATTAGTATTTAGGGGATAAACTTCTTTCTTTTTTTTTTTCTTTGGAACCTCTAAAGCTATGTGTAACGATATGGATTGGGTAAAACAGGAGCCCCATCGCTACAGCGAAACCTGCAGAGTTGATAATTACCGTATCCATGAGATCCACATGATAACGAGCACATATGGGGTGTGTGTGGCTTCCTGATGGCCATGTTTCTGACAAATAGAACTGGAATGCCCCTGGCTGACCCAACATAAAAACTAACAATGGGGAGCCTGGCCTGCAAGCTTTGCTTGAGAATGGTTACGAAATTCCTTGTGAGTTCACATGAGAACAGTTACCAAGTTGCCTGTGGAGTTACCCAAGGACCGTTACCAAGATAAAGCCAAAAAAAAAAGCACTGAAATTAGTAGTGTGTTAAAAGCGCACTCTGGTCCAAAAATTATATTTGTAACGGAATTCCAATGACAAAACTAAAACCCATATATACTAGTTGCATCTCAATGTAAATCATTAACGTGTTTCCAAATAGAAATATAAGTATCTCAACCTGTCTTGGTCTCAATCTCCTGTAGTCTCCTGCATGGTAGAACTCACACCAACAGGTAAGATGATCACTACTATGAACTCGTTAGGGCTATACTGGAATTTACAGGCATGTGCACAGGAGAAGGAAACATACACTGACCTGTGACCTTGCTGATATTCTGCTGCTCTATCACTGTCCTATCAGTTAAGTTCTGGACTAGTGTGTGGGGCATGTGTGAGGAGCTGGCAAAACAATAGCTTGCTGATGCCATAAAGTTGACAAGCGTGATGGAATACCCCTGATATAGGGATCATTTTGATGTGATCACTTATGGTCACTTCTATTTACACATTTTCCTTATCATATGCTCAGTATAAAATGTCAAGGTAAGAAACAGATTACTTTGATGATGGGCGCAAATATAAAAAAAAACTAAAGCTAAAACGTTTTTGTAGCTTTGAATAGATCATTGAAGGGTTAAAATGATTACCGCCCACTCATGCAGACTGGATAAAACGAATGGGTGAAATGCTCAGGCTGGAAAGATATATATATCAACATAGAGGGTATGCAGGCAAATTCGAAAAAGTTTGGTCCCTGTGGTTGGATACTCTGGGAATAAGCCCTCTCGATATAAAGGTGGACAGGCTACTTCTCTGATTGGGAAGGTACACTTTCCATTACTCATTTCTTTTCTTTTAAAGATCTGTAGTGATACTTTTCGGTGTGTATTTTACACTTGTAGACGTACTGAAAATGTTTAGATGCTTAACAATCTTTGGATATATGGATGTTAGCATTGAATATGAGCATTGTACTGTGGCATGGTTTCTCTGGAAACTGTGATTTTTTGTCATTGTTTCTCTGGCACATTTTATTAATAAACCATTTTCTGATTTTTAAAAAATGAATGCTGGGTATTGCTGTCTCTGTACCATTAGGAAAAATCTCCTTTCACATCCTGTTCCAGAGATGCAACAGGAGGTAAGAGGAAATCTCCAAAATTGATATGGAATTCCCCTCCTAGATAGTTTTCCAATTGGAAGATTTTCCCTTATCTCTTGTTCTGGGAACAACTCTAAAATGTTGGATTTCCCTGCACTTTCTTTCTCAAAGACAATGGTTACCGGGAAAAATAAAGGGGTGAATATCCCCATTGGAGGAACAGACAGCCATAACTCTTCCTCATTCTATCAAAACTAAGAAAAAAAATGTGCCTATCTAGATATGGACTTTAAAGTGGTTGTGAAGGTAATTTTTTTTTAAGGGCAAGTAAACGAAAAAAGAACCTGCAAGACAAAGGCATAATGAGCTAGTATGCATCCCATAATAGCTCATTATGAAGTACTTACCTTAGAACGATGCCCTGCACTGCCGCCTGCACTCTGCTCCCACGGCCGACATCTTTCACCGGAGTTACTTCCGGGTTCATGGGCCCCGGCGCTGTGATTGGCATGAGGGGGCGTGCAAGTTTAGGAGATATTTACAGTACCTACAGGTAAGCCTTATTATAGGCTTACCTGTAGGTAAAAGTGGTGTAACACAGTTTACAACCACTTTAAATAACAAACATCTCTATACTTACCTGCTCTGTGCAGTGGAATTGCACAGAGCGGAACCAGAACCTCCTATTCTTGGGTCCCCCGCCAGTGCTCCTGGCTCTTCCTCTATGTCCAGTGCCCCCATGGGAAGTTGCTTCCCACCGGGGCACTTGTGCTCAGCTCCGCCCCCTGCTTCCTCGTCACTGGCTTTGATTGACAGCAGTGGGAGTCAATGGCTCCTGGTGCCCCAGCAAAGCCAGCAAGACCTGATGAGGGGAGAGAAAAGCTGCAGACGTGCACAGCGCTGGATCGAATTAAGGGCTTAGGTAAGTAAGAGGGGGTTGAGGGGGGATACTGACTCCTAAGGAATGCATTAAGGTAAAAAATGTTCAGGCTATAGAACCACTTCCTCCAAGGATCATCTTGTTATTGTAGTTAATTCATACTGTATGTTAAATCTGAACTCAGGGTAACATCACTGTTTGGACATTTTGCACTGTAAAAATATAAATATTAAAGTGGTTCTAAAGGTAAAACATTTTTTTCACCTTAATGCATTCCAGCATTAAGGTAAAAAAAATGTGCCACTTGCTGGGCTCTTCCCCCCTCAAAGACTTACTTGAGCCCTGTAACGATCCAGTGCTGTGCCTGTCTGCCTGGCTTCTCTCTTCTATCCCTGTTCTCACAAGATTGGCTAAGAGCAGCAGGGGCAATTGTCTCCTGCTATCAGTCAAGCCCCCATCCCCACGGGGGGGCAGGGACGAGCCACACTGTGTGTTTCATTGGATGCACACAGCCCAGGTCAGGATTGAGACTGCATTGCTGTCCCCATAGCAAAAGCTTGCTATGGGGCAGACACAAGAGAAGAGGAGCCAAGATCACTGGTGGGGGACCCCAGAAGAGGAGGTTTGGGGCAGCTTAGTGTAAAAACACTGCACCGAGCATGTGAGTATAATATTATTTATTGCCTTTAAAGGGATTTATATGAACTGTGGGCAATTTGTTCTTGGTTGCTGTATTATACACTTACTTTCATTCGCCCATACAGTACAGTAAGTACCCACTAGCGGCAGTTCCCGCGATATGGGGCCTACATACAGGAACATAACTACTAGGGATTTAGGAGACCTCCATCCTAGGTCAATAGACAGGGGTTGGTGCTGGGTTGGTCTAAGGGGTAGGGTGAACCCACATCCCAAGTTAAACTAGCTAAATGGAAATTGATCCTCTTACGGGACTTTAAAGGGAACACCTACTCACAGGTCATAAAGAGTATGGAAGATGTAAAATTGTATTCAAATGATAAAGTTTTTATTAATAGTATAGATCTTTAAATGGATCTGTGGTACATGGGGTAAATGTGCAGCATACGTGATACATACAAAAAGAAAGCAATACAAAATGCAAAAAATTCACAATCATAGAACTCTAATACACATGGAACACATTTGCGGGGAGTACCCGACGCGTTTTGAGATATACTCTTCCTCAGGGGTATCAGATTGGAATCAGCAAACAAAAGGTATGTCTATAAATTAAGAAAACAGTTACAAACCAATTGTAAGGATATTGTGATCAATATATATAAACATAGATGTATAAAGAAAGGTAATGGTTAAAATACGAGTATACAATATATATGGAGAGAATCGGTAAATACTGACCATGTAGTATTGCTTGGAGGGCATGTATCTAATGCTGCATCCATATTAAAAAAGGGAGAGAGGGGGGTATAGGGGGGACGTAACACCACTGAACGTAGAGGTATGTCCTGTTCCTGGTCCACAACCGCAAGGCTTGTGTGCCCACCCAAGGCGCAGTCACCAGGGAGAAATTCCCCAACAGAGGGCGTCAAAAAAAGGCCACCAGTGAGAGGGATGATCCTGGGAGGGCTCCAGTCTGTAGGGAGCAAGAGGTGGAAGAGAGGGTAGGGTAATGAAGAGGCAAGGGAGGTATATATGTTGTACATTAATATTAATGGGACCCCAGAGGCATAACAACCCAATAAAAGGTAGTAAAAACAAGGATAGGTAAAATACCTGAGTCAGCCCGTCAGTGGTTTACTGGCGAGAAGCTGGGAAGGGTATATACAGAGGACATCTGGGCATGGGTCCTGTGTGGCTCGGGGGGCATCTACCTCCCCACCCATTGGCCGCGCCCGCGATTGACCTCACTATATGAACAGGCAATGATTCCTTCACAATTCCACGGCGTCCTCTGTCCACAGAACGCTGATCTCCATCACACCCATCCTATACCTGGGACCCCATCAGGTAAGACAGCCACATTCTGGGCTCATGCCACTCCAGGGATATACCTAGCATGCTGTCCCCATTTTACCTCCTCCCTAACTGTTTTTGCAGACTGGACTCTGCAAGCCTCCCCTGGCCTGGCACCCTCGTCCAACATCCTACCTCTTCAGTGCCCTGAACCATCTTCTGGCCGGCACCACATTACCCCCCTGCCTGCAGCACCAGGGACCCCCCGATCTCGGGGGTCACTCAGCTGGGGTACTACACCCGGCCACACAGGACCCATGCCCAGACGTCCTCTGTATATACCCTTCCCAGCTTCTCGCCAGTAAACCACTGACGGGCTGACTCAGGTATTTTACCTATCCTTGTTTTTATTACCTTTTATTGGGTTGCTATGCCTCTGGGGTCCCGTTAATATTAATGTACAACATATATACATATATACCTCCCTTGCCTCTTCATTACCCTACCCTCTCTTCCACCTCTTGCTCCCTACAGACTGGAGCCCTCCCAGGATCATCCCTCTCACTGGTGGCCTTTTTTGATGCCCTCTGTTGGGGAATTTCTCCCTGGTGACTGCGCCTTGGGTGGGCACACAAGCCTTGCGGGTTGTGGACCAGGAACAGGGCATACCTCTACGTTCAGTGGTGTTACGTCCCCCCCTATACCCCCCTCTCTCCCTTTTTTAATATGGATGCAGCATTAGACACATGCCCTCCAAGCAATACTACATGGTCAGTATTTACCGTTTCTCTCCATATATATTGTATACTCGTATTTTAACCATTACCTTTCTTTATACATCTATGTTTATATATATTGATCACAATATCCTTACAATTGGTTTATAACTGTTTTCTTAATTTATAGACATACCTTTTGTTTGCTGATTCCAATCTGATACCCCTGAGGAAGAGTATATCTCGAAACGCGTCGGGTACTCCCCGCATATGTGTTCCATGTGTATTGGAGTTCTATGATTGTGAATTTTTTGCATTTTGTATTGCTATCTTTTTGTATGTATCACGTATGCTGCACATTTACCCCATGTACCACAGATCCATTTAAAGATCTATACTATTAATAAACACTTTATCATTTGAATACAATTTTACATCTTCCATACTCTTTATGACCTGTGAGTAGGTGTTCCCTTTAAAGTCCTGTAAGAGGATCAATTTCCATTTAGCTAGGTCAAGACTAGAGTCACTCACTAGAGTCACATAACTAACAGGGTCCTATCCTCTGTGGATGTCAACTTGGTCCCTCCAGAATTCTAGGGTGAAGACAGGGGACCTGTCACTACCAACATGCTGGTCGAGTCAACTCACAAGTCACCACTGCCTTTCACTGAGCCATGTTGCACACGAGATTCCCCAGGTATAGGCCACCCATCTCAATAGACAAGGAAGAGACTTACTCCAAGTTCCTCTTTTCCTTGCTTTACTGAACATAAAACTTGTCATAGATACACAAAGGGCACAGCATAACTTGGTTGAACTTTTGAATCAGTTGCAGAAAGTTCCATTCTCTGCCCACAACAATCCAGGGGCAGGGAGAGTCCTAGCATTCCCCAGAAGGGAAAGCCATGGTCCGTTGTACTACATGGTCTCTGCTGGTGAGGCACTTGGAGTCTTATGAGGACTTAAACCCGGAACACCTGCTTTCCCCATCTGCTCTCTCTTACTTCACCACCAACCCCCTAACTCCACCCAACTCCCCTAATTATATATTGCTTACCTAAACTGGGAGACCCCTAGTGTCATAAATGGAGACTATCCCTACCAAACGGGAGTTACGGCAGGGTCCTACAGCCAATTGCCCCATGCTAAAACCTACAGTTCCGGCTCGAGTACACAAATCAGCAGAACATCTGCCTTCCCTGTCTGCTCTCTCCTACTTCACCACCAACCCTCTAACTCCACCCAACTCCCCTATTTATAAACTGCTTACCTAAACTTGCAGTCCGGGGCTAAAACCACAGAATGCAAGTTCTGTGATTAGAAAAAAGGAGGTTGTGATGTGCATCCACACCTCCTCCAATCACAGAACACTGTACATTTAAAGCAATGCAAGATGTTTTTGGAATGGAAGAGCTGCAGAGAGAATGACCCACTGTGATCTGTGTACTTCAGCCAGAACTGCTTTGGTGTTGACTGTAATGAGGGGAATGAACGTAAGAGCATTACATAACACAGCAGTCACACATTGCGTGCACTTCATTAGTGTTCATTTAATTGTACAGTGCAAATGGCCAAACATTGTTTTTGGCCAGAGTTCAGCTTTAAGAATGCATTTGTCATCACTGTAAGGTAATTTAATAAGTATAGACAATGCTGTTCTCTGTTTTGTTGTATTGACTACAAATCACAGTATTTGTTCTATTGTATTCTGGGTGGAGATTTGCAAATGCTTTTTAAAGAGGTAAGAGATCATATTCTGCTGAACTTTGGCGCCACTGTTGTCAAAAGTATTGACTGCCATTTCTGATAAATGTCTTTTAATAAAATATCAATATGTTCTTAGATACAGAAATCAAAAGGTAAGAGCTTCTGTAGGGTCCACATACAGTGTTAATATCGATTGGAAAATTGATAAAATTAATTTGTTCTCTCCATAGATAGAAGAAGGAAGGAGCAGGGCGGGGGGGACTGACACAATACAATGTCAGCAATCTCCTTTATCTTGTTTACGGTCTATTATTACATAGGTTGGGCTTTGCAAAAAAGTCCAAAAGGCCAATGAATAACGCACTATACATAATAAAAAATTTGAAATAAATACTTCATATGAAAAATGCTCTATATATTGATATATATTTCTTATAAATAGTCCCTGTAACCTGTTCAATTAATACCCTGTGCCCCCCATGATGATTCTTACTTTTTCCAATGTCCCCTGTATAAGCTTCAAGTCAGCCTAGTTGCGACACAGGGCTAACGATCCAACTCAACCTTCATGTGACAGTGCATGGGCCTAGAAATCAGCCACTAAGCACCCAACGATGCATCGGAGAAAGAGGAGAGAGTCACGTGGGTACATTCAAACATGCTTGGGACAAACAGATCTATACTCAGACAAAAAAGTCAACAAAAAACAAAGACATATATATATTAAATGGACAGACTTAATAGCCAACTTGGTCTTTTTGTCTGCTGTCTCTGTTCTATATTTCCATGTGATCCGCCAAATAAAGAAGTATTGGCCATTCCAGCCCACTTAAAGCAGTATTAAACCCAAAAACAACATTTTTATATATTGTAACTTACCAATTCTTAGATGCAGTGGCTACATTCGTTTTTTGGGGTTTTTTCCTTCACTTTCACCTGCTGATTCAGCCAGTAAGTCTGTTATTTTTTTTAACTTTCTTTAACAGACCAAGCTGTCCAGCAAAAGGGGCAGTTAGAGGGTTAAGACAAACCATTTACAACTAAGAAGGGTGTTTACAATGGTCAGCTTTTATTAATTTAAAGCGATATTAAAGCCTTGTTTTTTTTAAAATAACAAACATGTTATACACACCTGCTCTGTGTAGTGGTTTTGCACAGAGCAGCCCGGATCCTCCTCTTCTCAGGTCTCATGCCAGTGCTCCTGGCTCCTCCTTCTTGCCGGGTGCCCCCACACAGGCGTCACCCAAGCAGGCGTGCTCCTGACCTGTGCCGCTGTGTGTCCATTCACACATGGAGCTGTGGCTCGGCCCCACCCCCTCCGTCTCCTTATTGGCCCACTGGCTGTGATTGACAGCAGTGGGAGCCAATGGCTCCCGCTGCTGACAAAAGCCAATCAGAAGTGTGAGCCCCTGGAGAGGCAAGGCTCTCATGGACATCGCTGGATCTAGTGGGGGCTCAGGTATGTATGGGGGGGGGGCTGCTTCACACAGGTTTTTTACCTTCTTGCATAGAAACTTTGTGCCTTGACAACTACTTTAAAGCGGAGTTCCAGTCATTTGTTTGTTTATTAAAACTCAGCAGCTACAAAAACTGCTGACTTTTAATAAGCACACACTCACCTGTCCCACGATCCAGCGGTGTGCTCACCACAGCCATGTTCTCCCTGGGTCCTCCCTCAGCGGCGCTGGCATCTCAACTATGGCCACCCAGCTGTGACAGCTTGCGGCTTCACAGCCGGGTGCCCACTGCGCATGCTTGAGCGGTGCTGCGCTCTGTGACTGGTCCGGAAGTCTTCTAGGACCTGTCATGTGTCCCAGAAGACTTCGGGAAGGATCGCCTAAGGTGGCCAAAATGTATTAGCAGGAGTTCAGCTTTAATTTGATAGTTAAGTCTATCTAAATTTGTAGGGTAACACTACTCTCCTCTCAGATTGACAATGCTACTGTCCAAAGGCATCTCCATTGCTCTCCCATCAGAGTGGAGCCACCCTAAGGCAGGAATGTGTTACTGGCCGGACCACCAAGTAAAAATAAAGGTAAAAAGCCAAAAAAGAAAAAAAAAATGCATCCATCACCTTTAACCACTTCCCTACAGGCCCATAGTAATATGACGTCCGCAGAAGGTATCTCCCATCCTGGGCGGGCATCATATGATGTCCTGGGCTTCCCGGCCGTCTAGGGGGCGCTCGGGAGCTGATGCGTGTGCCCAGTGGCCGTGATTGCCCGATAACAGAGCAGGACCATGAATCTGTGTGTGTAAACACACAGATCCACGTCCTGTCAGGTGAGTGGAGACCGATCATGTGTTCCCAGTACAAAGGAACACTGATCGGGCTCCTCCCCTTGTGAGTCCCCTCCCCCTACAGTTAGAATCACTCCCTAGGTAACACATTTAACCCCTTGATCGCCCCCTAGTTTTAACCCCTTCCCTGCCAGTGACACAGTAATTATTGCATTTTCATAACACTGATCGCTGTATAAATGTCAATGGTCCCAAAATAGTGTAAAAAGTGTCCGATGTGTCCGCCGCAATGTCGCAGTCACAATAAAAATCGCAAATCGCCGCCATTACTAGTAAAAAAAAATAATAATAAAAATGCTATAAATCTAGCCCCTATTTTGTAGACGCTACAACTTTTGCGCAAACCAATCAATATACGCTTATTGAGATTTTTTTTTACCAAAAATATGTAGAAGAATAAATATCGACCTAAACTGAGGAAAACATTTATTTTTTTTTTTTAAATGGGACATTTATTATAGCAAAAAATAAAATAATAAAAAATAATAAAAAATATTGTGTTTGTTTTCAAACTTAAAAAAAAGGTTAACACTGCGCTTAATAGAAAACTATGTGAAAAATTGAGTAAAGCTATATGAATTATAAATAAAGCTGCCAGCACCAAAAAGTTTTCAATACAAAACTAAAATCAGTGTAAAATGTGGGGTGGGTGCAGCGCTGAAAATATTGATCAGAAAAACTAAATATAGAAACCAGACGAATTGCCATTCAGTAGTGGTAAAAATATAAATGAAAAACTAAAGCAATGTCCCTACACATCAAGAATGTAGATAAAAAAAAATTGGATATAAAGAATGAATTAACATTCAGTAGTGGTGAAACATGAAAGGTGGAAAACTAAAACAGTGTCCCTATAAATTTTTTAACACAAGCAATCAGTTAAATGATCGTACAGTGATAATAAAAAGTGTAAATGGAAAACTGAAAATTAAATAAAAAAATAAAAAATAAATAAATCTTGTGAGAAACACATAAAAAATATAGGAATAAAAACCTATAAGTGACAATGATGTGAGTCGCAACTGTAAAGGCACATTGATGCAGAATATGAAATAACAAAACATCAAAGAAATTCCAAAAAGAGGGATGGTCATGAAATATATAAAAAAGGAATAATAATAAAGTCCCAAAGAGGTAGCAGAAATTGTTGAAGAATGTTCCTGAGAGTATAAACAGCTGATCGCTGTGAAAAGGATAGTGGAAAGCCTTCATCCAAATAGGGTGTCCACCCAAAGTGAGAATGTAGTCTCCTTACCCGCAGGGATGACCGCAATGGCGGTCTCACCAAGCCCAGGGAATTGGGTCTCCCAGAAACCCGAACGGATATCCTAATCAGCTGGATCTTTATCAGATGGTTTATTGCTGCTTGAGCTTTCCTTTCCCACTGAAAACAGCACTTCCTATTCCTTGTATGGGTGTCACTGGGGCAGGAAGTCAGGGAGAATCCAGCGGTCACTGTCCCGGCTCCGGACTCTCCTGCAGCTTCTCTGGATACTACAGCTCCGGGCAGAGATGTGTTTACACACGGCGATCAGCTGTTTATACTCTCAGGAACATTCTTCAACAATTTCTGCTACCTCTTTGGGACTTTATTATTAGAAAACTGAAAATTAAATTAAAAAATAAAAAATAAATAAATCTCGTGAGAAACACATAAAAAATATAGGAATAAAAACCTATAAGTGACAATGATGTGAGTCGCAACTGTAAAGGCACATTGATGCAGAATATGAAATAACAAAACATCAAAGAAATTCCAAAAAGAGGGATGGTCATGAAATATATAAAAAAGGAATAATAATAAAGTCCCAAAGAGGTAGCAGAAATTGTTGAAGAATGTTCCTGAGAGTATAAACAGCTGATCGCCGTGTGTAAACACATCTCTGCCCGGAGCTGTAGTATCCAGAGAAGCTGCAGGAGAGTCCGGAGCCGGGACAGTGACCGCTGGATTCTCCCTGACTTCCTGCCCCAGTGACACCCATACAAGGAATAGGAAGTGCTGTTTTCAGTGGGAAAGGAAAGCTCAAGCAGCAATAAACCATCTGATAAAGATCCAGCTGATTAGGATATCCGTTCGGGTTTCTGGGAGACCCAATTCCCTGGGCTTGGTGAGACCGCCATTGCGGTCATCCCTGCGGGTAAGGAGACTACATGCTCACTTTGGGTGGACACCCTATTTGGATGAAGGCTTTCCACTATCCTTTTCACAGCGATCAGCTGTTTATACTCTCAGGAACATTCTTCAACAATTTCTGCTACCTCTTTGGGACTTTATTATTATTCCTTTTTTATATATTTCATGACCATCCCTCTTTTTGGAATTTCTTTGATGTTTTGTTATTTCATATTCTGCATCAATGTGCCTTTACAGTTGCGACTCACATCATTGTCACTTATAGGTTTTTATTCCTATATTTTTTATGTGTTTCTCACAAGATTTATTTATTTTTTATTTTTTTATTTAATTTTCAGTTTTCCATTTACACTTTTTATTATCACTGTACGATCATTTAACTGATTGCTTGTGTTAAAAAATTTATAGGGACACTGTTTTAGTTTTCCACCTTTCATGTTTCACCACTACTGAATGTTAATTCATTCTTTATATCCAATTTTTTTTTATCTACATTCTTGTTTTCAAACTTGTCACTATTCTTTTGTTTATATCGCAAAAAATAAAAATCGCAGAGGTGATCAAATACCACCAAAAGAAAGCTCTATTTGTGGAGAAAATAAATAATAAAAAAATCATTAGGGTGCAGTGTTGCATGACCGCGCAATTGTCATTCAAAATGCGACAGCGCTGAAAACTAGCCTGGGCAGGAAGGGGGTGAAAATGCCCTGTATTGGTAAGTGGTTAAGGATTAGTAAACTGTAATATATATTTTTTTATTTTATGGTTTATTACCCCATTTAATAGGGCAAACAGACAAATGGGGGAACATAGGAAAAGTGGAAGCTATTAACAGAACCTGTAACTTTAAAGTACAGGCCTTTTTTCTTTTTTTTAATCTATTTTTAACCTCTATCAGACATTGCTAGACTATGCTGTTTGCATCCCGTAATGCTCAGCATACAAGAGTTCACTTCAAATTATAACTGTAAAATATTACAAGCTGCTGCTTAGCTGTGCTGTCACCAGGCGGCGTCTGTCATTAAAACGGTTATTGCCTTATGCCCATGGGGTTTTATAATTACACATATACAATTATCATCTTCATTATGACTGTCGTAAAATATGTACAGGAGAGCAAGTCAAAAGTACACTCCAGTCTAAAAGGAAAATTTTACATCTGAACGTAAACTCCCGGCAGATCAAAAAAAAAAAAAAATGAATAGTTTGTTTCAGTTATGAGTTCATTTGATCAAGAATTTATCAGTTTTTATATTAAAAAAAAATTAAATGTGTTTTTAATAGAAATCTACCTTCAGCCCTCTAGTGGGAGCACAAGAATGGCCTCAGCAAGATACCTCTGCCCTTTCATAGTTAAATCACAAACTGGTGCTGTGCTAGGCTGTTTTTCTTAACCACTTAAGGATCGAAAGATTTTCCCCCTTAATGACCAGGTCATTTTTTGCGACACGGCACTGCGTCGGTTTAACTGACAATTGCGCGGTCGCGCGACGATGTACGCAAACAAAATTGGCCTCCTTTTTTCCCACAAATAGAGCTTTCTTTTGGTGGTATTTGATCACCTCTGCGGTTTTTATTTTTTGCGCTAGAAACAAAAAAATGACCAACAATTTTGAAAAAAAAAACCCCAATATTTTTAAGTTTTTGCTATTTATTTATTTATTTCAGGTACTTATATAACGCCGTCAATTTACGCAGCGCTTTACATATATATTGTACATTCACGTCAGTCCCTACCCTCAAGGAGCTTACAATCTAAGGATAACTATCCCCAATTTTTTAAAAAAAATGCATTTCTTTATCAATTTAGGCCAATATGTATTCTTCTACATATTTTTGGTAAAAAAAAAAAAAAAAATCGCAAATAGCGTATATTGATTAGTTTGCGCAATAGTTTTTGAGTCTACAAAATAGGGGATAGATTTATGGCATTTTTATTATAATTTTTTTTTTTTTTACTAGTAATGGCGGTGATCAGTGATTTTTAGTGGGACTGCGGCGGACAGATTGGACACTTTTGACACTTTTTTGGGACCACTGACATTTATACAGCGATCAGTGCTATAAAAATACACTGATTACTGTATAAATGACACTGGCAGGGAAGGGGCTAACACTGGTGGTGATCAAGGGGGTCAAATGTGTTCCCTAGTAGGTGTTTCTAACTGTGGGGGGATGGAACTGACTGGAGGAGGAGAGAGAGATCGCTGTTCCTGATCACTAGGAACAGATGATCACTCTCTACTGCCCTGTCAGAACGGGGATCTGTTTGTTAACATTGACAGTTCCCCGTTCTGGTTCTCTGTGGAGTGATCGAGGGGGGCCGGTGGACATCGCAGCCGCCGGCCATGCGCATCGGCTCCCCCACCGTGCAGCAGGAAAGAGCTGACCTGCCTCAGTATAATGACGGTGGCTGGTCAGCAAGTGGTTAAACTAGACCTAAACCTTAAAGTGGATCTTCATCGTATCTGAGCCCCAACAAACCAACTATTTGATTCATTTTTAATATTCAAAGCAAACTTCCCCATCCATCCATGTCTCAATGCTTTATTTTGATGAGAAATTACTTTGAACACCCCCCCCCAGCATTTCTAGCCAAGGCCATCTTGAGTAAGGTCAAATGATTCATCTAGCGTGAGAAAACCTCTCCTCCTCTCCTGAAGACTCCTGAGATGAATGCCATTATTTGCCTAGGCAGGAAACCAGGAGGTAACTGAAGAAATGTAAAAAAAAAAAAAAACCTTTAAATAGAGAAGTAAACTTCCCTCTAATGTTTGTACCTATAGGTAAGCCTATAATAAGGCTAACCTATAGGTACTGTATATATCTCCTAAACTTGCACCGTTTAGGAGATATTTACTGTATACTGCGCCGATTACGCCATCGGCACCGCTGGTGCCGTTTCTTCAGAGCCCTGTGCCGTGACTAGCGGCTCCCACGTGCATGCGCGGGAGTGACATTGCTGACATCATGCGGCTCCAGCCAGTCACAGAGCCAGAGTCCGCAGACCCGGAAGGAAGAAGGGCGAAGATGGATGCGGCCTCCAGCGGGGACGTTAAGGGATTTGTTTGCAGGTAAGTTTCACATAATGTGCTAGTATGCATTGCATTCTAGCACATTATGCTTTTACTTTGCAGGTAAGAAAAAAAAAACACAACAGCAAACTTTACTTCCTCTTTAAAACAAGTAAATATAATATACTTTCCTATCTATTTACTAATGCTAGCAACATGAATTGTAAAAACAAAAATCAATTTTGATTGGGAGAGTGAAGTTCCATTTTAAGTGGAAAACGATTCGTTTGCTAAAGCACTGTGTATCAAAAATGTTCTTTTTTTTTTTTTTAAATACTGTTTTCACCTTTTTTTCATTCTTTTTTATATCACAGTGCTGCTGATCTTTTCCAGGCTCTTTAGAGCTAGACTGATTTAAAGTTTACACCTGAAGCGCATGTGACAGGGTGACAATGCAAAATCACAGTTGGGAGACAGGAATACAATGTTGTCACAACATAACAGGCAAGTGCCTAAACAAAGTTTTATGTGAGGGTTTTTATTTTGCAATCAACACAAATTATGTGTCACATACTGTACATCCGACAAGACACAAGACAAAAACATAAATACAATACACTACAAAGCCAAGCAGGACAATACAACATAAAAATGTATCTGTATCTAAGTCAAGTACATTACTATTGACAAACAGCCCAATGTAGGAGAAGAGTCTATCATGGAGGGTAGATTTCTATATCAAACCAGCTATACAGTGCCTTGAAAAAGTATTCATACCCTTTGAAGTTTTCCACATTTTGTCATGCTAAAACCAAAAGCGTAAATGTATTTTATTGGGATTTTATGTGATAGACCAACACAAAGTGGCACATAATTGTAAAGTGGAAGGAAAATGGAACGACAAATGGTTTTCTAAATTTTTTACAAATAAATATCTGAAAAGGGTGGCGTGCATTTGTATTCAGCCCCATTTACTCTGATACCCCTAACTAAAATTTAGTGGAACCAATTGCCTTCAGAAGTCACCTAATTAGTAAGTCCAACTGTGTGTAATTTAATCTCATTATAAATACAGCTGTTATGTGAAGCCCTCAGAGGTTTTTTTTTAGAGAACCTTAGTGAACAAACAGCATCATGAAGGCCAAGGAACACACCAGACAGCTCAGGGATAAAGTTGTGGAGAAGTTTAAAGCAGGGTTAGGTTATAAAAAAATATCCCAAGCTTTGAACATCTCATGGAGCACTGTTCAATCCATCATATGAAAATGGAAAGAGTATGGCATAATGCAAACCTACCAAGACATGGCCGTCCACCTAAACTGACAGGCTGGGCAAGGAGAGCATTAATCAGAGAAGCAGCCAAGAGACCCAAGGTAACTCTGGAGGAGCTGCAGAGATCCACAGCTCAGGTGGGGGAATCTGTCCACAGGACAACTATTAATCGTGTACTCCACAAATCTGGCCTTTATGGAAGAGTGGCAAGAAGAAAGCCTTTGTTGAAAGAAAGCCATAAGAAGCCCCGTTTGCAGTTTGTGAGAAGCGATGTGGGGACACAACAAACATGTGGAAGAAGGTGCTCTGGTCAGATGAGACCAGAATTGAACTTTTTGGCCTAAAAGCAAAACGCTATCTGTGGCGAAAAACTAACACTCCACATCACCCTGAACAAACCATCTCCACCGTGAAACATGGTGGTGACAGCATCATGTTGTGGGGATGCTTTTCTTCCATAGAGACAGGGAAGCTGGTCAGAGTTAATGGGAAGATGGATGGAGCCAAATACAGGGCAATCTTAGAGAAAACCTGTTAGAGTCTGCAAAAGACTTGAGACTGGGGCGGAGGTTCACCTTCCAGCAGGACAATGACCCTAAACATACAGCCAGAGCTGCAATGGAATGGTGTAGATCAAAGCATATTTATGTGTAAGAATGGCCCAGTCAAAGTTCAGACCTAAATGCAATTGAGAATCTGTGGCAAGACTTGAAAATTGCTGTTCACAGCAATTTCCTAGCAATTTCACAGTAATTTCCTTTCCTATACATGCAGTATAGGAAAGAAGAAAGGGGAGGATTCCAGATAGTGTAGTATGTAAACCAAATGACTTTTATTTGTAAAACAAGTGATGAATGTACTCACATTTAGTTTCTAACATATAAACAAAACTCCATGAGCGGCGAGCTTGTATGCAAATGTCAGTTCCGATGCCTGTCAGTCCCTACATGTGTCGTTACGGTCACATGACTTCATCAGGGGATCCTGATCCCGATCCCCTCCCCCCCAAAAAATTGAGCACAAGCCACCACTGCTTACAATTAATGCAAGTGGCTGCTATAGCCGCTAGCTGTAATCACTGTCTTCTCCCAGCTAACCCCCCCCCCCATGGCTGCAGGAAAGAAATTTGCTCTGTGAATGGCTTTGACGAGGATTAGATAACATTTATAGCAAACTACTACACAAAACCAGTTAATACTTTTTCTTGCCAATGTATATGAGTCTCTACAACTAAGCCTAATCGGACCTCATCAGGTAGTTTAAGAAATATATTGCTTTTCTTTATAGGTTTCAGCATTACCATTGGTCTCGATCTTCTTGGGTATCTGTGTTGTGAGAAGAGAACACTGAGTCAATCACATCTTGAAATCAACTGGGTTATCTTGAAAACATTAATCTTGCACAACTCCATTCTGACCTGATTACAAGTGAGGAATAATTCATAAATCAGCCAGGCTTTCTAAGTCCCCACATTTCTACTGTCAAAAAATATTCTGTGCATACAGAATGTTCCCCTCTTCTTCACTCAGAGAGCCATACACAATGTATCCTGCCAGGAACAGTGACAGTGATAAGTGGCTCCAGGCAGGATGTCACACACATACCTCGAAGAGGGAACAATGTGAACATTAAGATAGCAAAGCAGAAAATCTTACAGTGTTACATGAAGATATATAGCCTTCCCTGTGTAGTTACTCTGTTAAAGTTACAATTATAGTAGAGAAGATATAAACCCTAACTGAATAACATTTAGCTTCTAATGCATTGTGTCTAATGAAAATTTGCCATTTTTGTTCAGTAAAATATTTGTTTTTGCTGTTTGTTTCATCCTTTGTTGCATTTTAGTGCTGCTGATCTCTTGCAGCCTTTTTGCAGCCACTTCAAGTCTACCTGTATTAGCTCCAGCAATGGCTGTATGACATTTCCTGATGGTGACAACAGTGTAACATTCTTAAAGTGTAACTAAAGGCTTTATACTTACCTCCTCTCTAATGGTCCAAATGAAAATGATACCTGTGGATCCTGCCATAAAGGTCCTTGTTAAGATGATCATTGTTAAAGGGTGACAATACTCTGTCTTTTTTTTTACCAATTGCTCTTCTGTCTTATCACCCTGTCACACTTGCTCCTAATTGAGACTACAACCAGCCGCATGGACATATTTGCACACACCTGTTCTGCCATTGTCACTTTCAGGAATCCAGTCCTGAGCAAAAATATGACTTCAGGGCAAGTGTAGGGGTTGGAGGAGACCAGCAGCACTGAAATGAAAGAGGTGGAAACAGTGTTTTCTAAAAACATGGCAGTTGTTTATGATATGCATTGCTTTTAGCACACTAAATGTCATCTATTTAGCGCTTACATCTACTTTATGAAATGTGTAATGATAACAGTCAATTTTTAACTTAAAGTGCAACTAAACTCTCTCTCTTAATCAACATTAACTATTTGTAATCCTTATGCTGCTAGCATTAGTAAATAGACGTGAAGGTACATTATAATTTGTTGTGTTCATTTTTTTTTCTTCAGTTGCTTACTTGAATCTGATCTAGGCTAAATTGATGTCATACATCCCAGGAGCCTTCATGGGCATTTTTTTTCTTTCATCAGGGATTTTCTCAGCTCAGAACACCCTCCTGCTTGCATACCTAAGCTAAGGGCGGATGGATTCCAGGAAGTAAATGCTACATGAATCATCTGCCACTACTCAAGATGGCCATTGCTAGAAATGCTAAGGGGGTGTTTACCAGAGTGATTTCATCAAAATAAAGCCTGGAGACATGGATGAATAGGTGAGTTTGCTTTGAATATTAGAAATAAATTAAATAGCATTTTCAGTTTGTGGTGTTTAGATACAGTTTTGTTCTGCTTTAAATGTATCAGATGACACATTATTTCATGCATTGTCCATGGTGCTGATGCCATTTGGCATTTTATGTTAATTTGTTACTATTGAAATAACATAAGAAAGAAACAGTTTATTAATCTAAATGCCTCTGCTAGGCTCCCGAACACCAGCCATGTAATCTCGGCAGAAGCAGTGCCCAATCATGAGATCAATCTTCATAACTGCTCACTCAAGGTTTTGAAGCATATGTTTATAAAAACTGAGACTTGCATGGCTGAGTTTGATAGATATTTCCTTAGATAGGATAATGGCCACTGCTTGGCCATTGCTGCATTTAGGTCTATTTGAAAATCTAGATATGTTCAGTACAGTATGACTCTTCATCTTGAAGCCATTCATCTTACAAAGAGCTAGATGAGCATCAATTTATCAGCAGATTGTAATATATTACATGGATAGTGCGGGGAAGACATGTAAGGATACTTCAAGAATGCGCAAAACTCATTAGTATGTGACAGGTTTGTAGTTCTTCATTGAGAACAAACAGCATATGGTACAATACAAGATGGTCTATTCTCATCTTCAGGAGGATTGTGCCTTGACTGCAGTCTCTGAAGAGTATTGATCAAGTTATCTATTTATAACTTCTCGCTTTTGTCCACTGGATTCAAAGGCTATCTCTGCTTAAAGTTCATATTTCAGTTTTGGGTGAGTGGAGCTACCTGCTGCTTTTCTAAAGCGTAAATTTGCTCACTTTTTTTGCTTCCGTTAATCTGGCTCCCTACCCTTCTTTCAGCGAATTGAAAAAGAAAATTGGGGGGTAAATCCTTTTTTCAGTGGAGAGCAGCCACCTTTCTGGCCTAGGCCACAATTTATTCCGCTCACCCAAAGCTTCCTGGGATGCCTACATCGCAGTTCCCAGGAGGTAATCGAATGTACATGTACAGTGCAGCATCATCAGGAGGCCAGCTACTAGAACCTAGAAGAAATGGCCAGCCTCCTGATAACATCACAAACAAAATGGCGGTGTTAGACCCAGTGGTGTGGCAGCTTTTAGTGGATGATAATGAGACAGAGCTGGATTCGCTAGACGGGTGTATATGTTATTTCATTCCACACCAGCAGACCAATTAAAAACAATCAAGTTAAACCCACTGGAGTGAAGTTCCTCTTTCTATTTCAATATTTTTTATTAAGGTTTTCACAAAAGAGAATACAAACTTGTTTACAAAGAACATGTACAGTATAAAATATATACTAAATCAGTGGATATTCAAACACTTTGTAAACATGTAAATACACCTAAAGTGTGCGTTCTTTCAAGTATAGATCTTTACTGTCTATATAGATTATACTAGCCTTGTCTGTATGGGGTAGCCCCAATTCTCGTTTAGAACTTCAAATGTGATCTAAATCAAATGCATCTCAATTTCCATATACAATTAAAGAGCCTCTACGTATTGCAATTTCAAATTAACAGTCAGCTTGTGACTCTTTGTAGGTTGCAGAAACACTTATTATCTACTGTATAAATTAATGAAAGGGGTCAACACCTGCATAGTGAGGATACCACATCCCTCTGCACCCTGAGACTGGAATTCACACTAAAGAATTAGTCACTGTTCAGGGTTCATAGGGAATAGGCCAGAAGACCCTCGTAAAACTACAACAGAGAACAAAAAAGGGGAAGGAAAGGTGAGAAAAGAAAGGTTGAAGAGAAAAGTAGGGAAGTAGAAAATTACCCCGTGCTCCAAATCCCACCATCCTGAAACTGTTCTAATCAGGTATAGATCGAGGATCTCCAGTCAAATACTCGACCCATGGGTCCCAGACTTTCTCGAACATCCTCATTTTATCATTCAAGATCGCTGTCATGCGCTCAATAATCATAATCCAGGAACACGTTTGTGCTTTAGCTGTTCGAATGGCAAGACAGCTGATTTCCAAGATTTTGCGATAATAATTTTTGCTGTAATAAACATAAATGCTATGAGACATCTCTGGGATTTCGACACTGTCTCCACCTTACAGCCCAGCAGCGCCTGTCTCTGGGATTTAACAAGGTTTACTTGGGTGAGGGTGTAAATGAAGTTGTACACCCTAATCCAATAACGCCTTGTCTTAGGGCACTGCCACCACACATGGTACATTGTTCCCCACTATACGTATCCACGGAAATACAAAGGAGATGCTGCCCGCACATAAGTTGCCAGCCTGGCTGGAACAATGTCCCATCTCAGAAGCACTTTATAATTAGCTTCTATAATTGAGTGAAGTTCCTCTTTAACTACAGTGGAACATTGGATTACGAGCATAATCCATTCCAGGAGAATGCTTGTAATCCAAAGCACTCGCATATCAAAGCGAGTTTCCACATAGAAGTCAATGGAAATGAAGATAGTCTGCATTTACTTCTATTACATGCAATAACGCATGTGGCCAGAGGTGGGGGGATGCCAGAGAGCCTCGGAAATACTCGGGGACAGCTCGGCTGAACTCCGAAAGCCTCGGAAACTGAGTATTTCCGAGTGATTCCTAGTATTTACGAACAGCTCCGAACTGTTCTGAGTGTCCCCGGCGCCCCTGCACCTCTGGCCAAATGCGGTACTGCACACCCCATTAACTTGAATTCTGCTCGTTTTGAGAGACAACACTCGCAAACCTAGTCAGAATTTAAATTTAAAAAAAAGTTGCTTGTCTTTCAAAATGCTTGTTAACTGCGTTACTCGTAAACCAAGGTTCCACTGTACTTGAGTCCCAAGTGCCCTTGTAAACCCTGAGAGAGCAACTAATTTTCCCAGCGCCATTTTAAAATACCAACTGAAATCAGTAGCCTCTTGCAAGTCCTGGTACTTCTGATAAGTGTTTACATTTGAAATGTAGTGACATCACTAGTGACACCATGGCATTTCCTGTGTGTTTGTAGGCAGTTTGTCTAGTTGTAATGCACTACTTTAAAAACTCAGAGCAGCTGGATCGCATGGTAATACAAAAGGAAAGATGGCGCAAAGATAGGTACAAACACTGCATTATGAGGCAAATAGGATAAAACAAAATGTACATACAGTACCAATGATTTAAAAATAATATACACAGGGTATAACATAATCTGTAATAATGATCATAATTGATCAATCCGAAGAGAAAGTCCCGGTATCTGTAATAATGATCATAATTGATCAATCTGAAGAGAAAGTTCCAGTATAGAACAAAAATTAATATAAAGGTAAAAACAGCACTGGTGGCAGCTCCCTTAAGAGTGAAGCAGACTCCGGATGGCAAGATAAGAAACAACAAGGTGCACCTACTAAGTGCAGTATGTTAAAATAAATGACAATTTATTGATATAATCAGCCAAATGGCTGCTCACATGACAGTTGTGAGAAAACAAGCATGGGTATCTCTATGTGGGATATACGGTCACTGTGTGGTCTGGGAATCCATCCAGGGTGTAGTCCCAGTGGGCTGCAGTGATCCGTAGGCAGGAGAATCAGGAAGATGGAGCCGGTCGGCCTGTTTCCTGCTCGGCGGTGGCGTGCGTACCAGCGTGGAACGCACTCGGAGAGATCCGGAACCGGAAGTGACGTTGGGATGTGTCAGATGACGCGTTTCAAAGCTTCCACCTTTTCCTCAGATCTAATTGGTGGTAGGGGCTGTCAGTCTTATATAGGCTTCACGGGACGGAGCAGTGAAAACGTAACACTAGCTACTATTGGACAGGAGTTTAAAGGAGCCACTGAATCACTCACATGTTACGAACATACTTTTAAAGATGCACATATGTACATGTAAACATCTTTAAATGACTATATGTTATATGTAAATATTTTGATATTTTATTGCTTGGTTACTTACCCCCCTGCAGAGGGAGGTGGTGTGTTCCCCCAAGGGAAATGATGGTGATGAGGGAGAAAATAATGGAAGAGGAATAGGAAGTTAAAAGGGAAAAGGGTAAAAGGTAGGGAAGGGAGAGAGGGGGGGGGAAAGAGGGAGGGGGGGTTGGTTTTAGGGGGTGGGGGGAAAGAGGAGGAAAAGAAAAAGGGGATAAAAAAAGGGAAAAGAGGGAAGGAAGAGTAGAGTAAAGGAAAAGAAAGAAGAAACCCTTGTGATTATGAAATACCCCAGATACCTGAAATGATTCAAGAAAACATATTTGGATATATGACTATAAAAAAAACATATAATAAACACTAAAATTTAGATAACTGTATGGACCTCAATTTCTTCGTTGAGGCCATGAAGCGTTAAAGTGTTAAGAGTGTAGATCCAGAATGTTTTTTTGTCTACACAGACGTTGGAATCTTTCAGCTGGTGTATATTTATCTGGTATGCATTCAATGATCCATACTTGGAGAGTAGAAATGGCCTTAGGGTGATGGATGTTAAAGTGACGTGACACACTATAATTGTGGACTGCCCTCCTTAACTGCTCAATGGTGTTCCCCGAACCTGGCCTGCAGGGCTCTAATGATTCTGCCAACATATAGCAGTCTGCACGGACAGGACAGACCGTACACAACATGTGTCGTGGAGCAATTGTAAAATTAATTAAGGGTGAACTTTTTTTTACCATGGGGGACATGTAAGCAAGTAAGGCATAATGCCTTATTACAGCGAAACATACCTATTAGCAGGATTAGTGTGAGTTGTTTCAGAATAGTTGTTTTGGTTAGAGATTTTATTTTGCTGGACACAATTTTACTTTTAACATTTGGAGCCTTGCGATATGCAAACTTGGGTAATGTAGGGAGGGACGTGGTTAGATGAGGATCCTGTGTTAAAATGGACCAATGTTTTTTGAAAACATTTTCCATTTTCTTATGGCTAGCGTGATATTGTGTGATGAATCTGGTGACAGGATTAGAAGTCTTTTGATGCAGGATAGGTATGTTCTTTGTATAACAGGCAGAGCATGCCTCATCCACAAGATTGGGAGGATAACCTCTGTCAAGGAATTTTGTCTTTAAAAGAAGGCTCTGTGATTTGTAATCATCCAATCTAGTGCAATTTTGTCTCAGACGGTGGAATTGGCTCTTCGGAATGTTTTGAACCCATCTGGAATGATGGCAGCTAGTATAATGTAAAAATGAATTTCCAGCTGTGGGTTTGGTGTAATTTTTAATGGTTATTAGCTGATCAATATGGAGGAGCTCTAAGTCTAGAAAACATATTGATATGGGGACAACTACTGAGGTGAAGGTGAGACCAAAATTATTAGCGTTACAGTAAGCAACAAAATCTGTAACTGAGCTAACGGGGCCATCCCAGATGGTAGGGTTATCATCGATGTACCTTCCGTAGAAGACCAGGTGTGCAGCAAACGTTATATCAACCCAGATACACCTGGTCTCCCACAGCCCGATGGTCAGATTAGCGTAACTTGGGGCAAAATTGGCCCCCATCGCTGTGCCTTGTTTCTGAAGGTAGTAGTCCCCCCAAACCAGAAATAGTTGTGTTCTAGACAAAAACGTGTGGCTGGAAGGACGAAATATATTTGTTGTGTGTTGACAGGGGGATCCTTCAGAAAATGTGCCACAGCCTGGAGACCAACCGCATAAGGTATAGAAGTGTACAAGGAGCAGACGTCCAAGGAGATTCACTGATAGGAGGACTCCCAAGTATATGGAGGTAATAATTCTATTAGGTGTGTGCCATCTCTAATATAGGAAGGAAGAGCCTGGGCCAGTGGTTGGAGAAAATGATCTATATATAGAGAATAACTAGAGGTTATGCTATCCATGGAAGCAACTATAGGCCACCCTGGTGGGTTATCAGTCCTTTTGTGAATTTTTGGTAAGTGGTAGAAATATGGAACCAGAAAAAATGGTTTACAAAAAAAGGCTGCCTCTGTTTTGGAAAATATACCCTCTGTCTGAGCATTGTTCACTATCTGATTGGATTCTATGGTGAATTTAGGTAGGGGATCAGTTTTCAATCTCTCGTAGGTGTTGGAATCCGAGAGAAGGCGAACTGCTTCTCTTATGTAATCCGGCTTGTCTTGTATCACAATACCACCCCCTTTGTCGGCGGATTTTATGATGATATTGTGATTCTGACTCAAGGATTTTAAAGCTGTATGTTCTTGCGGCCTTAAATTGTTTGTGGAATGGTGGGGCCTAATAGATTCTAATTTAATAGATCGGTAAGCTCTTTAAACACTACCTGGTAAAAAGTTTCCAGGTAAGGGCCCTTGGATTGTGTTGGATTAAAAATTGATTTTGGTCAAAAGTTGGTGTGTGCAATGGGTGGAGATGAGTGAGAGTGTTGGGACCAGGCAATTATATCATCATCCTCATGTGCATTCCATAGTTCACAAAGGTCTTTTATGGCTTGTTGATCAGTGGAAGTATTAAGTATGGAATGATTATCGACAGAAGAATCTGCCTCAATTATAAAAACCTTTTTTTGCTTGCATGTTATAATGTCTCCTTAGGGTCAAATTACTAACAAAATTGTTAAGGTCCTTAAACATTGTAAAGGAGTTAGGCATGGTGGTAGGGGCAAAATTGAGGCCGCGGGCTAATAATGATGTTTCTTGTTGTACCATGCGATCCAGTGCAGACAAACGCACTGCATTTGCGACATTAGCTTAACATTGCCACCTGCTACAGATGACAACTGCAGCATGTTTTGAATGCGGTGCGGGAAACACGCAAAGAATGAGGGTTTCCCACACTGTGTTCTGGTGTGAACCAACCCCTAATGACTTTTCATTATTTCCTTCTCTGTACTGTACTGGACAAACTAAAACTCTAAATAACAAATACTATGCAGAAAAATGAGCAATTCAACTTTCTGGCTCATACAATTATCAGCTTTAGGTTAACTGCTATGCCTAATATAAAAGTCTAATTTCAGCCATATGTTTTTTCAGGATAGTGTGAACATTTTTACATTTATGTCAGGTTTTTATTTAGCTTTGAACCGTCTGGGAGATTTTCCTTGCTTCATGTCCCTGTGAAGCTTATACAAGAGATGCAGGGAGCGGTTGTCACCAGGACGATAAGGACAGAGATAAAAACTTTGTCAGAAGTTCTAACCCGTTACTGAAAATGTGTTTTAGTCCATGTTACTATAGGAAAAATGTCCTAATCCCTCCAATATGAACTTAGATGGCAATAAAAACAGGTCTAACCCTTCCATTGTGTATCTAAAGAGAAATACAATTTGCTTGAGTTAAAAGCATGGGGAAGAGTTACTAAAACTGGAGCACTCAGAATCTGGTGCAGCTGTGCATGGTAGCCAATTAGATTCTAACTTCAGCTTGTTCAGTTAAGCTTTGACAATAAAACCTGGAAGCTGATTGGTTTCTATCCAGAGCTTAACCAGATTTTGCATGTTCCAGTTGTAAATATCCCCCATACTGTCATGAGCAAAACAAACAAAAAAAAAAAAGTGAAAACCTTAGATCATGGGTAAGTGAAAACCTTAGATCATGGGTGCTCAACCTGTGTCCTTCCAGGTGTTGCGGAACTACAAGTCCCATAAGGCATGATAAGCCACTGAGAGTTACAAAGGTGACTCACAAAGTTAGAGGCATGATGGGACTTGTAGTTTTGCAACAGCAGGAGGGCCACAGGTTGAGCACCCATGGCTTAGATGAAGCTGTCATTTTCTGACACCCTTCCCTAGGCTAAATATTAGTTCCCGAATGTATTCCTGAAATCAGCTTCATGGTCATTCCCACTAAACTAGTGCACAGCAAAAGCCTATGAGAATGGCAGCTTCCAGCTGAGGTTTCTCACACAGGTGTTTTGCTGTGCGCCAGCTTCACTTTCATGTGTGTGTACCAGGGAGACGTAGCCCCAGGGTGCATACGGTGGTGTCATCAGTACATTTCTAGATATCCTTAGCTTCTGTAAACAACTGCCAGCAGGGACCCCTGAGATTCCATGGTACATGTAGTCATGCAGAACATGAAGCAATGCGGTATTCTGTTGACAAGCCTGCCATCCTTGACTTATGTTGACACGGATAACCATTAATCTCCCTGTCATTTCACTCATCTGCACTGCAATGAAGTCTTCATCCACAGAAGAGAGATTAATTTCTATCCTTGCTGTTATTCCCAGACTCTTTCCTGCAAACTCATTAATCTGTAATATGTATCATAGCCTGCAAGCAGAAGTAGGTCAGTTTGTGCTCCGGGAGCCCTCCTCTTCAGATATCTGCATTGCCCAGGGCCTTTAGAAAGTCCATCCTCATAAGGTGCAACTCACTGTTCGGCGAAATGAGGAGCATCCCCTTACATCGGTTGTGTTTACATAGTATCGCTTATAGGCAACACATTTCTGTAGCTATGAATATGGCAAAAGGTATCATTAACGTTCACTAACTACAGACATTTGAAGATTGATCTGCTTATATTTTGCCTTCACTGGTTCATCACTAGGTCTTTGTTCTTCTTTATGCAAAGCAGGTAGATCATGGTTGGTGGGTAGGGCACCCTACAAAACTTCCTGAAAAGAAATCAGAGTGGACTGGTGCTTGGGAGGAGTTATACAAGTATCAAAATGCCTTGATGGGTACTTGTTTGTCTGGAGTGGTAGGAGTTACTAGGCAGGCTGCATTTGCATGCAGACCACCCAAGGTAATGCCTACATGTGTTGCTGAGCCTCCATGACAGTTCTTGCTCAGGGATACTGGTCATCTGGGTGCCAACACCAGCCAGATGACAGTTTAATTTAAACAAAGGAACAGGGACAGTGGTTTCAAAAAAATGGTTTGGGGATTCCCCACAATCCATACCAGGCCCAGGCTCTGGTATGAATTTAAAGGGGGACCCAACGCCAAAAAAAAACAAACAACGGTGTGAGGTCTGCTCAAACTAGATACCGGCCCCTTAAACAAGCAGGCAGCCTGTCAGGCCAGAAAAGAGGGAGGTTGGGGGTGGGCGAGCATGCACCCCCCATCCTGAAGCATACCAGGCAACGTGCCCTCAACATGAAGGGGGGTGCTTTGCTGGGCGGGACTCCTGGCAAAGCACCTTGTACCCACATTGATGAGGACAAGAGACTCTTCATTCACCATAACCCAATGGTCAAGGGGAAACTACGGGTAGGTGGCTTATCGGAAACTGGGAGCCCCCTTTAACAGTATCTTGTACATTCGTTAACTAGCAAGTGGCTAGATCGTGTAATTATCCATTTTTTTTTTTGTGAATTTACTACAAGTAATTACCACAAGTGTGGTATTTAACTGTAGTTAATAAGGAACTGCAGTCTGCCCACATCCCACATAATTTGTAATAAAATCATCTTTGCCATTCTGAAGCTCCCCTCCAACCACTTTGCATATTATTTTATATATACTGTGATTCTGTACTTGCCAAATATGCTGCAGATATCTCCCTCCAATAAGTCTGGCTGCAACCATTTTTACTGTGGGAAGCTGAAGCTGCTGCCTGTTCACTTCCTGGATTTACACAGACACACCTCCAGCTCTGCGGCTCTCATTGGCCCTCTTATGACTCATCACCCCTCTCTTCCTGGCAAACTCTCACCAGAGTGAGAGAGAGAGCTGTGCATGATGTCATAAGTCTAGGCTAATGACCAGACAAAAAACAGGAAGTGGGCTGTAGAAGGTATTTACTGGCAGAATTTTTTCTTTACTATCCAAAGTCAAAACAACAAGGGCAGAAGATTTAATAGATGGAAAGTTGAAAAAATGACTGAAGGTCCGCTTTAATTGACCATCTCAAAATCACTATAAAACACGAATATTGCATGCAATAAGAGTTTTTTTATTTGACCCATTATCCCTTACACTAAAACTACATGTATGCTGCATAAGGGGACAAGGACTGATGTGAATGATACAATGCTTATCAGCAGAGTTCTGCAAAGTGCATGAACTATTCCACAACATATTGCCTATCTACCTTTGCGTCATCTGATAAATGCAGCTGAGTGTGCAGAAGAACTGGAGCCTCTCTGGGTTCTGACATCTCATCAAAGTATGTGAACATGTCCTCATTTGGCCTTATGTCATGCTGATTGAGAGAAAAACACTGAGCGGACACTTTTACCATCTCACATGACATAATCCAGAGTATAGAGAGTGCTTGTACAAGAACGATGACAGCCCAGGTACCTACCCATGACATAATAAGCAAGAGCAGCATAGCTTCCAACTGTCTCTGATTTCGAGGGACTGTCCCTGATTCAGAACAAAAGTCCCTCAGTCCCTCTTTCTTCCTCATTTGTCGCTCATTTTGGTCTAAACTATAGTTGCATATAAAATGCACTACTTATCTTTCAAAAAGTGTTTCCCAGTGCGAAAACTTTCATCCAATTTCTAAATTGCTGCATTTGTAAATTTCAAAAGCCAAATTTCAAGTGTGGAGGAGGATTCTTCCAGATGAAGCCACGTGAGGTGGTGAAACAAGTAGAGGTGGAGCCTGGCGGTGGAGTCATCACAAACGAGCGAGATCTTATGATTTATCATATATGCTTTTAACCTTTTAAATAAATGTGAGTTGTATACTAGCTGGGGTAGAGAGGTTCATTTTATAATCCCTAGTATACTGCACTATTGGAGGCACTTTCTTTCTTTCCATGTTTCTTTCTTTCCTGTTGAAATTATCGGTGGCCACTGCGGATCGAATTGGATCTGAGTTGGAACTAGCACAGTGGAAGGAATTTCTATCAGTTCTGCACCATTATCTGGGTTTCCGAAATTCTAAATAGAAATCATCAAGGAGCAGTGGAGTTTTTCCCGAAAGGATTATTGCACATAGTGCAAGGTGTGCTTGACCCCCTCAGGGTCTTGCAAGGAGGTGACTACTGCATGGGGTGGATAGAGGTTGTGTGAAGTAAAGAAATACTTTGCATCTCTCTGCGTGATATTAGAGGAAATCATCATTTTATTATCAGACTTTTATTTTAGCACAATAAGTTTTGTATAGTATTATCATCACTTTATTATTGGATTCTTACTTTAGCACAATAAGTTGTGCACAGTATTATTTATTGTGGATTTGTTATATATTAATGCAGCGCTGTCGCATTTAGATTTAAATTACTGTTTTTCTATGTGGGAGCACTTTTAGTGACAGCAGCAGCATTTTTGGTTGTGTTTATTTACATTTTTTTGGCACTGCATAATAGCGCGCAATTACTTTACTTTTAAGCTTATTTAATAGAGTACTGTGAAGTGTAAAGGCTATCTTAAAAGTAAAGTTACCAATAGTAACCAATGAGATTTTATTTTTTAGATCACTCACTTTTTTTGCTGGTTTTATTGGTTGCTAAGAGTTCTCCTTGGCCCGCAGTGTAATATCATCCAGCAGGTCTTTATTGGTGTCCCTGCAAGAACTGACTTCACTGTTTCAGGTTTTTGTCAGCATTTTAAATTGGAAGATGCTTATATAAGTTTCTTTTAGTCTTTAAAGGCTTTCAAAAATCTTTACAGTTGACCTATTATACAGGAAAAAAAAACAGTATATGTTTGTGCAGCACTTAGTGGGAAAGCAAGATGCTACTCCAGTTGTTTCTGATCTGAGGAAATGTTCTTATCTCCTCTCCAACCTTACCTAACCAGAAAGATTGAAAAGTGGAAGTGTAATACCGCGCTGTCCCTTTAAATGAGAAACAGCCGCTAGCACGGCAAATAGACAGTTGCAAAGATAATAACATAAAGATAGAAGTGTAGTGCTAAAAACACATCTCAAAAATGAACTAAGGCCATGTTGTGAATCACACACTCAACCATAAGAAATGTGTTTATTAAATATGTTCACAGAGATAATGCATCAATAATGAAAAGCAAATAAACAAATAACATGAAATCCACAAGTTATAGAAGCCCAATGCGTAGTGAGTTTAATGAATAGAAGCCAAATGTTCGTAACATCCATTTGACATCAAAGGTGAAGATAACTTGTGAAGAGGGTTTTTTTTAAGTAGATAATCCACCACCAATTAGATGAAGGCTTACCAGAATGTTTGAACCCATATGCCCTATGAGTCAAACAGGCTTGTGGTGGTGTACGCCAAACATGGAGGCTTCAGATCTGGCGACCTTTGACAAATAAATCAGGTAATCCCACAAGTCCTCAAATGGCTCTCAAAGGTAGTGACCTCCAAGGTAGGTATTCATGAAGCAAGAGGGATAAATTCTCCCATGCATTCGTATATATAGTTGGAGAGGAGAACAAAATGCTACATAGCATGATTCCATAAAAAATATTGGATATTTATTTGAACATAAAAAACTCACATTTAGGAAGATATTTTGGTACATGTATAATGGCAGCAGTGGAGCGCGTTTCGTCTAACTAGACATCATCTGGGGGGCGAAATGCTCTCTGAAACGATCTTGTAGCCTTCAGATAGTTTGTCCCACATACTGAATGTTGCAGGACCTGCAAGTAATAACATATATGACATAGGTATTGTTACAATTGAAGAAACCCTTCAAATGTCACATTCTGACCCCCAAGAATATGAGGACAACATGGACAATCTCTTACAGCAAGAGATTGTCCATGTTGTCCTCATATTCTTGGGGGGCAGAATGTGACATCAGGTAGCAACAACAAAATTGTACATTTGAAGGGTTTCTTCAATTGTAACAATACCTATGTCATATATGCAGGTTTGCAGGTCCTGCAACATTCAGTATGTGGGATGAACTACCCGAAGGCTACGAGATCGTTTCAGAGAGCATTTGGGCGATATTAGGCTAGGTAAATCCACTAATGTAGCGAAACACTTCAATAATCACCATAATGGAGATACTGGCCTGATTAACGTTCAAGTAGTGGAGAGAGTTATGCTTTAATTGTTCTCAAATTATATTGATTATTGAGTAATGAGCAGCCCCCCAATCCGTACTATATATTTATAAACCTGTATAGGTTCCTGTGAGGAAATAAACAATAACTTTTACCTATATTCTTGTGACATATTTTTTACCTTTTAATATAGTTTAAATCCAGCTTGTACTATGCTGTTTTCTAAAACAACAATGCCAAAACCACCACTCTGTAATTTATATAATGTAAACCAACGGAGTATGTAAGCAGCTATACTATAAGATAAATTACTTACCAGGAATCTATTTGTTATTGTCTTGGAGCTGTCTACTCTATCTCTTCAGGCCTTTGGAGAGTCTTGTGGTCAAATCGCTGAAGACTAATGTATGTATATTTCTTATTGTGACATCGGCTTCATTGACAATTATGTTTTCCATTCTATAAAGATTCTAGCACAAAGATCAGCTTACTTTATTCCATGCTTGTTGTATTGTTTTTTTTTTTACAGTATTCTGTGTAGTGCTTAGCCCCAAATGAGCTGTTTCTCAGGTCCCATTTCTTGTGCCCAAGACTCTGCAAGCAGCACCACACACACTCTGACACACCAGGGCTGAAGTAGGGGTGATGTTCATTGGAAATAGAAAGTATATACACACTACCCTAATAGGCAAAGGGGTAGAGACAGCGGTAATTGCACAACAGATGGGTAAAACAATGGCCAGCAAAATATACTGTTGATAACAAATAAGTGGAACCAGAGAGTAACCCCCTAAACTCTATACTAGGGACATAGTCCTGCAGTCTATATTAAACCTCTTTCACTGCTGGCGAGCATGTTGGGGCCCAAATCTGATGCTGGAGCACTCAGGATACAGTTCCTCCATTCACTGGTAAAGGTGCCTGCACTGTAACTCAGGCAGGCAACACTGTTCATCTTTATGAATGTGTAGTGGGGATTGGCCTCTCACGCAGGGCCGGTGCAAGAATTTTTGTCTACTTAGGTGAAGGTGCATTTTGCCGCAATAGCAGCATTTTAGTAGCTTTTAGGAGCGTTAATGTTTTATTAGCGTTTGTACAGTACACGAAGAAAGAAAAAAAGCTTGAAAAAAGCATTTTTTCAAGCTTTCATGAGCATTTAGCACTTTTTTCTGCTTGAAAACTGATCCAAAAAACTCAACAGAATTTTTTTTTTTTTTTTTTTGCTCCTAGGCGCTGAAGCTCAAAAAACACTGATAGCCTAAAGCAGCGTGCATGGACATATAGGGTAACACTATTCAACTTCTAGGAGCAGAAAAATGCTAGTTAAAAAAAAAATGCTAGTGTGCATACAGTCTTAATGCTAAACATATTTTCTGCAAGTACAGAAAAATACTGCTAGAAATTCTGTGTCCTTGTGACTTCCTGTGAATTGAAAGTGGTTGCAAAGGCTGAAGGTTTTTTACCTTCATGCATTCTATGCATGAAGGTAAAAAACCTTCTGTGTGCAGCAGCCCCCCCCCCCCTTATACTTACCTGAGCCTCCTCTCAATCCAAGGACTGGTAAGCTGCAATATACTCAATATTCATTTTTGTGTTTAAAATTTAAAGTATAACTCTAATGCCCCGTACACATGGTCGGATTATCCGACGGAAAATGTGTGATAGGACCTTGTTGTCGGAAATTCCGACCGTGTGTAGGCTCCATCACACATTTTCCATCAGATTTTCCGACACACAAAGTTTGAGAGCAGGATATAAAATTTTCCGACAACAAAATCCGTTGTCGAAAATTCAGATTGTGTGTACACAATTCCGACGGACAAAGTGCCACGCATGCTCAGAATAAATAAAGAGATGAAAGCTATTGGCCACTGCCCCATTTATAGTTCTGACGTACGTGTTTTACGTCACCGCGTTCAGAACGATCGGATTTTCCGACAACTTTGTGTGACCATGTGTATGCAAGACAAGTTTGAGCCAACATCCGTCTGAAAAAATCCTAGGATTTTGTTGTCGGAATGTCTGAGCAAAGTCCGACCGTGTGTACGGGGCATAAAGTGCAATTTCAGCTAGAGCAATAAATTCTGGGATCTACCTTACAATAATCCCTATCCTCCTTCCCAAGCTCAGTCCATACCTTTAATTTTTTTTTAATTGTAAAATGGCTAATTGTATTTTAATTACCATTTATGACACTAATAATGGCCAAAACTCTTGCCATGGCTGGGCGGAGGGAAAGGGTTGTATGTTTACCACTTGTCACGTCCAACAGAATTATATCCCAACAGCCTTTGTGATTTTAGGGCAGATCTTTTGGGTCACCACCCACCATAACTACAAGCCACTCTCACAGGCAGGGCAGGAAAAGACTGAGGGATCTGCAGCAAGGATCCACCAACATAAAGATGTCAGCCCTGCACAAGGGGCTGTTTCATGACCAGTCACCCTGAGCAAAGCAGTGCAGATGGTCATATGTACCAGAAATAATGGGCCAGGTACTTACTTTCAACCACAATAATGATTTGATATCTGGTCACAGGAGCCAATTTTGATGAAAACAGGCCATGTTTAAGGTAAGCCATGAGATGGCTATTGCAGACATATATTAATGTTGTGTTTCAAGCTCAGCTTTAAAGGCTAACACCACCTTTTGGACCATGTTACATACCTGCTCAGCGTTGCAGGACTGTTCTCTGGGAATACCACTATATTCCCTAACATCTAAAAGAGAAAGTGGTGTTGCCCTCCCAAATGTGCTGACTGGCAGAGGTGTATAAATCACATAAGTAAATGGAAAGAAATATCCCTCTGTCACAGCCTTACTTAACTATGGATCCATTGAACCCTAGGGTCCCTCCACAGGTTTCCAGGGGTTCCTTGAGCAATGAGTGACTTCTTCTCAGATGAGTAACCACTGAAAACAATGATATTTTTTCGCTATCTGTAAGGGGGATTCTTCCCAATGACCAGAAATGTAAGGAGCATTCTTCCTAGCAAACACTAATGCACTCTTATTTGTAGATCTAGTACTCATTAGTAGTGGTTCCATGTGCCCAAAAAGTCATTTTAAGGGTTCCCCCATGTTGAAACCAGGTTGAAAAAGGCTGCTGATAGTTAAATTACACATACAGTATGTGGACTATCTATTGAGCCTTTTGCCTAGAGTTCAGCTTATATCTCTTAAAATTAGATTTTTCCTACAGCCAAAATGAAATTTTCTTTATCGAACATCACAGGACACAGAGCAGCCATAATAATGACCATGTGGGATGTCCTAAAGCAATGCACTTGAGGAGAGGGAGACACAATCACAGAAACTACCACCTGAGAAGGACTTCTGCCACCCAAAACATACTGTGTCAAAGCAGTATCCTCTGTGGCTTTGATATCCATCTGGTAAAATTCTGTGAATGCATGAACAAAAGACCTTTTAGTGGCCTTAAAATCCTGAGCCACTGACACCGGATGGTGGATGGCCCAAGATGCCCCCACACAGCTGGTAGCGAGTGCTTTTACAAAAAAAAAGGGTGGGGAACCTTGCCCTTTCAAGCCATAGGCTCAAATCATTAACTGGCGGATCCAATGAAAATAGTTCACTTGGATGCCTCCTGCCCATCCTGGGCTCTACTGGCAGGCCAGGATTCCTGACTTGTACCGACAATTCAAGTAATTCTGATCGCCTGAACTACTTACAGAGTATGCAGAGATCTTACTCCTGCCAACTGAGAATCAGAAAATAAGGCAAGTCATTGTCTTGATTCAAGTGAAAACTAGACACCACTTTGGGTAATAAAGATGGATGAGGATGTAACATCACCTTATGATGCAAGATCAAGAACGGCTCCTTGCATGAAAGTGCCGCCAGCTCTGACACTCCACTTAGTGAAGTGATAGTGACCAAAGAAGCCACCTTCTGACATAAAAAGGACTTACAGTCTCCCAATTGGTTCAAAAATTGGTCTCTGCAAGGACAGTCAAAAGCAAATTCAAGTCCCAAGGACACAAGAGTGGCCTGACAGGCGGGACTGTCTAGGTTACACACTGTATGAAGTATGTACCCAGGAGTGAGAAACAACAGCCTCTGGAAAAAAATGGATAAGGACGAACTCTGACCCTTAACAGTACTTAAGGCCAATCTCCTCTCCCCTACTGATTGGGAAAAGAAAAAAAAACTCCCACTTACATATTTCTGCGGGTGCCATTTCCTGGCTTCACCCCAGGCTTAAAATATTTCCAAGTCCTGTATTTGAAGTTCCATGAAGGTGGCTTTCTGGGCCCAACAGTGCAGAAATACAGGACTCAAGACCTTTAGGTCCCACTGGACTGGGAGTGTCCAAGGAGCGACTCCTGTAAGACTCGCTATATCAGTGTACCAAGCCCTCCTGGGCTAATTTGGTTAACGCTATCATCAGTGCTATCACCGCTCGAATTCTTCGCAAAAGATGGTGGCAGAAGTTGAAACAGAGGGAAAGCGTCAAACTAGGGAGAACTGGACCCTAAGGTGTTACCAGCGCACCTATCCCTATTGCCAGTGGAACTCTCGTGCCGGATACAACCTGTTCAGACTTGTTGTAGAACTTGGAATCTAGTATATCCACCTACAGAGTTCCTCCTGCCAATATTATGTACCTGGAATATGTCCTGGCACTTGTACTGTCCCAGACAGAATCAGAATGAGTTTCACCTCCCTGCCCCTACAGAGGCATTTCTGGACTGAATCTACAAATGGTTTGTCCCATAATCCAAAGCAAGGTGTACTGGCCAAAAGTTCCAAGATAATTATGGGGAGTATTCTCTCCTGTGGAGACCAAGTCCACTGAACTGTAGCCACCCTCAAACCAAGTGGAGAAACTGTCATCAGTGGTTATTATCTTCCAATTCCTGAAAGGAACAATTCAACCTTTCTAGATTCCGAACCATCAACCACCAATCTTTAGCTGTGCAACACCCCGGGAACAGAGTCCTCCGTCAATACAATGCCTGGATCTTCAAGTTCCAGACAGATAGAATGATCCTCTACCAAGACCTGGAGTAGGACTGTACATAAGAAACATGCTTTGACCTAGATACAACTTCCTCCTGCAAAGTGTATTGAAGGAAAATCTGGACCAACTGCTTCCTGAGCAAAGGTTATTGCGGTATAATAAGATTGACACCCCTTGCGTCTTTAGCAAGTCCAGCACTGGAGCTAGGATCTTTGTGAACCTCAGAAGCTGTGGCCAGCCCAAAAGATAGTCACCAAAGAAAAAAAAACACTTCAATTACAGAAATCTTTGATGAGGCTGGAAACAATCCAGCACATGAAAATGTGTGTTTACTGATGATTATTGGCCCTGCAATCTTTAAATGTCTTCTTCTTTATCTTTTTACTTATTTACAATTACTTTGCTGTTGTTGTGTGGGGGCGTTAAATAATGTTCTTGTTCAGTGTTATATGTATTTCCAAAGTTTTTCTACCTCTAAAGTGAATGTTCTAGCCTACACATATTTATTTTGAATTTCAGGATGAAGTGAAAAAAGTATATTCCTAGCAGTTTTTTGGTCTGCTCATGACAGGCTTCAGTTAACCAACCACTCATTCTACTTCTCAGGAAAAGCAAATGTGTAGTTGCTTTATATACGTTTCGTTATTTATTATGGTTAGGACTAAAAAATTTTTTTTTAAATCAGGTGAATATTTAACACAACACATGAATATTTGGTATTTTCAAATGCTGCCAGCAGGTGGAGCTGTTGGCTCCTTTGCACATGTTTTGCCGTCTCTCCAACCCTTTTTTTGACGCACTCAAAAGCTGGTGCTAACATTTAAGAGCAATGACCCATTACAGGAAGTCCCCGAGTTATGAACACAATAAGGACTACAAGTTTGTTCGTAAGTCGCAACACTGCATTTGTAAGTTTAACTTCCGGTCGGAACTCTGCATTCGTAAGTGTAACGTCCGCCTGTGCATGGATGTGGGATGTTCCGGGTGCTTGTTATGTTATCTGGGGCTCTTCTGGCCATGCAGTACATGTAGTACTGCAGTATGGGATGTGTCCAGAGGTATCCAGGACCAGCATGGAGCACAAGTGGACGGCATTTGAGGCCGTTCATAAGTAGGAGTCGTTCGTAACTCGGGTGTTTGCAACTCGGGGACTGCCTGTACTCTCATTCCTTTTCCCTCAACTTTTACTTATTGGCAATGTCTGGAAAAAAACCCCGCTGTAATTAAAAAAAAAAAAAACTGCTTCAGGAATGCTGAAACTTGGGTGTTTATTGTATTACATGTTTATATGTAAAATACAGATTCCATGCTTGTTATTCACAGTGGCCAATTGGGCAGCCTGAAAATTCATGTTATATTCTTGGCTGTATACTTTATGTCTCATTATATTGTTTTGATTTGTTAGAGACTGCTATCTATCAATAAATAATTTAAAAAAAGACAGATTTTAAACAAATGGTATAAAACAAAGCCATATTTGGAGAAAGCTGTGCTGTATGTTATATACTCAATACTGCTCCTCTTGGTACATTGTGCTGTACATCATACACTCCACATTGCTCCAGTCATATGAAGTGCTGTACATTACATTATCTATACCACTCTGCTCTGTATAAGGTGTATTATAAATACAATGGGGCAAAAAAGTATTTAGTCAGCCACCAATTGTGCAAGTTCTCCCACTTAAAAAGATGAGAGAGGCCTGTAATTGTCATCATAGGTATACCTCAACTATGAGAGACAAAATGTGGAAACAAATCCAGACAATCACATTGTCTGATTTTTGAAATAATTTATTTGCAAATTATGGTGGAAAATAATTTGGTATTTTGTCAATACCAAAATTTCATCTCAATACTTTGTTATATATCCTTAACCTCTATCCAATGACAGAGGTCAAACGTTTTCTGTAAGTCTTCACAAGGTTGTCACACACTGTTGCTGGTATGTTGGCCCATTCCTCCAAGCAGATCTCCTCTAGAGCAGTGATGTTTTGGGGCTGTGGCAACATGGACTTTCAACTCCCTCCAAAGGTTTTCTATGGGGTTGAGATCTGGAGACTGGCTAGGCCACTCCAGGACCTTGAAATGCTTCTTACGAAGCCACTCCTTCATTCCCCGGGCGGTGTGTTTGGGATCATTGTCATGCTGAAAGACCCAGCCACGTTTCATCTTCAATGCCCTTGCTGATGGGAGGAGGTTTGCACGCAAAATCTCACGATACATGGCCCCATTCATTCTTTCATGTACACGGATCAGTCGTCCTGTTCCCTTTGCAGAGAAAAAGCCCCAAAGCATGATGTTGCCACCCCCATGCTTCATGGTGTTTGGTTGCAACTCAGCATTCTCTCTCCTCCAAACACAACGAGTTGTGTTTCTACCAAACAGTTCTACTTTGGTTTCATCTGACCATATGACATTCTCCCAATCCTCTTCTGGATCATCCAAATGCTCTCTAGCAAACCTCAGACGGGCGTGGACATTTACTGGCTTAAGCGGGGGGACACGTCTGGCACTGCAGGATCTGAGTCCCTGGCGGCGTCGTGTGTTACTGATGGTAGCCTTTGTTACGTTGGTCCCAGCTCACTGCAGGTCATTCACTAGGTCCCCCCGTATGGTTCTGGGATTTTTGTTCACCGTTCTAGTGATCATTTTGACCCCACAGGGTGAGATCTTGCGTGGAGCCCCAGATCGAGGGAGATTATCAGTGGTCTTGTATGTCTTCCATTTTCTAATTATTGCTCCCACAGTTGATTTCTTTACACCAAGCTGCTTGCCTATTGCAGATTCAGTCTTCCCAGCCTGGTGCAGGTCTACAATTTTGTTTCTGGTGTCCTTCGACAGCTCTTTGGTCTTCACCATAGTGGAGTTTGGAGTGTGACTGTTTGAGGTTGTGGACAGGTGTCTTTTATACTGATAACAAGTTCAAACAGGTGCCATTAATACAGGTAATGAGTGGAGGACAGAGGAGCCTCTTAAAGAAGAAGATACAGGTCTGTGAAAGCCAGAAATCTTGCTTGTTTGTAGGTGACCAAATACTTATTTTTCACCATAATTTGCAAATAAATGTGATTGTCTGGATTTGTTTCCACATTTTGTCTCTCATAGTGGAGGTATACCTATGATGACAATTACAGGCCTCTCTCATCTTTTTAAAGTGGTGTTCCGACCGTAATTATACATTTTAAATAAAAATACCCCTATAATACACAAGCTTAATGTATTCTAGTAAAGTTAGTCTGTAAACTAAGGTCTGTTTTGTTAGTTTATAGCAGTAGTTTGTTATTTTATAAACTTACAGCAGGCCGTGGCCATCTTAAGTGTGGGCATCTGAAGCCAGACTGTATTTCTTCCTGGATCTCATCCTTGCAGATCTCGCACAAGCTCAGTGCAGCACAAGCAGTGTAATAGGTTTCAGGTCAGGTTTCCATAGCAACGGCAGTGTCAGAGGAAGTTGCCGCCCCTTCCCAGAAGGCATTGCAAACAGGAAATGATGCGATGGGCCACAGCCAGGGAGGAGGAAGTGAAAAATGAATACAGCAGATATACAGTAGGTGCTGAGAAAAAAAATTAAAAAATATCCAATTCGTTTACAGTGCACAGTTTAGTGAGGGATGCTGAAGAGTTGTAAAAGTGGGTGGAACGCCACTTTAAGTTTGAGAACTTGCACAATTGGTGGCTGACTAAATACTTTTTTGCCCCACTGTGTGTATATATATATATATTTATATATATATATATACACACACACAGTAAATAGAAAATTGAGACCTATATAGGAGTCATGTTCAATCAATCGGTAAAGGATTTTCTGTCTATGGTTTCACCAAATGATTCAAATTGATTCATCCCTATGACTCTGGAGCTTGTAGAATCTTTTTAAATTCTCATTGAACATACAGGTAATTAATTGACCCAGGACTTGCTGCTCGATCTCTTTTCCGATTTAGGAAATGAAATAAAGGTGTATTTATATGTCTAATACGTGTGATTGTTGCAATATTTTTTGTCTAAAAAAATCTTTCTATTTCTTGACCTCTAGTGACCATATGTAGAGTGCCTGATAATAATTCTGCTGAAGAAGCCATCGGTGTGGCGAAACATGTAGAGAATCAATCAGTTTGCATCTGTCTATGTATTGTATGGTCATACTGGACATTTTTATGTTGTTATGTCGATTTTAATGTTTCTTAAATAAAAATGTATTTTTTCTTACTTTGGTTGCTGTGTCTCTGCACCCTAAAAGTCCCAACCCTCTGATTCTTGTTGTGCTATATTTATACAAGGGATGTGGTGCTTAATGATTCTCAGATGCCCAGCAATGAATCTTTCTCCCTGGCTGATAGAGGTTCACCTGAGGTGCGAGGTCTAAGTACTAACCGGTGTTCACCAGAGTTCCTGATGGTGGAGATGGGTTTTGCTGCATGTTAGTACCAGGTCATGGTCCTCAGGATTTCCCCACAAGGAGGTGATTAAGCCGGGATCTAGTAGCAGACATAACACGTAGGGATCAAGCAGAAGTGTAGTCAGTAAACAAGCCAAAAGGTCAATAACGAATGGTTTCAGATTGGGATTAAGCAGAAGCGTAGTCGAGGAACAAGCCAAAGGTCGGTAACAAAATGGTAGCGAAGATACGGATGGCAACAGGAGAGACAAAAGCAAGATATTGGCTGGAGGAGCACAATAATCTGGCAAACAGAAAGTGCAGAGACATGGCTTAAATCAGGAAGTTCATTGGAGGAGCAAAGAGTTCAGGGCAGGATCATTTAAGGAATTGTCCAGGGAACTGTCCAGCATTCCAGGTGGCTCACCAAGCAGATTCATTGCCAGACACAGTAGAGGTCCCAGGTTCAAGTTCAGGCCCTGACATGTACATTATATAATTCCCAGTGCGTCACTATGTACACCATGCTGTATGTCATTGATTTTACACTGCTGTAATATGTATGACGATTGAAGTTATGTCACAATCATTCAGTCCTCAGTCTGTAAATGCTGTAAATTATATACTTCAACTTCTCCACAGTATAAGCTGCTTTATATATTATATACTACACAATGCTATACTCTGTACACTGTGCTGTATGTTATGCTTTCCTCAACCAAACGTCCTATACAGCAGGGGTCCCCAACCCCAGGGCCACTGACCGGTGCCGATCTGTGACCTGTTGAGGGCCGGGGTGGCAGCAGCTCGATCTCTATTGGTGGTCGCTTGTATTGCCACCCGGGCTCCACCTCTTGTTGGTCGGCAGCAGGGGAATTCTATGTGTTTGTTGTACTCCAGGGTGTCAGAAGGAGGAGAGCAGCCACCACTTATTGACAGGGGTTGGAGCTTCACTCGCTCACCCACTGTTCACCCCCTGCTGTGCAGCAATTGAATATAATAGCCCTGCATTGTAGCCACACAGCAGGGGGTAAGTGGCAGATGAGCATGTCAAGCTACAACCCCTGTCAATAAATGGTAGCTGCTCTCCTCCTTCTGACACCCCAGGGCACAACAAACACATACAGGACTTGGAAAAACCCACCTTCTCCCAGGTGCAAGGTGAGGAGAGATGAATGGATGCAGGAGTCTGGTGATCTGAGGTGCCCAGGGAGCTCTGTGCAGTGCTCCACTCACTGATAGCATTTCTATAGCAGTCTCTGTGCAGTCAAACCTCTCTGCTATTGATCTGTAAATACAGATCAATAGCAAAGAGCTTTGACTGCACAGAAATTCCTGTTAAAACCCTATCAGTGTGTGGCAACAATATCACCCATCGCCATCAACCACAAATCTGTCCCCACCCCAGTCCCTTGAAAAATTGGTTGCACGATACCTGTCCCTGGCACAGAATAGGTTTGGGACCACTGCTACACAGCATACCAAGGTACTCGGTATGCTTTGTTATATGAATACTGTATATATCCCATGATCATCACAAAATTGTCATATTAATAGAATAAGTTATCTTACTAGTAGGACTTTTGTAGAACTGAGGGATTCTATCACATTCAATTAACAGAAAAACTGCTGCATATACCTGCCTACAAACATATAAGTCGCCTTCTGAGCTTTAGCCAAACCCAGGGCTTTTTTCAGGGGGAACTTGGTGGAACTCAGTTCCACCACCTCTGGCTCAGACCCTTGGGGGGGTCTGCTGACCACAATCACTTGTAAAACACAGAAGTCCGGTTTCTGTGTTTACAAGTGGCAGCTCTGCAATCTGTGTGTAACCCCCTGAACTCTGCACTCTGTATGTAATGCAATCTTGGTATTTAATGCCCCTTTAGGACCCTCCTACTGTTAGTGAAATTTGGCTGACCACACCCACTATATGATGTGATCTGGAGGGTGTGTGTGGGGGGGAGGGGTTTTGGGGGGTTGTGGTTGAGTTCCGGCACCTATTGTTTGAAAAAAAAGCCCTGGCCAAACCTACCTTTTATGAGTCTTAAAATTGATAAAATTTCTAATCATTTGGTGTGGGGTGGTTAAAAGTCAAGGTCTAGTTTTACACTAGCAGTATTCCAGATTTTATTTTTCAGTATGTTTGGCATCATACCTTACTTTATATAGTTTTTTAACCACTTCAATACAGGGCACTTAGACACCTTCCTGCCCAGACCAATTTTCAGCTTTCAGTGCTGTTGCAGTTTGAATGACAATTGCGCGGTCATACAACACTGTACCCAAACTAAAATTTTATCATTTTGTTCCCACAAATAGAGCTTTCTTTTGGTGGTATTTGATCACCTCTGTGGTTTTTATTTTTTGCTAAACAAATAAATAAAGACCGAAAATTTTGAAAAAAAATAAAAGTTTTGCTTTTGTTTCTGTTAAAAAAAATTGTAAATAAGTAAGTTTTCTCCTTCACTGATGGGCACTGATAAAGCGGCACTGACAGGTACTGATACGGCTGCACCGATGAGGTGGCACCAATGAGCGGGCACTGATGGGCACTGACGATGGGCACTGATATGCGGCACTGATGGGCACTGGTAGGCGGCACTGATGGGTGGCACTCATATGCAGCACTGATGGGCACTGATAGGCGGCACTGATGGGCACTGATGGGTGGCACTGGGTGGCACTGATGGGCGACACTGATGGGCAATGAAAGGCGGCACTGCTGGGCACTGATAGGGTGGCGCTGATAGGTGGCACTGATAGGCGGCACTGCTGGGCACTGATAGGCGGCACTGATGGGCACTGATGGGCACTGATACGCGGTACTGATGGCACTGGTAGGCATTGAAGTGGGCACTGACTGGCAGCTGCCTGGGCACACAGTGGCATTTCCCTGGTGGTCTAGGGGCATACCTGGTGGTCCAGTGTGGATCGCTTCCCTGGTGGTCCTGGGCGGCTTCCCTGGTGGTCCTGGGTAGGATCCGAGGGGGGGCTGTGCTGATAAACAATCAGCACAGACCCCCCCTGTCAGGAGAGCAGCCGATCGGCTCTCCTCTACTCGCATCTGTCAGACGCGAGTGAGGAAAATTTGATAACCGGCTCTTCCTATTGACAGCCGTGATTGGACACGGCTGATCACGTGGTAAAGAGTCTCCGTCAGAGACTCTTTACCTAGATCGGTGCTGCGGGGTGTCAGACTGGCACGCCGCAACAACGATCGCCGCGATGCGCGCCCCTGGGGGCGCGCAGCGGCTCAATATCCGGCAGACGTCATATGACGTCCAGTCAGGATTTTGAAACCACTTTGCCGCCGTCATTCTGCTATATGGCGGGCGGCAAGTGGTTAAGCAAATTAGCCGCAGTGTTGTCAGCCTGCAATGTTTTACCTAGTGAGGGAGTGAAGATAAGTGTTTTAATAGGGTTCATGTTGCTGGCGAGTTGCTGTTAGGCATGTGTACGGGGCATTAGAAGTGGGATTGTCAGGAAGGCAATAGTCATAGTACAGATGAAGCTTTCAAGTGGATGTAAAACCTAATTTTTTTTTTTTAATGTCATAATGTAGAGTATAAGATTTCCTATCATTTGAGCCCAGTCTTGCAACAAAGAGTTAATCCAGCTCTGAGCAATCCCCTTTTATTGTTCAGTGAGATAAAACTTGACAGAGAAAAACTGTCAAATCCTCCCCCTTGCTGTGAGTGACAGGTGATTTACATCTCGTGCATTAGGCTGGGTTCACACTGGTCCGACAAACGCTCCGACATTGGGAGCTCATGTCGCATGACGTGTGAAATTTAATGTTTCCCTATGGGAGCCGTCCTAACTGGTCCGACACAAGTCGTTCCGACTTTATAAATGCTCCCTGTACTACTTTGGTCCGACTTTGATCCTACTTCAGCCTAATGACTATCATTGAAGTCGGATCAAAGTCGGATTGCGTCTTGCATGATCCGACTTCGGCACGCGACCTGTGCTCAGATGTTCTTGAGGGGGAACTCTGCGCCAAATTTTAAATAAAAAACCGGCATGGGTTCCCCCTCCAGGAGCATACCAGGCCTTTGGGTCTGGTATGGACCTTGAGGGGAACCCCCTACGCCGATAAAAACGGCGTGGGGGTCCCCCCCAATCCATACCAGACCCTTATCCGAGCACGCAGCCCGGCCGGACAGGAATGGGGGTGGGGACGAGCGAGCGCCCCCCCCCCCTCCTGAACCGTACCAGGCCGCATGCCCTCAACATGGGGGGGTTGGTGCCTTGGGGGAGGGGGCGCGCTGCGGCCCCCCACCCCAAAGCACCTTGTCCCCATGTTGATGAGGACAAGGGCCTCTTCCCGACAACCCTGGCCGTTGGTTGTCGGGGTCTGCGGGCGGAGGGCTTATCGGAATCCAGGAGCCCCCTTTAATAAGGGGGCCCCCCAGATCCCGGCCCCCCACCCTATGTGAATGAGTATGGGGTACATGGTACCCCTACCCATTCACCTAGGGAAGTGTCAATAAAAAAAAACACAGTACACAGGTTTCAAAATTAATTTATTGGGCAGCTCCGGTATCTTCTTCCGACTTCTCCCGTGTTCCGCCTCTTCTCCCGGGCCCCGCCGCTATCTTCTTCCAGCTCTATTGCCAGCGAGGGGCCCAGTCTGCTGCCGCTGTCTTGTCGCCGCTGTCTCGCCGCTCCTTCTCTTCATCTCTTCTTCCGATGTTGACACGACGCTCTCCCCGGCTGGAATGCTCTCTGTGCGCTCTGCTCTGACTTATATAGGCGGTGACCCCGCCCCCTTATGCCGTCACAGTCCCAGCATGAGGCTCTAATAGGCTTCAAAAAAGGGTGGGCTCGGGGTGCAGAGCACTGCGCTCCAAGCCCACCCAGTTGTGTGACAATAGCGAATGAATATTCGCTATTGTAACACTGATTCTCCTCCCAGCCAATCAGGAAGCGGGTCCTGAGACCTGTCACCCGATTGGCTGAAAGGACAGGTGATCCTGTTGGACGCCTAGGAGGAGGAGACGCATGGCGGCAAGCCGCTGTGATGCAGAGGAGGAGGAAATGCGATAGAAGGGTGACCCGACCGACAGCAGGGGGGTAACGTGCCGCTGGCCGACCGGGGGGGGTGGTTGTTTGCTGCCCCCCCCCAAAAGAAAACACCACTGGCACCCAGGTAGAAAAGTTCATGACACTCCAGGAATTTTGGTCCAAATTTTTATTGATATATAGTATCAAGTAAAGCCAACGCGTTTTGGGGAACCGCCTCCCATTTTTTCAGGGCTAGTATACAGGGAAATGAAATATGATATAAATAATTTACATGAAAGCCACCAAGTTATTCATAGAATTTACATAAAAAGAAAAAAATCTGTAGTTTGACTATTTCTTTTCTTTGTATGTTTACTTTAAAAATAACTTCATGTAAATTATTTATATCATGTTTTGTTTCTCTGTGTACCAGCCCTGAAGAAATGGGAGGTGGTTCTCCAGAAAACACGTTGGCTTTTCTGGCTACTCTATATTACTAAACACCTGAACTAAAATTCCTGAAGTGTCATGAACTACCAGGTTCTCCTCAACATATCAGAAAGTAGCCCACACATTTCAAGGGTTTCACAGACCCCCCCTTCTTCTTCAGGTCATACAAAGGGTAAGCCGCCACCACATTATCCCAACCTAACAACTATGGACTTTTTTTGGGGGGAGGGGGGGCGCATAGTAAATTATAAGGTATTTAGGAGTGGAAGCTCCAGGCAGTATAGTTAATATAGTTTAATATTTAATATAGGCATATTTATATATATATATATATTTATATAGACGAGGTGGATAACCTGAATAAAAGCAGGTGGAATTCTTTAAAGTGAATTTTTGGCATTCCCATAAAGTCTTGTTCAGTTTGTCAGCCTTAAAGAATGCATGAAAGATTGGGATATATAATCAGTCTTCAAAGCACACTTCAGACACAAGGCAACCAGAAGTTAAATATCTCAAGATGGGAAAAAAGCAGAATCAATGCCTATGTGAAATTAAATATTTGCTCAATAACTCACTTAGCAACATCAGCTTAAACATTTAGTTTCCAGGAAGAAAAAAATTGAATAAATCTACTTTCCTAGTGAATTATTTAAGCTTTCTCCTCTTTGTGTTTTTCTGCTGGAATAGGTGGCAGCTGTCCCTGACATTCCAACTAGAGGAGTCAGATGGTGTCTAACTAAGAAAAAGTAAAGCCAAGCATGGGGGGGGGGGATATAAATCTTTTATAAGTGAGTCTGCACAGTTATAATAATTAGACTGAATGTTCAGGTTCCTGCATAAACCCAATTGTGACAGGTTCTCTTGAATGCTACCAGGTTAGATCCCTCCCTATGTGCTTTAAATAGACCCATTCCCTACAAGCCGTGGCTTACATGTGGGTGTCACAAGACATATTTGATTTGCTCCTAAGGCTATAATGCCACTTGAATACGCTATGTACAATAACACAGACATTTGGTATTCCGGCGAGATAACAGAACAAGTTTTGAAGATGAAAAAAAAGTCAGTTGTGTATCATAAAGGAAACATAATAGCTTTTCTGTATATGTAATACAGATACAAATAGGCAGTGCTCGAGTCAGGATATTAAATTCTGCCAAATGTCGCCTAGAATTGTAAACTGAAATTACTGATGTTCTTTGTTTACTGCAGAGGCTGCAGATAGCGGCTTTGTGACATGATGCCATCTGTAGATTTAGCGGGAGCTAGAAGAAAAACTCTTAAAAGGAAAGCAACCATAAAGTGTAGTTGTACCCAAAACTTTTTTTTTTGGATAGAATTGGGAAAGGTTAGAACCAATGTCAGGTTTTTTTGCTATCCAAGGCTTTGTTAGAGAGATTTCCTTTAATTTCCAACTAAGGACAACATTTTACCAGCACTTTTCTTTGCCCTTCCAGTATATACAGGATTGGTCAAAAGCAGGTATACTTTCCTGATTGGATGATGGAATTTTATTTTAATTTTATTTATTTTTCATTTATATATTTTTTTACTCATTCATTTTCTTTATTGTTTAACTTTACAAATATTTAGAGCATAGCTAAAAGTAGGTATGCAGTACTGATCAGGTCATGTTTATTCTCCTAGGAGCAACAACCCTAGAACCTGTCCCTGACACTGCGACACTGTTTTGTTTTTTAGGTGCCTGAAATGTCCTGCATCAACGTTGCAACATTTCTGGATCCTACCTCTGAAATTTTGATGCACAGTAGCACACAAATTCCAGTTAACATCAATGTGCATAAATGCTTGTGAGATGAACACTTTTGTCTACTGCATGGAGCTTTCTACTCATTAAAAACCTTCTAATTTACTATGCCTATATTAAATATTAAACAATATTTACTATACTGCATGCAGCTTCCACTCACACAAACCTTATAATTTACTATGCGCCCCCCCCCCCCCCCCAAAAAAAAAAGTCCATAGTTGTCAGGTTGGGATAATGTGGTGGCTGCCAACCCTGTGCCATGCTTAGTTACACCCCACTGTTCTGAGATGGGGGTTAGCAGCTTGTCCAGCACATCACAGCCTCTGGATAAAACACTGGCTGCAGATGGGCTTTCCATTAAACTTCCATCTCTTTCTTTTACCTATAGGAAAGCCTATAATAAGGCTTACCTATGGGTAGCGTAACCCATGCCGTTTCTTCAGAGTCCTGTGCTGTGACCGTTGGCTCCCGCACGCATGCGTCATCACGGCTCCAGCCAGTCACAGAGCCGGAGTCTGCAAACCCGGAACGCCTGCAGGGTTGACATCTTGGCGATGCATACTAGCACATTATGACATTACCTTGCAGGTACAAAAAAAAAAAAAAATGTCCAGCCATTTACAACCACTTTAAATAGACAGAGGCAAATATGTACATTCACAGGTAGCGCTCCATAGATTCCTAAAGATTTTGACTTTGCAACAAAAGGCACATTACACACTGAACATCTTAGAACGGGCATTATAGATAAGTAGAGCACATTCTGAATTTCCCTTAGTTAGGATGCCGGAACCTAAATCTGAAGCCTATTGAAGAATCGGCTCAAGTGAGGACAGCGCTAGATCCTGGGGCAGGTAAGTGTCCTTATATTAAAATTCAGCAGCTACAGTATTTGTAGCTGCTTACTTAATTTTTGGGGGGGGAGACTGGAGCTCCTCTATTAGCATTACCCACTGTCTTGTAGAGGATGTGTCTAGCCCTAGGCAAATACTGACCTTCAGAATGTCTAATATTGCATTCGATTTTTTGGGTGCTGTATAGGTGCACAGGGAAGGCAGCATCTGTGAAAGTAGAATTTGGGCTTTTTGGGTGCCTCTTCAGCTTTATCCTTGTTCCACATTTCCAGGGGTTATTATAGGTTTACTTTAAAGGGTTTTTTTTTTGCAGCCAAATTAGGATAATGTTTACTGTAAAGAATATTTCCACATTTGCAGTCAAACTTGAGAAAACCCACTATACTATATGTTTGTTATATGTTTCCATCCACACAGCATGCCTATAAACATAAAAAAAAAAATCTTAACTTTTAGATGTTTCTCATGAGGAGGTGTCATGGCTGACTTCAAAGTTTTTTGAAAAATGTCAGAGTGAGTTAGACCTAAGGCTGGCCATACACAATTTGAATCATGGCCGGTTCAGCAGGAACTGGCCGAGATTTGAACCGTTAATGGGGAGGCTGAATGTATCAGATTGTTCAACTTGGGTACAACCAGCCTGCCGGATTCTCTTGCGATTATCGATAACAGATGCTATAGCCTCCAGCAATAATCACTGTCTTCCTAGCAGGCACGGCTTCCTCATCCGCCCGCCGCCGGGAGCAGACAAATGGATTCCCCTCTCAGCACTGTCTGTGTTGATGGGGAAATTGGTTGCAGGAAAGAGATTTGCACTGTGTATGGCCAGCCTAAGTCTTTCCTCATTAACATACAATGCAAGAAGCCCCGCCTCTAACAGTTACCCCCCTTGTTAGGATAGACAGTGTTCAAATCTAGTTACAACTGATAATGAAGATCTGACTGCACAGTACCGACAGGGTTAATTATGCCAAACATGGCTTCTCAGCCCCCTCATAAACAAAGACAAATTAGCAGGATTTTTCCTTGTTAGAGGGTCCAGAAAAAAAGCATCTAAAAAAAAGATTAGCTGCAATTTTTGAATATTTGGCTACAAAAGTGGAAATACACTTCAAACTTTCACATGTCCCCATTTACAAAGCAAAACTTGAAATAAAAATATTTAAAAAATTGAAGCTTGTCTTTTTACACGCTCTTTTGTGGAATTTCCAGGATGGAAATTTTTTACTTAGTTCTCTTTGTTATGATGGGGACTGAGAAGCTGTGTGTATTATAAATAACCCTGTCTGGAAGCAGATATCTCATCATAAGTCTTAACAAAAGGTTAAAAGGTTTAGGAGATGGGCTTCTCCATTGCATGTCAATGAGAACTGGACTCAGCCAGTCCCCAGCCCAGCTAGAGATCAAACTGAGCTAAGAAATGCTTTCATCCAGCCATGGTACCTTCTCCTCAGAAACATCTACAAGATAAGAAATATATATATATTTTAGGTATGCTGCGTGAATAGGAACACATTAAAAAAACATATAATGGAGTTTTCTAAGAAAAAGTGGAAATACACTAGTAGCTAAGATGCAAAAACAACATAAAAATTCTGTGGCATCCACTGATAGAGCTGTTTAGACCTCTCAATATTATCCTTCTCAACTCTACTGAAGAAAATGTCTTTATCTGTGTGTGTCCCATTGAAATGATTTCCCCTAACTTCCTATCACGGTGACACAAAAGAAGTGAAGGCAAATCTCCGCAATGGGCATTATTTAATATGTTAATATTTTTAGCTGCAGTTGAAGTTTAAAAGTTAAATCAGGGAAATAGCTAAACAGGAGTAAGGTGGGTATCTTAAAGCTGTAGCAAACTGCAGCATTTAAGAAAAAAATCCCCTGCAAGGCAATGGTATTATGTGCTAGTATGCATTGCTTACTAGCACATCATAAAATACTTACATTAGAATACCTTAGAATGATGCCCTGCAGCAGTGAGCTGTCACCACTGACAGCATGCTGGACCTTCAGAGCAAATGCGCCAATTACGTCACCAGCTGAATCCAGTATGAATATCTCCTAAACAATGCAAGTTTAGTAGATATTCACTGTACCTACAGGTAAGCCTTATTATAGGCTTACCTGTAGGTACAAGTTCAAAAAATTACTTCAACTTTAAAGGATATCTAAAACAAAAAACAAAAATGTAATATATTAAAGCGTATTACTCCTTAGATGTGGTAACTGCATTATATTTAAATTTCCAGGCTAAAAACATTTTTTATTTTGTATTGAAAATACACGTGATCCTGCTAGAAATTTTGTTTCTTTGCCACTTCCTGTAAATTTGAACTGAAATCACAATGTTATCTTCTATAACCTATAAATCCAGCCCCCCCCCCCCCCCCCCTATACAGATTTTAAGCGGAGAACCTGTTTGTAGCCTTATCTTGAGGAACTCGCCAAATTTTGATCCACCTATGGCCGTTCCCATTCATGAAAAGTCAAGATCGATTTCTCAAGAATGGGTTTGTTAGAAAAATGTTGTTAGATCAGATGCAGCCACCCAGATAGCAAGGATAGCTTGCCACAAATTTGTGACCGCGTTGAATTGTAAGTCTCTAAACTTGCTGCACATTTTTACTGGCAAGTTGTACACTTTCAGAGCACTTGAAGCACAAGTTTTAGTTGACACTTTTCCAATTTGCAGCAAATTTGTGTGGCAAGTCTCTAGCAAGAGCAAAGTTGCAGTGCTGAGTCTACAGCAAGAACTTTATGAGTCTACAGCAGCCTTTCTCAAACTTTTCAACACAGAGGAACCCTTGAAATAGTTCTCCAGTCTCGGGGAACCCCTTCTAAAAATTTGAAATCTACAACTCATGATACATTAGTGTGATGGTCACTGGGAAGAATTACCTCCTTACAGATAGCTAAAAAGATCAATAGTGTGAGTGGGAACTTATCTGAGAGGCAGAAATTGCCCAGTGCTGAAGGAACCCCTAGCAACCTCTGGAGGAACCCTAGCTGAGAATCACTGGTCTACAGCATGAAAATTCAGCCACAGTGACCCCTGTGGTGGGATGATTATTGCACAACATAATTGAACCAGGACTTGCAGTAGACTTGCAGAATGTTTGCAAAGAAAGTTGATCTTGAGTCATGCAATGTGGACTTGCTGCAATTGTGCAACACACCTGTGAATCCTGGCAAGTATAGCGATAGCTTAGCAAGTCATTTTTAAACTTGCAGCACAATTGCTCGCTATCTGGGCAATCAGTGTATTCTGACAGCAGAGGATACAATAACACACCAGGGAGGACTCGTTTATCCACCTCCCTTGTGTGGATGGGTAGATGGTAGAATCCATGCAGTTTATTTAGATCAGCCCACTGGCTGTCAAAAAAAAAAAACAAACGGATCCATGTGTGCAAAGCGTTAAAGTGACAATCATGGTTCCCTCCACAGATACAGTAAAATTAATGAGAGTTGTCATCCAGTTTTTGTCAGGATTACCAGGTGAAAAGAAAAAAGAAAAAATTACTTGTAAACGGCAAGATATTAAACCCTTTACTTTGGGGTTTAGATACGCTTTAAGATCCCACTGCCACTCCCTGGCTTTCTGTAAAAGTTCCAGGGTATTGAGCTGGTAATTGTGCTATCAAGTGGCTGTGATGACTTACAGAAAAATATCTCCTAAGCGTAAATGCAATGGAAGAAGGAATGTCAAGAGTCTCCCAGTGATGATGCAGTCATTTACTGCTGTAATGCAGTGCAGTGACATCATCAGGGTCACATTCCTCAGTCATCCTCCTTTGTCTTTTAGTGGCATCCTTCCATGGGCTCTCAATATAAAGACAAGTCATAATACATTGTGACATTAATGGCTGCTGCGGTGTGTAGAGGGCCAGCCATTTCATGTGACAGACTGCATTACGGAAATTAGATATCTGGGGATTATAGAGATCTTTATATAGAAAGATTACAGGAAGACGGATAGCAAGAAAAGCTGTTTGGGTTTGGCCAAACACCAGAAAAAAAAAAGAAAAGTCTTCCAGCTAAAGTACATTAAGCTCAAAAAGCGAAATCATCTATGGCATATCAAACAGATGGGCAGAACAGCAAACTGTCTCAGAGCATGCTGGGACATCTAATACCCACATGTGCAATGATGGGACATGTGTGATGCCATGATACCAGCAAGGGGTAAGCACTTTTGCACTGCAGCACTGTGGTACTTGGTTCAGTTCTTACAGTTCTTCGCGCCTCACAAGGAGTTTATGTGTAAACCCTGTGCTTTGACCTTCACTCTCCTCTCATAATTTAAAAGAACAACATATTAGATTTTAATATTATTAATATTATATTCATTTATTTAAAAAGTGGCAAGTATTCAGCACTGTGCACCAAGCAAAAATTACTTGACTAATATCATAACAAATAAAATGCCTTAATGTGACTCTAAACCTAAAACCCAACATTTTATACACGCATCTGAACAGTCCTTAGATACAGTATGGTGGTTACATTAGTTTTCTGTTTTAAAGTGTCACGAAAACCACATCATAAAAAAATATCAATAAATGGTGTATTACATGCTGGTCATACTCACTCAGTCACTATGAGACTTGTTTATTGCATTCTGCAAAAAAACTGGTTGATCTTGCTGCTCTCTATCTCCCCCATCTGTCCAAGTCACCAATTCAGCTATGGCAGCTCTACACATGCTCAGTTTTCAGTGAGTTTCTATGCTATTTCCTCCTTACCATATCTGAGCAGACCATGTGATGATAGAGTCACACATGTGGGTGTATACACAGGGGTAAAAGACAGCCCACTCCCTCCCTCCTCTATGCCTACTAATCAGTTAAACACAAAGGGGGCAGGATATTACATATTGACTGATGGTGGCTCTGTTGGAGAGAACAAAATCATGATTGCTAATAAACTGACAATACTGTATGCATTATACTTATCTATGCAGCTGTAGTATTATAGTGTATATTCTATAATATGACAGGATGTACCGTCTATCTAAGTTCAGTGCACCTGTTTGTGGTTAGTTCCCGTTTCATGTTTCTAATGCTGTAAGACATGCATTGCTATTCCTCCATAAAAGCAAAGCTATTGCTGCAAACAAGAAGCTCCAAATGCATTATTTCAATAGTCTGCACAACAGGTTATGGGCCCAGGCATTGGAGAGGATACCCCAGCAGCACCCAGGCATCCAGGCACTGGAGAGGATATTGCAATTCTGTGAGTACTGTATACAAGCTGCTGAAAGATGGCAAGCGGTTCAGATGTGATGTTTGCAATAGCAAAGCTGAACAATGCCAATTACCATCTGTGGAAGTTTAAACTAGAAATGTTTCTCAACAAGGATGACTTGTGGCAAGTGCCGAATACAGACAGACCAACAAATGGAGTGACTGTGACAGGAAGGATAGACAGGCAAAAGCGACTATAAGCTTGTTAGTGGAAGATGACCAGCTTATCCACATAAGAACAGAGAAAACAGCCAAAGGTATGTGGACTTCATTACATAAACTGCATGAGCGTTCAACAGCAAACTGTTTCTACTAAGAAAGTTGTATAAGATGAGACTAGAAGAAGGCCAGCATATGTGTGACCAGGTGAAATCTATGCTAAAGATCATAGGAGCAGCTGCGTGCCATTGGAGAGGACATCAAAGATAACCATATTGTTGCCCCGCTCCTCTGCAGCCTTCCAGAGACATATACTGCTCTTACTAATGCTTTAGAAACCAGACCCGAGCAGGAGCTGACACTGGAATATGTCAAAGGGAAATGAATCGATTAATAAGACAGAAGGAAAGAAAATACGCACCATGATGACAAAGCTCTTAACATGTACAAGGGCACAAAGCACAACAAAGAAAGAAGAGCCTGTTTTCGCTGTAAAAGGACCGACCAGTCACTTAAAAAAGGACTGTTCTATCTGGAAAGCCAAGCAGCGAAAGCTAGAGCTATCCACAAAAGAAAGAGTCAAAGCAATCGCAAAGGAATGGCACCTCATGGAGTGGCATCTGAACTGCATTACACCACAAGGAGGTCACCACAGTATCCTTGTAAAGAAAGTGCTTTATGTTCCAGAACTAGAAGGCAGCCTTCTATTAGTGAAAAGTCTTGCAAACAACAGTCTCACAGTTAAGTTTCAGGGTGATGAATGCACAATTCACAATACTAAGTGATTCTTCGCAAAAGGAAAATTGGATGATCACCTATACAGACTCATCACCACAGACCAGCAAGCCAATGTAGTCTCTAATGACCTACACAGCAAATGCATTCATTTATAGCACAGGCGGCTGGGGCACAGGAGTGCAGAAGCTATACACGACATTATAAAGAGAGGCTTATCAGAAGATTTGACAATAGCACCTTGCAATGTGCTCATGAAATGCAAATGCTGTATTGAAGCCACACGTGCTCCCCTTCCACAGACATCTAAAAAAAAAAAACACCCACCCCCTGCAACTCATACACAGTAACGTGTGCGGCCAATGAAAACTCCTACATCAGGCGGGAACATATATCTACTGATTTTCATTGATGATTAATCCAGGTACACAACTACTTATCAGATGAAACACAAGAATGCAACATCAGAGAAACTTCAAGAGTTTGTTGCAATGTCTAGCAACAAATTCCTATGGAAACCAGGAATAATACGCACTAACAATGGGGGAGAATACATAAGCAAAGAAGTGGCCTCATCTGACAAGGAATAGTACACCAGACAACCACACCATAAACTCCGGATCAATTTTCGTACCACATTCAACCATTCGAAATGTGGCATGGATCAAAGCCTAGCATAGGGCACATCAGAGTGTTTGGATGTAAAGCATATGCCTATATTGCAAGTGAAAAGCGATCCAAGCTGGAGAACAGAGCCATAGAGGGCATTCTAGTAGGCTACAGTGAGCAAACGAATGCCCGTACACACGATCTGTTTTTCCGCCAACAAAACCGTGGATTTTTGTTCGAAGGATGTTGGCTCAAACTTGTCTTGCATACACACGGTCACACAAATGTTGGCCAATAATTATGAACGTGGGAATGTGGTGACGTACAAGACGTACGACGAGCCGAAAAAAAAGAAGCTCAATAGCCAGTACGGCTCCTGCTGCTTGATTCCGAGTATGCCTGAACTTTTGTGCGTCGGACTTGTGTACACACGATCAGAAATTCCGACAACAAAGTTTTGTTGGCGGAAAATTTGAGAACCTGCTAGCCAACATTTGTTGGTGGAAAGTCTGACAACAAATGTTCGAAGGAGCATACACACGGTCGGACTTTCAGCCTACAAGCTCACATCCAACATTTGTTGTCGGAAAATCCGATCGTGTGTACGGGGCATAAGGGTTACAGAATCCTACACCCAAAGACTGACAGAGTGACAATAAGGAACAGTGTTTATTTTGATGAGAGCCCATCATCAGAAACACCAATTCCTGAAAGCTGTGAAGTAAATATGCACAACAAACCAGAAGAAAATGTCGACCAAAGCGAACCTGAGCAGAAGTCAGGACAAGAGGTGGAACTCACAATACCTAAATCAAGTTCCCCACCAGATCCTGCTGAACTGCCTGAAATCAGAAGATTCACTCAGATTACAAAGGGGATACCACCCCGCAAGCTTTCATACACTGTGAAAACACACAGCATACTTGAACCAACATTACGGGATGACAGAAAAACTGCCAAAACGTTAAGCCAATAAATGGAGAGGGGCAGCAGAAGAATTAAAGTCACTTCAAGAAAATAATACCTGGACACTCACAGAGCTCCCTCCTAACCGCAAAACTAAAGGAAGTAAGTGGACTTTCAAAGTAAAGTCAGATGCAGAAGGGAATATCCACAAATACAAAGCCAGACTAGTTGCCAAGGGTTACTCCCAGAAATTCAGTGAAGAGAAACATTTGATCCAGTCGTAAAACACTCCACCATCAGAGCGCTTCTTAGCGTTGCAGCCGGGAAGGAATGCAAGTCAAACACCCAGACGTTAAAACTGCTTTCCTATATGGAGACATTAAGGAAGATCTCTACATGGAGCAAACACCAGGAGACAACCTTGTGTGTAAACTTCAGAAGAGCATCTACGGTCTTAAGCAATCTGCAAGGATGTGGAATGAGAAAGTGAACAAAGTACTTACCAGAGAGGGATTCTCAAGAAGTAAAGCAGACCCCTGTCTCTACTCCAGGAATCAAGAAGACAGATGGATATGCATCCTTATCTATGTTGATGACATTATAACCTGTTTTGAACAAGAAGGTAATTACAATCAGATAGTTCACAAACTGAAAGAAATTTTTGAAATCAAAGAGCTAGGGAACACTAGCTACTATCTGGGAATTCAAATAGAAAGAAAAGAAGATGAAAGTTATCTTCTCAAACAATCTCAGAAAATCTCCGAAATCTTGGATCAATTCCATATGCAAGATGCAAAGAAAGTGAAAACTCCTATGGCTATCAAAAGAGCAATGAAGCAGAAAACTTGCTACCCAACAATGATACATATCGCAGAGCAATCGGTAAGCTGTTATATATTGCCCCTGTGACAAGACCAGACATAGCCGCAGCAGTGGGCATACTATGCAGGAAAGTCTCATGACTGCAGCACAGTAAAAAGAGTGATGCAGTACCTCAAAAGAACAATTCAGATGAAGTAACGGTTACCAGCAACATCCGATCCAAAACTGGTCGGATATGCCGATTGGGTTGGGGACTACACAGACCGCAAATCCACAAGTGGATTCATCTTCCAGTATGGGGAGGGAACAATGAGTTGGTCTAGTCGAAAGCAAGCAACTGTCCCTTTATCTTTAACTGAAGCAGAGTACATTGCAGCAGCACACGCGTGTCAAGAGGCAATATGCATAGCTCCAAACTGTCCCTGATTTCGAGGAACTGTCCCTGATTTGGAGCAATGTCCCTCTGTCCCTCATTCCTCCTCATTTATCCCTCATTTTGGTCTGATATATATAGATGTATATAAAATGCACTTTTAGTCTATCAAAAAGTGTTTTCCAGTGCTAAACCTGTCATCAGATTTCTAAATTGTTGCATTTGTAAATTCCAAAAGCCAATATAAAGGAATAGTAGTGGTAAAAAAAGCACTTGTGGGTTTAACCAATCTTGTTTTTTTTTTAAACAATTCTCCTTTAAGGGGGCGTAGCAAGGGGTGTGTCCTATGCCTGCATACTTTTTCTGATAGGTGTCCCTCATTCCCACCTCAACAGTTGGGAGGTATGGATATGGATTTGTCAACTTTTTGTGGGCGTTGGGATAGACATGTCAAAACCAATTCCCATTTTTGAAGACAACCAGGGATGTATAAAGCTTATGCAATCAGAGAGGGTCAATCCTAGGACCAAACACATCAATGTCAAGTGTCACCTACTGAGGGATAATCAAGAGCAAGGTGTTATTGACATTGTGCTGCTCGTCAGAGAAGATGACTGCTGATGCATTTACCAAGCCTTTGTTGAAGGAATGTCATAATTAGGAGAAGCTGAATATAATTTAACAATGCACATGCTGTTGTGAAGGGATGTTGGAAAGAACAACAGCATGGTTGCTAATGAACTGACAATACTGTATGCATTATACTTATCTATGCAGGAGGTGGTACTGTAGTATTATAATGTGTATGCTATGATATGACAGGATGTACCGTCTATCTAAGTTCAGTGCACTTGTTTGTGGTTAGTTCCATGTTTCTAATGCTGTAAGACATGCATTGCTAATCCTCCCTAAAAACAAAGCTATATGTATTTATTTTTACTCTGTATTCCAAAGGCTGTTTGTATTTTGAACATGTGACCAGAAGCAGAGGACTAGAAGCTCCTCCTGTTTATGTTTTCCTGCAGAAAGGCTGTGAACAATCTGGGTCATGTGACAGCTGTATATTGATTCACGGGCTCGGCGCTATGAATGGCCGGAGCTGCGATTACGTCACTCCTGCACATGTGCACGGGACCCGCTGGTCATGGCATGGGCCCTGAAGAAACAGCATAAGCAGGCCGTTCCTTCTGCACGCATGCACTAATGACGTCGGCAGCAGTATATACCGTAAATATCTCCTAAACTGTGCAAGTTTAGGAGACATTTACAGTACCTACTGGTAAGCCTTATTATAGGCTTATCTGTAGGTACATTAAAGAGGAAGACTTTACTTCCTCTTTAAGTATAACTTTAATCCTTTTTTCCTTTATCTGCAACTGATGATCATGCCAGTAACATACTTCTTGACAGCGTTCACTTTACTGTTTCTATGGAAGAGCAGCACCACTCTAGACTGCTCTCCTGGTTTGGACTACAAACACTCCCCTCTTCTCATCTCCATTACATAGATGGGGGTTCTTTAGTAATTCACAAAAGATAGCTGGGAAGGCAGATAATATACTTCGAGATTTCAGTGCAATGCACAGGAAGTTACAAAAACACAATATTTCTAGTAGGATCTGGATTTTCTGTACTTGTAGAAAATGTACTTGACCAATAAAAAGAAAACTAATATAGCCTCCACTAAGGACAGCTAAGGTGCAATGTATTACAATTTTGCTCTTCAGTTTAGTCTTGGACTTTGTTCTTGGGTTCTTGCATTTTATTCTTAAGTTTAACATGCCATACAGGTATGAAGGAGGCATAAGAGTTTGGGAAACACTGGACATTAGAGGTAAGGGAAATGGCAATGTCTGGACATGATGGGATATGGCTACTCAGCCATAAATGATAATAGTAGATGGATAGGTCATTTTAAAGAGGTGAATCCTGAGGAATTGTTTGAACATTGTAAAGACTGGGGTAGGTCTATTAGACCTAGAAGAAGAATTTTACAAAATTCCGAGGGCTTCCTTAAGGCAAAACTGATTTTACAAGTAAGGAGGACATTAGTAGGTCAAAGTAGGATCAAAGAGCTTTTTGAGAAGTATATGAGGAAGCTTTCAGAAATATAGGGTGAATATGTGTCAAACAGTGCTAGTTGACATGTTTTCAGAAGACCAAGGGGAATTGCCAAGTTGAAAGAAATGTGCACAGCCCACACAAGAAGCATTAGTTGTGGAATGCATCATTTTAAGAAAAAGATTTTACTGGTGCCATATGACCAGCAAGGCCAAGGTCGGCACAGGTATCAATCCAATGAGATCAAAAAGTCTAGCCAAAACCTGAACAGCTTTAGGAAACACCATAAAAATGCCACAAGGAAGCATGTTTGCTAAGGCACTTTCTCAATGGACTAAGCAAAATTCATATTAGTATTGGGGATATTAGAAGTATGGCGGATGTCTCTGTTGTGTTCTTCAAAGTGCTGGTGGAGATGAGGCTGTCCCAACTGCTATGCTAAAGTTAGTGATTCCTAAGCAAGTTGATAAATTCTTTTACCCAATGAATACCGCAGCAGAAAATCTTGTTAAAGTGGAACGCTAGTAAAATCTCCTCAATCCCTCTCTTGGAAATAACAGCAACCAGGTCAAAAATTGAATATGAATTTTCTAAACAAGAATATATACAAAACCTGGTAAAAGATCTGTCCCTTTCCCACTCAGTGGTATTACTGGCAATATTACCAGGGCATTGTTATAGAAAGATATTAAAGCCTGTCTAGAGATGGAATATGTGCAGCACCTTAAGTGGTGCAGAGCTCTAGATGGCACAAAATCAATTCATCCAATTTACTGGGTTTATTTATAACCACAAGTGTTTCATATGTATACGTTGCATTCATAATCCGGCAGTGTAAGAGAAAAGAAAATGTGCACATTGGACACTGCTTTTGTCTTACTGAGAAAATCTGAAAGGGCTCAAATTACCCGTTTTCTGTTAAAAGTGCAAAACTACTGTCTGTGCCTTGGCTAGGGAAATTTGCATTTTATATTTGACATGATGGCTACTGTCATGGGACAACGAGTAATAGAAAATCCAAAATGTTTTAGTTGTCAATACAACAGAAGGTGAATAGAAATATTGCAATGGGGGGACATCTATTCAAATTGACAACAGGGGATTTCCCCTCACTATGGAAAAAATTCCTAAGGTTGTTTCACCAGGACAGGAAGTGAAGGCAAATCTCCCAATTGGGACATTACCCATGTGATCCAAAAGTAGAAAAATAAAAATCATCATCAGGTAAGGTCCCAGAAGCCATTTTGTCTGTTAACACAATGGAGTTGATTTCCTGAAATAAAAAAAGGCTATTTACTTTGCAAGGGAACTTTTTCCAGAGCTTAGGGAATGTGATGAAATATCACTTTGCAAAGAATACCCAATCACATGCAAGGAAAAAAAAAATGCATTTTTTCTTGCACAAGATTGACTCTATGGGATTGATTCACTAAAGGCAAATAGACTGTTCACTTTGCAAAGGAAGTTGCAGTTTGCAAAAGAATTTTCTTTAGAGCTTAGTGAATGAGGTAAAGCGCTGCTGATTTCCATCATCCAATCACATGCAAGCAAAAGTGCATTTTTTTTAAATTCTGCTTGAATGTGATTAAAGCGGACCTTTAGTCATTTTTTCAACTTTCCATCTATTAAATCTTCTGCCCTTGTTGTTTTAACTTTGGATAGTAAAACATTTTTTTTCTGCCAGTAAATATCTTATACAGCCCACTTCCTGTTTCTTGTCTGGTCATTAGCCTAGACATATGACATCATGCACAGCTCTCTCTCTCACTCTTGGGAGAATTTGCCAGGAAGGGAGGGGGGTCAGTCATAAGAGGGCCAATGAAAACTGCACGCTGCAGAGCTGGAGGTTTGCCTCTGTGTAAATCCAGGAAGTGAACAGACAGCAGCTTCAGCTGCCCACAGTTAAAATGGCTGCAGCCTGACTTCGTGGACAGAGATTTCTGCAGCATATTTGGCAAGTACAGAATCATAGTATATATAAAATAATATGCAAAGTGATTGGAGGGAAGCTTCAGAATGGCAAAGATGTTTTTATTACAAATTATGTGAGCAGACTGCAGTTCCTCTTTAAATATTCTTTGCAAGGTGGAATATCACCACATTCACTAAGCTCTGGAGAAAATTTTCATGCAAAGTGCCAATTCTTTTTCAATGTGAAGGGCCTTTATTTATTCAACCCTTATGTGTCAAGTGACCACCCATGGTAACCAGTGTGAAAAAACATTTACAAATCTGGGTTGTTTTAGGGCTTAAAGTAGAAGTTCACCCTAATACTATAATCTCTAAAGCTATTGGCATCCACATTCTAAGACTTGTAAAGAAGAAATCGATATACATACCTTTCTGAAGCTGATCCAGTCCGGTCCCACGCTGAGATGTCAGCGGCGGCTTCTCTGTGGAGGTGGATGCAGAGGACACAGCCGACAACAAAAGCCCCATAGTAACTCTATGGGTGACATCACTTCCCCTTCATTTCCCAGCCGTTGTTGGCTGTCTCTTCTGCAGAGCTTCTGCCGTTAGAGACCGGATCGGTATGTATAGCGATTTCTTCTTTACAGGGCTAGACAAGTTTGTCTTAGATTGTGGATGCCAATAGATTTAGAGATTTAAGTGTTAGGGTGAACTTCCACTTTAATTAAAAAATCTGGGCAGTGCCAGTTAAAAAAGAATAATAAAATCTTGTCAAGAAGAGAATAGAAAGTCAATCACAACCAAGAAAACGAGGAACAGAAAGTAAACATATCATAGACCAAATGTTACAAGCTGCAAGTTCAAAGTTGTAAGGCCCCTTTACACAAGTGGACCGATCGGGCCCGTCTGTCCGTTTTTCAGGCGGACCCGACTGGATCACCCATTGTTCTCTATGGGGAAGCGGACCCGACTACATCCAATCTGATCTGGTCCACCAAAAACAGATAGCTGGGGATACATTCCCCATCCGTCTAGTGGATTGGATGACAGCCGAATGGAAAGAAACAGGCAGTCAGTTTCCATCCAACTGCCACATAGAGAATAACAGTGTCTGTGTCCACTCCACATCAGCGGAATACATTTTACAAGTCCCTTTAAATTAGTTCTCTATAAGCGTTCTTCTCTATCCTGCATGTTTTAAATAAACTTCTATTCCGAGCACAATTTCACAAGCCACCAAAATGAAAACTGCTAATGGCAAATGTGCCAAAGTAACTTTTATCTAGCTGGATTTATTTATGTTAGGTCCCATGACAACACAGTGCTATATCAAGGACAGTTATCCAATTACTGCACTCTCCCGAGTCATTTAAAAATCAGCTAGTTAATGCAAAGCATGAAGATTTGGCATCTTGTCACATCAGATCTGCAACATTTCTCAAATTTGCAATGAAATGGCTTGCATTGTTCGAAACATTTTACAACACTTAATAAGTATTTATTTAAAATGGTGCTCAACCTAAATCTACTACATGCAAGTGCCTGTGTCAGCAGGAGCCAGCCAGCTTTCAGATGTACAGCTGTCTGTTCTAATGACCGGCTTCTGCCGAATGGGCATGCTGAAAAACTAGCATTCGATCAGTGCTCACAGCCAATGGCTGCAAGTGCTAATCAGTGTATTCTAGACCCCAGATATTTCCTTAAAGTGGAGGGCCACCCTGAAAAAAAAAATTGCACCAAAAATCCTAAAATAATAAAAAAAAAAAATAAAAATGTAAACTTACCTGAACCCTTGTTGCTAGGCAGTGTTCCTAATCTGCCTCTTCCTATTCCGCGGCGTGTCCTGTTCCTCGGTGAGCGGCCCCGTTGCCTTCTGGGAATTGTGTGTGTTCCCAAAAAACCACAGGGCCATTCACAGGGCTCCGCGCCACTCGCGCGTGCACAGTAGGAAACTGGCAGTGAAGCCGCAAGGCTCCACTGCCTGTTTCCCTTAGTTAGGATGGCGGTGCCAGGACCGGAGAGCCGAGGGACAGGTCGGCCTCGGGCAGCCGACATCGCGGGCACTCAGGACAGGTAAGTACTTATTTAAAGTCAGCAGCTACAGTGTTTGTAGCTGCTGACTTTAAAAAAAAATTTTCGTTGCCGGAATCCTACTTTAAAGTATAACTAAAGGCAAAACTTGTTTTTAGTTTTGGATAGAATAGAGATAGAGTAGAACCAGTTCTTTAATCAGTTTTTGTTGCTCTCTGTGCACCCGTAAAGGAGACTCACCCTCTCTATTTCTGCTGTTTACCAATGTCATTGAAAGTGAAAGTAATAAAAAATCCCAAATTTTGTGTTGTCTCCTGAAAAGTAATAGAGGGGAAATCTTCCAATGGGGAAACTAGTAATTAATTACCTTAATTTGCAGGGACAAATGGTGAGTCGGCTATATTTGAGCATTTAATTGTGCCACATCCAATATTATAGAAAGAAACAAAAACCCCTTGTGGTGGACTTTAAAGGCACAAATTATTTAAGAAAATTAAGCTAGTTTGAAAAATATTTGTACAATATGAAAAATTTTCATATTGAATAAATATTTTTCAAACTAGCTTAATTTACAGGGATTTCCTCTCACTTCCTATTTGGCTATGGGACAGGAAGTGAAGGGAAATCTCTGCAATGGGACACAGATGGCGAAAAAAAATCTGACAGTAGTTATAACCTTCCCTGGCTCTATCCAAAATAGAAAAATGCCTACTGAAGTAAAAAAACGGAAAATTGTATCATACTTACCGTAATTTTCCTTTCCTGACGCCAATCCATGGCAGCATACTAGTGATAGGCTCCGCCTTTCTCCCCTCCCTCAGGACCAATGAAATAGCATAAATTAAAGGCCAGTTAGGCCCCGCCCCATTCTTCGTAATTAGCTAGATACCGAAACGTACAAGGGTGGGTCCGTATGCTGCCATGGATTGGCGTCAGGAAAGGAAAATTACGGTAAGTATGATACAATTTTCCATTTTCCTGACTCCACCATATATTTTCAAATGGGACAGAAGACTGAACAGTCATTCCTCCGAAGCCCACTAAAGACAAGGCACCCAGATCTATTCTGTAATGGTTGGAAAGGTATGCTGGGAAAAGCATGCCACTTTCCTTTAGAATGAATCCATAGATGCTTTCAACTATGAGGCCTCAACCCCTCTCGAAGAGGATGCATCCTGTCACTGAAGGAGGCTCACGTCCCATTTCCCATCTGCACAACCAATCTTGCTAAAGTCCAGGAGGCAACCTCTCTTGCCTGATGAATTCCATCTGGAACAGTGAAAAACTTATCATATGAACTGAAAAGAGCAATTGTGGACAGAAACTTCTTTAAAGCTCTGGGAATGACCAATTTGTGTGGTTTTCTTGCTTGAACGTCTGGAAAGTTAGGCAATGGACAGATGATTGATAGATGGAGGGCTGTCGCTACCACTGATATAAGCTGAACTACAGGATGCAGCTCTTCTCCTGTAACAAAAGCAATATGCTTTTCTGAAGCTCTAAGGGCTTGAAACTCAAACCGACTTCTGTTTGACGATCTGCGCTAAATACTGGTTAGTAAGCGATATCTTAAACCGAACACTGCCCTGTTGGAGTAAACAGTTGAAATAAACCCCAACAGCATGGAAAGATTTTAATTGTGAAAGATTCTCTCTCGCGGTTGACAAAACCTCCTATCTTCAAAATTTTGCAAACTAAAGGGCCTTTGGCCAAATTAAACCTTGTTCTTGCCGACACCTTCAACCTCAAAAGAGTATAGGGTGAGGTTCATGTCGAATCTGGCCTACAAGAAGACCAGAACAGCTGCCACCAGAGGCGCAGTAAGAATAATATCTTGCCATGCAAAATAGAAAAAAAACACAAGTTTGTTCCAGATCTTGGCATAGAGGCTGTTAGTAGAGTGCCTTTCGCACCCCCCAAAGTAGAGCTCACTCTTGGAGCAACTCTGGAGCAATCTAGGTTCTGCGGCTTCCCCTTCCCACCATTATGCTTGCATCTCTGGTCTGTGCATGTGTGAAGGGAATCGACTTCTGTATTCTGAAGTAGAAAGCCAGGAAGCACGAAGACTCCTATGGTCAGAATGGAGGGGTGGTCGTGACTACCATGCTCATTCTTCACAGCTTCCAGAGGAATTTCATTACGAGAGAAGTTGGGGAAACATATACAGTAGGCTTGATTGCAGTTTCATGGAGAAACTCAGCTTCTATTCTCTGCTTTGGGGAGCGGAAACCGAGTCAGACCTCTTCTTAAATTGGCCTTTGCTGTGAGAAGCAAAGAAGCCTGTCTGTGGTAGGCCACCTGTGGACAAGCCTCCCCCTCATGCTCTGGCAAGCTTGCATGATGGACAGTATGTCCGTGTATTCCAGTCCCCTAGGAAGTAAATTGCTTCCGGAATTTGCTGGTGATCTTCCTACCCAGACATTCTGGGTTCTACATCTCTCAATAGCATATTGCTGTGAGATCCTCCCTGGAGCTGAAAATACGCAACTGCTGTCTTGTTGCTCAACCGCAAGATGACTGGTCACCCTTGATTCTGTGTAGCAAGGTCAAAGTGATAAAAAAGGCTGCCTGACCGTCCAGCGCTTTAGAGACTACCTTCCTTGGCTAGCAAACTCCGCTTGCCTTGACCCTCGCAGTGCGCCTTCCAGGCTGTCTTGCCAATATGATTCATCACATTGATCCAGTCAGATGGTTCGTGACATCCTCAAAGTCTTTCCATCACTGCGGACCGCTATACATACTGCGTAACACTGATCATAGCTGCACCGGATCCCATTTCCTCTGTTGTAGTTGAAACTAGAAACGGTGCCCATGTACCCAAGGTATCATCGGTATGAATGACAACATTACGGCCGGGAGGCTGAGACACCTAGAAGTCCTCCCGGAAGTAGAGGAATCTGATCTCAGAATTCTCCTTATGACCGTCACCGTCATTTTCTGATGGAAGCAAAACAGAGAAACCAGTAGAGCCCCCACAGGCACTTTAGCTGTTGGAAAACAAAAGTTGTCATTTTTTTTTAATGTAGAAAGGAATGACGCCCAGGTAGTGGCGAATCTGGAGACCCTGTTCTCCAAGAGTAACTTACATGGCACTGAAACCTCTGTGAATATTCTTAGAGATAGTCATAGGCTAAAAGGTAGGCTGATAAAGCGGAGATGTGTCCAACCAATCAACAAATTTACTTACTTTGGAATAAAAAAGAAAAGAAAACATTTTCGGGTTGTGAGGCTAAGAATCCTGACGATCTAGCGAAAGCCTCCAGCCATCTGCTGCATCGAATGCTTCTCTCCAACCCCCGCAACCTACAAACAGGGATGGGTAGGAAACCTACAATCTCTCCTGTGAGATGGGACCAGGACAGCTCCCCTCTGAGTCTGAAGTGTCTGTAAGTATTGTAACCGTAGCTCCGAGGGGGAGAAAAAGGTCCGGAGAAGGAACAGTGAGGAATCCACCGAAGTGACCATGAGTGCCTATCCTCCAAGGATCTGCACAATCCACTGTCCAGTAACCCGTGATGCGTGCCCACTGGAACTTACCTTAAAAGTCTGGGAATGCACCCGGTAAAAGGGTTTTGTGGGTACCTGCGGTACACCCAAAAATTTTCACTTATGGACCTTATGAAAGGTTGCCCCTAGAGGAGCGGAACCTAGCGGGAGAAACATATTTCTCCCTTTATTTTTTATTATTTATTTTTAGTTATATATAAATATTTTTTTTACTTTCCTGCTGTCCTGTCACTTCCGACATGGCTGTCTCTGGTTTCATATCAAACAGAGATCTTGCACTATAAAGTGACTATTCCAATTTTGTTTCTAGGAAGCCAAACACAGCCCCGGGTCTCAACCCAATGGGTACCCCTAGCCGTAACTGAGTATAGCATTGCCTTGGCCAGGCACTAGATTGAGACTATTGCTGCTTCCGCAGTGAAATTTGCCGATACATCTTGGCCGGGTCCCAAGATATCACCCCTAAGGATTTCCTCTCCAACCATATCCTGGGAGCAGAAACCCAAAGTACCGGTCACCAAGGTAAGGGCCTCTGTTGAGTGGCAGGCCCTTCCCAGCCGCCACCCTATTGGACAACAGCCGGTCCCACTGTAGGCATGGATTTCAGCAATGCTATATCCGCCTTGAATTAAACCAGTTTCCTAATGGAAAAGTGATTGCTCATTGAAAGGGTAAATAGGACTTTGTCTTTTAACTCATGTAATGGTCTGCATGACTGCCAGGATGATGCACAGTTCTCCAAAGAAAAACTGACACCAAGTAGCTCCAGATCTTCCTCTGGTGCAAGGGAGCTAAAATCATTTGCAGGCTGCGCCCCCTCCTCAGGAGTACTGAGAGGATGAGTGATCCATGAGGCAGATTGTTATGCTAGTGGCTAGACCCGCAACAAGGGGGCTGACTAGCTAGAGTAATTACAGTGAGTTTAAAACAGAAGTTTTGTGCCACCTTATAAGTAATAAGGACATTCGGTATTACCTGTCAGCTGCAAACTTTAACCAGGGCGACTTCACTCACCAGCCTCCTGGGCATAGGCACTGCGGCACAGGTCCTGCAGGGCTCTTGTTGGGGTGCTGGGTCTGGGAAAGAAGAGCTAAGACGTTTTCCTTGGAACCTCTCTCCTGAGTGGGAGCAGCATCCGAGCTATGCTCCTCTGAAGAACGTCCGCCTTTCTATGGCCTCTGGCTCTGGCCTTTGAGAGCGTGGGCGCCCGGAGCTGAAGCAAATCAAAGCAATCCGCATGAGAGGGCACTCTTTTCCTGAAAACTTACCGACACGGTGGTCCCTACCCTAAGTGTTGAGGGTCTTTTGTATGGGTGGTGACTGATACTTGAACCGTGGAGAAATGGGACAACCAGCTGAGAGACGGACAGCCGCAGAAAGACAGAGAAGAGGAAAAATAGATAAGGCAACAGCGACTTCGCTACTCCCTCTAATAATGTATATCTAAATATATACATCTACACACTCTCTCTTTTCCCCCTTTTTTTATTTATTTTTAAAAACAATATGCATGCATATATAAATTCATGCACATACCGCTCCATATAACACCCCCCACACACATACATACCAACCAACATAAGAACACACACACATATATATATACAAACATATACATACTGCAGAGGGTAAGCCTGGGGCAGGGTTAAGAAGGGGTTAATCGAAGAGGGCAGGTATTTCCCTTTCAGACCTGCTAATTGTCAGCTGGGCTGAAAGTCTCAGAGAGGAGCTGTTTGAGTAGGAATGAGAGACACAGGAGCATGCTGTGTGTGAAAATGTCCATTGCTGGAAGGTGTGCTGGGTGAGCTTACCACATAAAGACTGTAGCTCTGATTGGAGCCATGAACTATTATCTATAAGCCTGTGTGCTGCTGAACTGTACCTGTGTGCACAACCTTGAGACAAGACAAGTCTGTCTTATCTTATGTTTAATTTGCCATTTTGCTGAATAAAGCCATTTTTGTTTTAATGGGCTGTCTCTGAGCCAGCTATCCACCCCTCTGTTCCCCTACAATACACACACATACATATCTACACATACATATATATCTATATATATATATACATATATACAGTGGTGTATTTAGGTTTTGTGCTGCCCTAGGCCCGACTAAGCTCGCGCACCCCCTAATTTAAATATGACCCACCCCTTCCGGTCAAGGTCACACCTCTTCCTTTTTAAGATCCGCCCTGTCATCTTCATGGGAAGAGGACAGAGGGACACCACAGGAGGAGGACAGAGAGGGATGCCGCATTTTTTCATTTGGGGGGTAAGGGGATATGTGCTGGGTGCTTTGGGAGGGGAGGATCAGACCCCTCCCCCCCACTAGCACATATCCTCTCCCCTCTCAAAGCACCCAGCACATATCCCATTACCCCCCCTCCCCTCATCCATGTGTGCATCTGTTATCTGCCCCCCTTCCCGGTTACTGTGTCCCCCTCCACTGTAAACTATACACAGACCTCAGACCGGCAGCGTGGCTTTTGCACTGAAGTCGTGTCCCTCCTCTGTGGCTCCTCCTCCTCCTGACTGTGTACACTAGAACATTAGAGCTGAGAAGGAGGAGGAGCCGAGGAGTGTGTGTGGCTGACAGTGGGGAGAGAGGTGGTGGCTGCTACGAAAAGCTGATCGGCGCTTGTGGGACCCCGGGTGGCAGATGTCCTGGGTTCTCACGCTAGCGCACCCTGTATGGCCAGTTACCGAAGCTCAGTGCCGGAACTTGTTGTGGGCTCCGGGACAGTGGCGTCACTAGGTTTGGTGTCACCTGGTGCGGTAAAAATTGTGTCCCCCCCCCTTAATTTTTGGACTGGAGGCCCAGCGTTGGAGCTCATTTTGGCGGTCAATAAGGCCTAGAGGATATCAGGTTGGGCGCTTCCTAATAGCTCAGTCCCTGGGAACAGTAATGGATAATGGCCAACAGGCTCTCTTACCAGACCCGGTGAAACTGCAACAGTGATCCCTCCGGCTGGACGTTTGCTCACTCTGGGTTGCCCAGGCTGACTCTAATCAGTAGTGTAGCATGTCTGTACCCCGGCAGTGGCTTCATCTTTCTTCCCCTCTGGTGGTGCAGATACAGCGTGGCTCTCTCTTTGGTGGTGCGGGAAAAGCGTGGCTCTCTCTGGTGGCGTGGCTCCCTGTCTGGTGGTGCAGGTACAGTGTGGCTCCCTCTCTGGTAGTGCGGGAACAATGTGGCTTTCTTTCTGGTGGTGTGGGTACAGCGTGGCTCTCTGGTGGTGCGGGTACAGCGTGGCTCTCTGGTGGTGCAGGTACAGTGTGGCTCTCTCTGGTGGTGCGGGTACAGCGTGGCTCTCTCTGGTGGTGCAGGTAGTGTGGTTCTCTCTGGTGGTGTGGGTACAGCGTGGCTCTGGTGGTGTGGGTACAGTGTGGTTCTCTCTGGTGGTGCATGTACAGCGTGGCTCTGGTGGTGCGGGTACAGTGTGGTTCTCTCTGGTGGTGCGGGTACAGCGTGGCTCTGGTGGTGCGGGTACAGCGTGGCTCTCTGGTGGTGCGGGTACAGCGTGGCGCTCTGGTGGTGCGGGTACAGCGTGGCGCTCTGGTGGTGCGGGTACAGCGTGGCGCTCTGGTGGTGCGGGTACAGCGTGGCGCTCTGGTGGTGCGGGTACAGCGTGGCTCTCTGGTGTCTACCCCAAACCTATACATACACAACCTACAAACATAAGCTATACCTACATCTGGCCTAGGACAGCAAAGGACAGAGAACCTGTCTAGGGGAAGTAATGTACCCAGACTAGTGCCACTGCAGGAGGAAAAGAACAGGAGGTGCAGAAAGTGAGAAAATGACAGGAGACAAACAAAGGCAAAGGTAAGAAGGATACAAAGCTGGCCTCCCCAAACCCAACAAGCGTTGCGGACACCAACCTTAAAGGTAGATTTCATTCCTAAATAGGAAAACTGCTCAGCTCCAACAAGACCCACAGAAGGAGCTCCCAAGCTACTCTGGCGCTTTTAGCAGCCTGATACTGGGACTTGGTACTGGGAGAGGCTTAACCCTGGAGGCAGAGGGGGGGGGGAACATAGTACTGCTTACTCTTCACGGGTGCATGGAGGTATGAGGACAAAAAGAAGAATGGGGCGGGGCCTAACTGGCCTTTAATTTATGCTATTTCATTGGTCCTGAGGGAGGGGAGAAAGGCGGAGCCTATCACTAGTACGCTGCCATGGTGGCGTCAGGAAAGGATGTTTACCCTCCTTCTGACAGCAATAAACGTGATAAAAAAAAAATGATTTAGGCTTTTAAAAACACTGCCTATGGATAGTAAAATGTATGTTGTTTATCGCCGTTGAACAGGCATGCGCAATTTTAAAACATGACATGTTTGGTATCTTTTTGGTATAAAAATTGGGTTATGCTTTGTGTTATGCGTTGTGTTCTTTTGCATTAAAATTAAAAAAAAAGTGTATTTATTTTTTCAATTGAGTTTGAAAAACCTCTGCGCAAATACCGTGTGAAATAAAGAATTGCATAACCGACTAGTTTATTCTCTAGGGCCTCTGCTTTAAAAAAGTATGTATAATGTTTGGGGATTCTAAGAAATTTTCTCCTAAAAAACAAAAAAAAAAAAAAAGTGCCAGAAAAGGTATGGCATTAAAGTGGTTAAATCATCTTTGTGTCCCTGCAGGGCGCGCAAGAACATAGGTCCAGACTGTAAATGGGGCACTGATTTGTGCCCAAGTCAAGATTAAACTTTGCACCATTATGGCACTAAGCCCACCCCCATTTATAATGTATAACTGTCCAAGTGCCTCACAGTCACTCTAAACAGAAAACCTACATATGCAGAACTCTATACCCAAAGTTGATCCAGGGGAAGGCAAAACAAACAAACCCTATAAAGCATAGTACAATTTGCTCTAGCAGGGTTAGAAAAGTGTCTTTGTTGATTCCCCCGAAGGAAATTGGATGTTCTCTGGATCACAATAGGAACAAAAGGTTCACTGAAAACTGCTAACAAAATCTAAAAAAAAAAAACCTGCATAAACAACAAACACATAAAAACGCTCCAAAAAGTCAGAAAGTATATTTACTAAAATATTCATATACCAGTTGTGGTGCCAAGTATTTTTTGTCCAAAAGGTGGGGTCCCACTTTCATTTGCAGCATGATTGCTAAGAAATGTACAGAGCTGCATTACACAAGGCTGGGAAGATTTCCACTAATAGCAATCAGGCAGTTAAAGGTATAAAAAAAGGTTCTAACCAGAACAGGCTTCTTCCAAGTCAAGTCTATAGGGAATGAAGCAGCAAATGAAAAACAAAGTGAAGACAATATGTAGAGCGCAGTGACTGCCGGGAGAAGCAAGAAATTATTTATTCATAAAAACAATGCGGCACTTTTCTCAGATGAAAGAGAAATGTGAATCTGGAAGTATGAAAAATGTCCTGAGATGTCCTGTTTAGTACAGAGGGGAAATAAAGCTGAACTCTAGGTTTTACAGGTAATTAAAATCAGCAGGGGTGAAACTAGAGAGGAAATTACACACCAAAACCCATAGCCTACGGTGCTTCTGGTGATCCTTTGAAAAGTTGCACTGGACCTGACCGTAGAAAATAATGGCCATACTGGATTCAAGAGCTATTCTCAACAGCATGGCTTACGATCCAGATACAAATAGGCTGCAGCTCTGCTGTTTTGCAAGCTTACTGCAAGAAGTGCACACTTACAAAGCCAGGCTGTGGCTTACTGCTTGACTTTCTCCTACTTCTTCAATGTGTTTTTACCAAATTGGGGCTTAGTCATAAAGGAGTACTGTACTATAGAGTCTCGATGTGACCGATGGGCCACAATCTGGCTTTGTAAGGTTGCACTACTTGATAAAAAAAGCTTGTTGGACTTTAAGCACAAAAACACAAAAAACAGCGGAACTACACTAGGTTTGTTTCTATTTGGATACTGCGGGGAGAAAAAGATCCTAGTAGGTATGTGGGGACGGTGGAATGGTCATGTCTTTATGTATGTTTATTGTATTGCCATTCAGGCAAAGCCACAGGTCCTCTTGTAAAGATTCCCCTATGCTGATGCTCACCATCCCTGCAATTTTCTTTTGCCCAATTAGAGCCTTTGGTAAAAAAAATGGCCTTTTTTTTTGATAAGTACTTTTTATTAGATTTTACAAAACAGTACAAATAGTTACAAAACAAGTGGCTACCAATGAAAACAAACAGCAACCCAAGAGAAAACTGCACTCTTACAATGCAGTGCTAGGCAGTCCCACTGCCTAAAAAATACAAAGACAGGAGTACAGTGGAAATACCAAGTCACCACTGTCCTATGTACCATGACAAATGATACAAATCACATGATTGGATCACTACACTAACCGAGAATAGAGACAAGGTAGGCTAAAAAAATCATGGACTCAAATCTGGGAGCCAAAGAGGAGTAGCACCCCATCCCACAGAGTTAAGGAAGGGGGTTCCATTAACAGATTCGGAAATCCATCCATGGTAATTATCTCGGGACTCAGTTGCATTGTCTGAAATTTCTAGCCATAGAGACCAGATTTTGTCAAATTTGTTTATTGTAGAAGGCCTTGTACAGTAGAAGTAAAGAATTCATTAGAGATTTTTATTTGGTTAACAAGGGAGGAGCAGGAGATGTTCAGCATAAGACAATAGTTTTAACTGGCCTTTCTCTTTATAAAGGAGTACTGTATGTTACCTTCTCTCAAAGGATGGAGGCCCTGACAGCCAATCTCCAGCCCCAAAATTGAGGAGGAAAAAGAAGTTAGACTTGTGTAAGCTCTGACAAAAATATCAAGTTTACACAAAGTTCATACACCTGATTCTTACAAAGGAGTACTGAGGAAGCAAGGGGGAGGGATCAGTTGGTGGCAGGTTCTTCTAACAAGGGAATCTGTCACTGTACCTTGTATGGGGTAGTCAAGTGAGTTTCAATAAGTGCTGGAACACTGATCAGGAAAGGTACATAGCAGCATCCACAATTAAATAACGCTCAACTTCAGCCACAGGGAAAGGTTAGAGCAGCTATTCACAACCAGGCTTTTGTGGAACCATAGGGTTCCTCCAGAGGTTGCAAGGGGTTCCTTGAGCTGTGGCTGTTTGACCTCTCATTTGATGGTGCTTGCATAGTTCCAGGATCAACACCACTTGGTAGAGCCAGCCGCATGTACCCAATGATCTTTTTAGTAGAGTGCCATTGTGACCATCACTGTAAGGGCATTTTGCTAACTAGCCACCCATGTAAAGCAACATTTTTCCCACTGACCACCAATGTATTGTTTTTTGCAAGGGTTCTCGGAGGCCTGCAAATTAATTCAAGGGTTCCTCTGGGGTAAAAAATTTAAAAATGTCTGTGTTAGAGGTTCTGTCAGCTTTTTTAGTGCCATCTGCCATATGTATCTCTATTGAGAAGATTAAGACGGAAGTGAGAGTAAATCTATCCAACAGAGACACAAGCAAAAACAAATACTGCTGTCTATGCTTTTCTGTTCTTGTGACAACCATTATTCTATTTCTTCTGCGGGCATCACAGGGACAGGAAGTAAAGGAAAATCTCCCAAGTATGGTCACAGGCAGAAATAAAACCTAACAGAATTTTTTTTTTTTTTTTCATTCTATTCAAAACTAAAAAAATAAAACAAAAATGACTGGAGTAAAGCTTTTTGGATTTTGCCTTCATAATCAGTGGTATGTGCTACTGTGGTAATCAATTGTTCCCTCACTTACTGATGCATTGTGGGTCTTGAGGAATTAATAGCGGCTATTTCAGTAGTATTACTGAGACCAAACAATGTCACGTAGTTAAGTCATTCGTTATGATTGCAGCTTCCAGAAATTATGAATATTTTTCATTGGCTGCACAGAAGACAAGGACTGGGTCTCCAACAGTAATGCTTTAATTATATCTGCAAACTAGAAAGAAAAATGATATAAAACATGATTTTAAATATGGCTCACATCTAAGTCATCTTCACCCAACATCTTAGCACTGGAGACAAATTATAAAGTCCTAACTCGCTGGTACCTTGTACCCGCTAGAGTGGCAAAATATTCACCTAATACCTCAGCTCTTTGTTTTCGAGGATGCCCAGAAATAGGCACATATTTACACATATGGTGGACGTGCCCAGTAATCCAAACCTTCTGGAAGGAAGTCTTCGTGATTGCATCTAAAATATTTAAAAAAATAATACAACCAGATCCATATTTAACTTTACTTAATCTAAAACCGGAATGGTTAACACTCTCTCAATTCAAACTTTTGATCCAACTAATAACGGCTGCAAAACAAACAGTGGCCAAGGCATGGAAATCTCCTACATTGGTACTAGCAGAAACAATTCACAGAATGAATAATACAATGTCCCATGCTAAGATGGTAGCCATCGATCAAAATCAAATTCCAAAATTTGAAAAACTTTGGCATCCTTGGATAAAACAACAGTTCCTGTCAAACTTCAATGACTCTGTCCTGTTGCCATGGTAACAGATTAAATGACTTACAGAGACACCCATTCTAAGGCTTCAAAGAGAACTAAAAAGAATAATAAACTGACGAGCGGGACAACCTTGTGGACCATTCCTCTACCTTTCAACCCTTTTTCTTCTTCTTCTTTCCTTTTCTCCACCTTACGATTAAAGCTCATTATCAGAATTTATTTGACCTATATACACTCTACTTGTAAACAATATGTATAGTAGGTATAAATCATTTAAATACCTACAAAAGTAACTAAGGAAATGATATATATCTTTAATTTAGGTTTACGTGAACCCAATGTTTAATATTTGAAATTTCATGATATTTACCTATATAAACCCTACTGTAAAACAATGAGCTTACTTTATAGATCCTTGTAAACTTACTTTATGTATCTTTATAACATTGTATACTCAATAAACTTCTTTTGACAAGGAAAAACATGATTTTAATTCAGAGTGCTAGAAATTCAGCATCAGCTTATATAGCTGTTGTGGCTATTCACATACCTTTGCTTAGTACAATGGCGGACATATTCCTTGGTGTATATTTGGATGAATGCATTCCTTTTCTACATTCATGATTACAGCATGGATTCCCTTTACCATACCAATGGCTGCCGTAGGCTTTCATTCTCTCTGTGCTTCATAGTAAACACTCCTGCCTTTTGCATACATTCAGAAAATCTTTTCCAACAGCGTCAAGGGAAGTATACCATTTCAGCTTTAGTCTATATATAACACCATAAATGATTGTCATACGTCAAAAAGATGGATTGCACTCTCAAAACATTACAGGCTGCAGAATAAAGGTAAATCAAGCTGTGGATTTTCTTTGTAATGGGAGTGGGGTTGGATGTTTTAATATTTAAAACAGATACCCCCCCACCATTTGTCATTCTGTAAGCTGCAGTCATACAAGGCTGACCATAGACAGGCGAGTGACCTGCTGAGAACAATGACTGCTGAGACGTCTGCCTGTCCTTGATCACAGGGCGCTGCCGAGACTTGCTGCAATGTTCTTCCCAGCCATTCGGAGAATGCAGGCGGCCAGCATACCTCAATGAATTCCTCCATCTAAATTTTCATTTTAGAAAAGCCCAATTGAAGTCCCACGTCTTTTACTCATTTGTCCTGCACTGTGAATGTGATGATTTTGAACTGATTTTCACTTGAAAATGCATAAAAAATATCTGTTTCTGGAATTCTGCCTTCCTGATTTTCTACTCCAGGGCTCTATGCTGGCATAAGTGGGTAACAGCCACTCTCAGGGCATGTCTGACTAGTTACAAGGCAGTGGACAGCATAAAACATACAATATATTACCAAAAGTGTTGGGACGCCTGCCTTTACACGAACATGAACTTTAATGACATCCCATTCTTAGTCCGTAGGGTTTAATATTGAGTTGGCCCACCCTTTGCAGCTATAACAGCATCAACTCTTCTGGGAATGCTGTCCACAAGGTTTAGGAATGTGTCTATGGGAATGTTTAAGCATTCTTTCAGAAGCGCATTTGTGAGGTCAGGCACTGATGTGGACGAGAAGGCTTGAAGTCAGAATTCTGTGCAGGCCAGTCAAGTTCTTCCACCCCAAACTCGCTCATCCATATCTTTATGGACCTTGCTTTTATGCTTATCATGGTTCTCAAAAAGATTCCCAGCTGGGGAAGACACCAAGGAAACTGTCACAAAGGATACAATGGATACGGCCTGGATGGCACCTGCAATAGCTAAGAGAGACAGCAAGGGGGCAGGAAGCAGCATGTGTGGATCGATGGAGCACAGGCAAGGAGAGGAAGTGATGTCGGGGGGTGGCAACATGTTTCAAATTTGATGCCTCTTTTTCCAGCCAGCGTCCTGCTTCCTGTCCTGTGGCTGCCTGGTCACCCTGGATACCATACTCCACTCCTTGTAGCAGCAGCTCCATCTTGGGATCCTGGATGCCTCTCTCTCCCAGCTGCAGATGCACCAATAACTGTAATGCATGAGATCATCCACACACTGTGAGTTGCCAACTATTGTGCGCTGTGTCCTCTCTACCTTGCTGCACTTAGATTGGCGCTCCCTTGCTGTCTCTCTTAGCTAATGCAGTTGCCATCCAGACCTTATCCAGTGTATCCATTGTGACAGTTTTCTTGGTGCCCTCTCCAGCTGGGAATCCTTTTGAGAACCATGATAAGCATAATGTGTCCTACTTTATGTGAGTTGCTAATTGTCTTACTTTAATAAAAGCTTACACACCCACTACACTTAGTCTGCACACCTTGCTCTTTTCTTCTATTAATAAATGGTAAAATTGTATATCGTGACGTGTCAGGAATTTATTTATTCAAGACCTGTGAAGTTATCAAAAGGTTGGCTTTAATGCACCGCTTGTAACAGAAATAATCCACTTACTTTAAAAAGATAATAACATAAAATGCTAGTTATTACTTATTCTCTGGTTGCAGTTATTGATCTGGCAGGAAATATGAAGGTTATATTTAATGAACGCTTGTAAAACCAAATGTATTTCTTCTGGTTTTTATTGCATACAATCACTGTGTATCTGCAGTGCAACGTTTCACCATCACTGTCCTATATTTTCATCCTGTGTCTGCTATTAATAACTTTGCCGTTCCCATTAATATCTGGAACTTCCTCCCTAATAATAGAGTTTTATTGCAGTTAGCAGTAATACTGTAAACATGCAGAACATAAAAATCACATCACTAAGGCACAAATCAAAAAAATGCAATTGTAAATTGCACCCTTTCAGTAGTTGTGCACAAAAACAGCTGGTTGATCTGCATTACACCATAAAAACAAATCTGGTGCAGTTGTGCATGGTAGCCAATAGGCTTCCAGGTTTTTCTTTTCAAAGCTTAATTGAACAAGCTGAAGTTAGAAGCTAATTGGTGACCATGCACAGCTGGACCAGATTTTGCACTCTCCAGTTTTAGTATATTAACCCCAATGTGTAATGGCAGCCACTCAGGTCTGTTTGCCACAGCAAAGATGCTTTTTCCTGGTGCAGGAAATTTTAACTTGGCATGTCATGTTGGGCAAGCAATACTGCTGGTCAAATTTGCCAAGTGAAGTCAACGGAACCAAGCTGCAACCTTGTGCCAAATGCTTGGCAAATGTTACAGCATGTTATTCCAATGTAAGGTCCCTCTTAATATCAAAGAAATAACAAGGGGCATTCAGGAGGTGGCAGTATCATATAACATGCTGCATATTGCTGCAGCACTTCAGATGGCACCACAGGTCACCACACCGGAGCAAATGACTCCACACTGCTTTGCAGAGATCTAAATGGAGTGTACATTTTGATATTCTCAAAGTTAAAAAAAGAATGTAAACACTGCAATGTGCTGAAAACAGATAGTTTAAGTGTCAAGGTTGCAGGCAGGGTTAGTGATAAGGATGCAGGCAGGGTTAGTGTTAGCGTTACAGGGAGGGGTAGCGTTAAAGTAACAGAGAATGTTAGTGTGACAGACCCAACCAGTACAGGGGCTTTTGGAGGGGACTGCAGGGTAGCCTCTTGCCTATGGACTATGGGCCCTGCCATTTGAGGGAGCTACAAGAATTCTGGAAGATGTCCTGTTATATAATTAATTAAGATCACTGTTTATGTTTGTTAGCTGTTCATTAGAGGAACTGATGATATTATTGTTTACAGTCTGCATTGTTTAGGATAATGTGATCAGGCTCTGATTTTGTGTGGTATATATTCTGTGTGAGTTCCAGTTTGCACCTAAGCTGGTGTTGTCTACTTCTTGGGTACAATATTCAGCTATAACAGCTGGTTCCTGCTTCCAGACTGGAGGAAGCTGTGTCTTGCCAGAGGCACCCAGGCTGGGAGCCAGGAGGTCCGTCACAGTTAGTAATCAGTTTATGCTGCTAGCGGCAAATTGCCAGTGGCAGGATCACTAAAGAGGCTTCCTGTATGTTCCAAAGGACTTTCTCCCTCTGTACCTGGGGCAGCAAGATGTCGCTCTGTTGCTGGCCTGAATGCTGCTCATTTTCCATCACTAGGGTTGGACTCAGGAGCTGAATTAGACTCTTAGTATTTATAATTTGACATAGAGGTGATCCAGTAGAAACTTATCTGCCATTGTCATACTAGTTAATAAGTTGTTCTCAATAACAATGATTATTATATACGTTATAATGATAGTGGTATAATCTTCCAAAACTGAAGGTCAAGTTGCCCACAATGGACATGCAGGCATGACATGAACACCTGTGAGTGCAGAGAGCTCCATAAATAGAAACACTAGACCAAGGCAATCATTGAAGAGAGAGCAGTGGGTAGGAGGCAGGTGGCACAGATGGCGCTATTAGTGCCACTGATCTTGGGACCAGTGGGGACTATAAAAACTGGGACAGATTAATAACCTCTATTTTGTTGCCTGCTCAAGAATGGTCAGTTGGTGGGCACCAGCTATGGCGTAAAAATGTACCTGTTTTAGCCAAAAACAGCCTGATGATTTGGAACTGTTGGTCTTCATACAGTATATCACGGCAGATCTTTTCAGGAATTTCCAATGAGCTACATATGTTAAGTGAGGTCTTTGGAATCCAGCAGGGGCCCAAATGGTGAGCCATGGAGGTGACTCACCTCTCACAGATCTTTCAGAATGGCAGGCTATTGAGTTTTTTGGATCTACAGTGCAATTTTACCCTACCACCACACATGGCTTATTATTACCTACAATTATCTCATGCGGTTAGAGCTCAGGGTGACGTGGTGGAATGGACGCCCTTCCCTACCCCCATGTTTCACCTACTTCAGTCTGTGACAGGAACAAAAGGTTTCATATCTCAATGCTACCACATGTTTTTGACGGAATATCTGAGGGCACATCCCACAAAGGCAATGTCCCAGTGGGAGGAGGATGTAGGTACATTGACAGGTGATCGGTGGGAAGAGGCATTTCAGTCGGCCAGTACATCTCCCTTAACGTATCTCAGAAGGTGTCCCAATTGTATATTTCACTCTGTACACTATACCCTTGTGAAGTTCCACAGGATGGGTAGGCTCCCCGACTCACTATGTGGAAAATGTAGACAAACATCCAGGGATCTCATTCATCTCCTCTGGTGAATCGTATTGGAGTACGATTCTCTTCACGCTCAATAGAGTATTTCAGGTGACTGTCCCCCTGAGTCCTGTTCATTGCCTGCTTGGAATTCTTGAGGAGGTGATCCCAGAGGAGAGTGGCCTTCTCTAGGGTGTTATTTCAGGCCAGGAAGGTCATTATTTTAGGTTGGAAATCTACAACCTCCCCATCAGTTAAGACATGGGTGCACCACATGGGAAACACACTTCTCCTGGAAAGATATATATATCAGCATAGGAATCGGTTAGGTAAATTTGAGAAACTTTGGTCTCCGTGGCTAGATACCCCAGGGTTGTCCCCTAGGGAATTGGTCCTGATGCGGACGCTGCAGTGTCTTGCAGGTTGAGTACATCCTGGGGGACTCTAGATTGAGCAGGCAAAGTCTGTGGGGAGGGAGGGGGGGGAACAAATATTTGTATCAGTACCACACCTTTCTTGTGTAATACTTTGTCACATATTTACGCTTGTAGTCACGGTTAATGGGGCATGTAAGCATGTAAGCATGTGGGACATGTAACATGTAAGCAACTTGACAGTATAAAGATGCAACAAGTCTCTGTTAATGTCTAATGCAGAATGTGAATCTTCTTTTATAAGACTGTGTTATTGTCCTGAACTGGAAATTCTGTCTTTGTTCAATGTACTTGGCAACTCTTAATAAAACAGTTTCTGATTAAAAAAATAAAATAAAAGGGGAGTATTGCAAAAACTGCTGATCTACTGGAATTATCATGCACAGCCATCTCTAGTGTTTACAGAGAATGGTCCGAAAAAGAGAAAATATCCAGTGAGCGGCAGTTGTGTGGGCAAAAATTCCTTGTTGAGGTCAGAGGAGAATGGGCGGACTGGTTCGAGATGATAAAGTCAAAATATAGGGGATGGCGCTGTGTAAAAACAGAGAATATAAGTGTGAGTGTTTTAAAGTGACAGGTGCTTTAGTGCGTGATACAATCCTACATAAATAGAAGATAAAAAAATGTGAATTGACCAAAAATTAATAAATATTATAAGGTGATAAATCCTTGTTTGAATTGTCAACTATATATACAAACAATTATAATCCCATCCAATAAGCAAACTCAATCCTTATATTATCAAAATTATAGAGCATGTGTTAGCAAAATCCACTGATTAAAAAATGCAAAGTGACAAGTGCCAAATATAGAAAAACCGTGGTTGTCAGACCACAGTGCAATACACACACTGCAATAATGTGCAAAAAACGTTAAAAATTAAAAACAATCTATTATATAAAAAATGTGTATCAAAAAAATATATATAGTCCCATATACTATTTAATATAAAAGTTCATAATGGTGATGCAATGTGCAGTGCAATAAATTCTCATGCAAATCATATAACGTATTTCCCAGGAGATTCTTCTTTAACAATGGAGAGCCGTGCAATAGCTTTTAGCAATTTCCCCCAATCTGATTGCACTCACCGGAGCGCCCTGCCCCTGCAGGGGTATGAGCGTGTGATGTTAATCCTCAGCCTTTAATCGCTCCAATCCCACTGGTGCCAGTATCCTTCCACTTGACCCAATCCAGGTAAACCACTCGTTGAGAGGGGGACTCACTGCCCCTTGCTGTAGCACAGATCCCAGCCGGACATCCACTGTTCCCAAGCTGTTACTCACACACTCACGGCCCGCTGTTCTGTCTCCAAGGCCGTCTGACCTGGATGTCTGGCTAAACTAAGGCTACAATTCGTATAGGCTCACCAAAATTGGACAATAGAAGATTGGAAAAAGTTGCCTGGTCTGATGAGTCTCGATTTCAGCTGTGACATTCAGATGGTAGGGTCAGAATTTGCCATAAACATAAAAGCATGGATCCATCCTGCCTTGAATCAATGGTTCAGGCTGGTGGTGGTGTAATGGTGTGGGGGAATATTTTCTTGGCAAACTTTGGGCCCCTTAGTACCAACTGAGCATTGTTTAAATGCCACGGCCTACCTGAGTATTGTTGCTGACCATGTCCATCCCTTTATGACTACAGTGAACCCATCTTCTGATGGCCCCTTCCAGCAAGATAATGCACCATGTCACAAAGCCCAAGTCATCTCACCACTGGTTTCTTGAACATGACAATGAGGTCACTCTACTCCAATGGCCTCCACAGTCACCAGATCTCAATCCAATAGAACCCCTTTGGGATGTGGTAGAACGGGAGAATCAAATCATGGATGTGCAGCCGGTAGGGAAGCACCGAAATTTGTCGAAAGAGAAATCACGCCGATAATGGGGCCGAAAATCGGGCGTGGCCCCGTCCCTGGTGCTGACCATTAAGGGGGTGTCCTAGCGCGGTGCGCCGCAGTCCTCTCCTCTCTTCTCCTCCTCCCCTCCCTCTCTCCTCGCCGCGATCTCCGTGTGTCACGGAGCTTAAATACACAGACCGCAGTAACAATGTCCCGCCTCCTGTGACAGACGGCACACTGATCCAATGGTGGGACATTGAATCAGTGTGACGTGATTACAGGAGGCGAGACATCGTTACTGCGACCCGGGCAATTCAAATGCAGCTCTGTGACACACAGAGATCACCCATGATTTGGGAACTGGCAGGCTACATGACGGGCACTGGCAAGCTGCATGACAGGAACTGGAAGGCTGCATGACGGGCACTGGCAAGCTGCATGATGGGCACAGGTGAGGCTGCATCTTATAGGCATAGGCAGGCTGCATCTTATGGGCACAGGCAGGCTGCATCTTATGGGCAGTCTCTGACCATCTCCTGTACCATGTCCGCAGTCTCTGACCATCTCCTGTACCATGTCCGCAGTCTCTGACCATCTCCTGTACCATTTCCCCAGTCTCTGACCATCTCCTGTACCATGTTCCCAGTCTCTGACCATCTCCTGTACCATGTCCGCAGTCTCTGACCATCTCCTGTACCATGTCCGCAGTCTCTGACCATCTCCTGTACAATGTCTGCAGTCTCTGACCATCTCCTGTACCATGTCCCCAATCTCTGACCATCTCCTGTATCATGTCCGCAGTCTCTGACCATCTCCTGTATCATGTTCCCAGTCTCTGACCATCTCCTGTACCATGTCTGCAGTCTCTGACCATCTCCTGTACCATGACCCCAGTCTCTGGCCATCTCCTGCATCATGTCCCCAGTCTCTGACCATCTCCTGTACCATGTTCCCAGTCTCTGACCATCTCCTGTACCATGTCCCCAGTCTCTGACCATCTCCTGTACCATGTCCCCAGTCTCTGACTATCTCCTGTACCATGGCCCCAGTCTTTGACCATCTCTTGCATCATATATGCTAGAGGTGCACCGCATGGAAATTTTGCTAATACTATTAGCAATGTGTTATATAAAAATTTATACATTTTATTTAAAATGTATAAAAATATTTTTTTAAAACAGTCATTTTCGGTATCGGTCAGTTTCGGTATCGGTTTCGGTTTTCGGCCTAGTGTATTTTTCATTTTCGGTATCGGTTTCGGCACCAAAAAACCCATTCGGTGCACCCCTAATTAAAGGCTTGTTTGTTTGATTGTTTTTTTATTAACAAACATGTCATGCTTACCTGCTCTGTGCATTGAGCATTTAGGACCACTTTAACATTTTGTGTGGGATGCAGTGAGGAAGAATGACAATGTTGTCACTAAAGCAGTAAAAATAGGCAAGTCTCCCGAACACTGAAACAAGCAGGAATAAAAACCTGATAGAAGCTCTAACCCTTTCCAACGCTATCCATACCTAGAAATCAAAAAGTTTTAGCCGGAGTTAAAGTAGTATTCCAGGATAAACTAATCTTAAAACTGCTCCTTTCCCCATCCTAACACCTGTACTAACTTGTGGCAGCCCGTCCATAGAGGGCGCACGGGCGCCGCCTCCCCTATCCATGCGTCCGGCCCCCTGATCTACATATTAGTGGCGCTGGACCATGAATTTGAATGCTGTGGGGTGTTTTTTTAAGCAACTGATTAGAGCCAGAGGGTCTAACAGGCTTCAAAAAAGGGTCGGCTCGGAGTGCAGAGCATTGTGATTCGAGCCCACCCAGTTGTGTGACGATAAGCAAATGAATTAAATTAATAAATTAATGTTCGCTATTATCACACTAAAGTTCCTCCCCTCCAATCAGGAGGCAGGTCTGTGAGACCTGTTTCCCGATTGCCCAAAGTGTCAGGCGATCCTATTGGATGCCTATCGCTTTGGCGGAAGAGCAGACACACCGCGGCAGAGGAAGTTGGAGGAGCGGACACCGGAGCCGCCGCGGCCGCTGCCCACACTCCAGGAGGAGAGGACACCACAGCCCGCCACATGAGTGGGTGAGTGCCGACAGCCTGTGCGGGGGGGGGGGAGGTTTCTTTTCATTGCCGCTGTGTCGTGGGGGGTGGAGTGTTGTCTGTTTGACGCCCCCCCCCAAAAGAAGAACCCAGCAGCCGCCACTGACTATTTTCCAGCCTCTCTGGTCTGGCAATGTGATCTGGCTTTCCTGTGACAGCTAGCGGCAGCTTCAGCAGAGGTGGGAGTGCTGACAACAGATGGGCCATAGTAAGCCTTTGCGTAACGTCTCCACTCTGGCATTTCAACCATCATTGAGCACTCCTTCCTCTCCCCTGCAGCCAGCGCTGGCTAAAGTAGGGGGATCATGTGACAGGACTGGAGCGGCCTGAAAATAGGTATGTATACAGATCTTTCTTCCCCAGGTTGGTTAGTATAAGACCCCTTTTACACTGGGGTGGTGCGGGCGCTTTGGCGCCGCTAGCGGGGTGCTTTTAACCACTAAGCTACCGCCCACCGTCATATGACGGCGGGACGAGGCAGCTGTTGTTCTGGGCGGACGTCATATGACGTGATCGCCCTCCCGAGCCACTAGGGGGCGCTACGTCGCTCGGGACCTGGTGCGCGTGCCCGGCGGCCGCGATGTCCTCCGGGCACCCGTGATTGCCGGGTAACAGAGCAGGACCGTGGATCTGTGTGTGAACACACAGATCCACGTCCTGTCAGAAGAGAGGAGACCGATGGTATGTCCCTTGTACGTAGGGACAGCGATCGGTCTCCTCCCCTAGTGAGTCCCCTCCCCCCACAGTTAGAATCACCTCCCTAGGACACATATTAACCACTCGATCGCCCCCTAGTGTTAACCCCTTCCCTGCCAGTCACATTTACACAGTAATCAATGCATTTTTATAGCACGGATCGCTGTATAACTGTGAATGGTCCCAAAAATGTGTCAAAAGTGTCCGATATGTCCGCCGCAATATCGCAGTCACAATAAAAATCGCAGATCGCCGCCATTACTAGTAAAAAATAAATAAACAAATAAAAATGCTATAAATCTATCCCCTATTTTGTAGACGCTATAACTTTTGCGCAAACCAATCAATATACGGTTATTATGATTTTTTTAACAAAAATATGTAGAAGAATATGTATCGGCCTAAACTGAGGAATAAATTTGTTTAAAAAAAAAAAAAATTGGATATTTATTATAGCAAAAAGTAAAAAATATTGTGTTTTTTCAAAATTGTCCCTCTTGTTTTGTTTATAGCACAATAAATACAAACCACAGAGGTGATCAAATACCACCAAAAGAAAGCTCTATTTGTGGGGAAAAAATGATAAAAATTTCATTAGGGTGTAGTATTGCATGACCGTGCAATTGTCATTCAAAGTGCAACAGCGCTGAAAACTGAAAAATGGCTTGGGCAGGAAGGGGGTGAAAGTGCCCAGTATTGAGGTGGTTAATCCTCCAGAAGGAGTTAAAAGCACCCTCTTAGTGCTGCTTTGAAAACGGCGCCCGTTCATTTCAATAGGCAGGGGTGGTGGAGGAGCGGTGTATGCACCGCACTGCCCAAAAGTTGCTGCTTGTATACACCACAAGGGCCATGCCCCAGTGTGAAAGCCTTGGTGTCTTGAGAGGTGCTTTTCAAACACTTTACAGGCGCTATTTTTAGTGCAAAAACGCCTGAAAAGCACCCCAGTGTGAAAGGGGTCTAAGTGTTGGGGGGGGGGAGCAGTTTTAAGATTAGTTAGATTTCGACTTTAAACTATTTTGTTTTTCCACTTACCTAGAGAAACAGAACTCAACCTGCTGATATAGATAACTGAACCCTAGAGAAGTGGGCACTTGGGTTGGCAGAGATTAAATGAACATACCGCCCTGGTGCTTGCATCTGGGGCCATCAAAGAATAAGCACATCCCCTGCACATACATTTCATATAAAGGAGCTGAGCTTTCCAATTTGAAAATTACGGGGTTTAAAAAGTCAATTTGGTGTTTCTGAATTACCAGGATGCTAATATATTTAATACGTCTGAAATTTTCAGGTGTGGTTCTAATAATTCAAGTAACATCAGACACAACATAATTTCCATAATTATAGAAAACTCTCCAAAATGGTAAATCATTTTTCCCAACATCAATCAGGTATAGAACAAAGCAAACATTAAAGTGAAACCGTAATTATACATGTTGTGCTGTTATCCAATCTTGTTAGCTGGAACAAAGGTAAATGTATTTCAACTAAGGGTATTGCTTGGTTACTTTGTAACACGTAGATTTTTTGGGGCTGTGATATTAACCTCTTCACCTCTGGAAGATTTACCCCCCTTCATGAACAGGCCATTTTTTTCTGTATGGCACTGCGTTACTTTGACTGATAATTGGCGGTTATGCAACGCTGTACATTAAGTTTATGTCATTTTTTTCCCACAAATAGAGCTTTCTTTTGGTGGTATTTGATCACCACTGGGTTTTAAATTTTGTGCGCTATAAACCAGTGGCGGCCTGTCTATTAGGGGTGCAGGCTAAAAGTATGCACTACTGTACTAATGACACTGGCTAGAAAAGAGTTATGGGCGATTTAAAGGGTTAAATGTGTGCCCAACCAGTGTTTTTGTATGTACCATGAGCTGCTTTTACTAAGGGATGTGCTGGATTGTTTTCCCTTTTTTGCAGGGAAACAGAGAAAATTGAGTACTGTCCGTGATATTTTTTTTATTTGCACTAACATACAATTTTTCAGGACAAGCTTTCGGGGTATGTCCCCTTCTTCAAGGTCCAAGCAGTACTGGTTCACAAATTTTTTAAGCGAGGCCGGACGCCGCGGACTAGGCCGAAGCCGCGGCCTCGCCTAAAAACTCCTGCCTGCAGCTCCCCAGGATCGGCACTGACACCGCGCCGGTCCTGAGGAGCTGCGGGCAGGAGTTTTTAGGTGAGGCCGCGGCTTCGGCCTAGTCTCCAAGGCTGGACGCTGCGGACTAGGCCGAAGCCGCGGCCTCGCTTAAAAACTCCTGCCCACAGTTCCTCAGGACCGGCGCAGTGTCCATAAAAAAAAAAAAAAAAAAAAAAAAAAAAAAAACTCGATTCGAATCGTGAATCGAGTGTTTTTTTTTTTAAAAATCGCAGATTTTTTTTTTTTTTTGAGAAAATCGCCCAGCTCTATTCTCCTAACAATTATAATTTTTATATACAAGCTTACCCCTCTCCACATAACAATCATGACATCACTAATATCCAAAGCCATTTTACTAAAGATGTACATTCTCTGGGCTCAAGAAGATATGGAGCCCACCAGAGGCATCTAATGCCCAGTACACACAGTCGGATTTTCCAACGGAAAATGTTCAATGGGAGCCTTTTGTCGGAAATTCCAACCGTGTGTAGGCTCCATCGGACAGTTTCCATCGGAATTTCCGTCGTGCAAAATTTGAGATCTGGTTCTCAAATTTTCGGACAACAAAATCCGTTTGCTTAAATTTTGATCGTGTGTACACAATTCCAACGCACAAAGTGCCACTCATGCTCGGAATCAAGCAGAAGAGCCGCACTGGCTATTAAACTTAATTTTTCTCAGCTCGTCGTACGTGTTGTACGTCACCGTGTTCTTGACGTTCGGAATTTCCGATCAACTTTTGTGTGACCATGTGTATGCAAGACAAGTTTGAGCCAACATCCATCGGAAAAAAACATAGATTTTGTTGTTGGAATGTCCGATCGTGTGTACGAGGCATAACACTTATGCTAGCCATACACCTGTCGAAAAATCGTTTGAAAAAACAAACACACAGCCATGAGAGCAAACAATTTCGCCATCATGTAAAAAACGAATTTTGATTGATAAAATTATTCAATGGACATTAATGAATCCGTTTTTCATTTGTTTTCTCACATGTGCCTAGTGCAAACTGTTTGGGGCAAAAAACACACTAACCTTTATCATCCATTCGGCAGAAGTTTTCCAAACTTTGCCTTAGATTTTTTGGCTCAAAAACATCACAACCAATTTTCCATATGTGCCCATTAACTAGACGATAAACAAACTGTCCAAATGACAGATTTTTGAACAATTTTTCGCCTAGTGTATGGGCACCATAAGACGCCAGGATTGAGGCAAGTTCTTTAGTTGTAGGAGTTTGTTGTCACTCTGCATGATTTGATTATTATATAAGTCCCTTGAGCCCAATCCATAGCCCAAGGGCCAAATGTGACCCTTTGGTCCTTGCTGTGAAACCTTTGGGATCTCAGCAGTCAGCAGTGGGACTGTTAAACTATAAAATGACTGCAATAGCAGTAACCTCTTAAAATGACAGCTCTGTTAACAAGTCTCTTTTATTCTGTTTGATATGTACATACAAATCACTCTATACGCTTAATAATTATGGCTCGCTTTATTTATCAAGCTGCATTTAGCTGCCAGACACACAGAAATTCAAAAAGTGTCCAGGGATTCATTATGTATTTTTCTCAGCCATATTCAATTCAGCATGGTTACCAAATTTTATCTGGTTGCAGTATACATAAATGAGAAAAGAAAAAATGTAGGGCTGTTACTTTTAAAACTTTCGTTAAAATTTTCGTGTTCGATTAATCGTTTTTTTTTAAATCAATTAATCGACTAATTGTAATTAATTATAATGCACATACAGATCCAACTACTTTTAGCTGATTTAGCACCGTTGTTATGGCAACAGCCGAAGCCGGACATAGCGGGGCATGGCTAGGACGTAACACGTCATAAACTCAGCCTCACCGTGCCCATAATCTCAGCCTTACCGTGCCCATAATCGCAGCCTTACCGTGCCCATAATGCAGTCTTACCATGCCCATAATCTCAGACTTACTGTGCCCATAATTTCAGACTTACCGTGCCTATAATTTCAGACTTACCGTGCCCATAATCGCAGCCTCATTGTCCCCATAATGCAGTCTCACCGTGCCCATAATCGCAGCCTCACCTGCCCCTTTCAGCTGAGTAATTGAGCAGCACCGCTATTAGATTTCTTTCATCTCTCCCCTATGCGGTGCATCGGCTGGCCAGAGCGAGGCTTGATGCGCGGCGTCATGGCGCTCGTCATGACGACACGCAATGCACAGCCTAGTTTGGCTATTTACCTCTTGCAGCAGGGTGTGATGCGCGGCGTCACGACGCGCGTCACGTTTTGTGGCTACGCACCTCCTAGCCTCAAGTAGGACTACGCTATGCGGGCCGACAGGGGAAACACGTGATGCGTCACCATGACGACGCACAGGCTTGCTTTCCATTTACCTTACCAAAACGAGGCTTGCAACTCACGCAACCGGCGCCATCTTCCCGAATACCCGGAAGTGGCGAGGTATTTTCTGTAACGAGGTTTGGAGCCACATTCGAACATGGGGGTCACCTATCTTATATAAGGGGCAGTGTGTGAGTGGTGCAGCACCCCAGATGATGTCCCCTAGGACGAAAGCGTCGGGAACGCTTGCTGACACCACTACGCTGCCACTTTTTTATCTCGATTCAGCGCTGTTTTTATCTACACAAATGTGAGTGTTTTATCTCAATAAATACGCTTTACAGCCTTTTATACAGTATCACACTATGTGTCCTTATACCCTTCTTTTTTATGCTGTGGATATGTGATGTATCGTTATCACATAATGCCTACAAGCACCTTGGCTGTCCTCGTCCTGTCTCCAGGGATCCACAGATATACAAGTCTCAATAAATACAGTGGGTGTATACCCATCTGTGTCCACGAGTTCTGGTAAGCCCCCCACTTTTACCTCTGGTGGTGGACCTACTATTATCACTGAAAATATTCTGCCATCTACACTTCTGGGTGCTTTTATCTTTTACTTGATTGGTTTACCCATGAATCTGTATATATGCAACTATCTGTACTAGCACTTACTCCAAAATCATCTACGCAGTATTATGCTATGTACCTCCATGTTTTCTCCTTACACGCTGGGAACATTCGAGTGACTCACCTTTGCCGTATACCATCCCTACAAGCATCTCTACTACTACCATTCCATCTGCAGAGATCTACAGTTATATCAGCCTTATCGACACAGTGAGTGTATACCCACCTGTGTCCACTGTCTCTGGTAAGCCCCCCCACATTTTCAACCTGGTCGTGGACCTACTATCAATATTTGAACAGTGTTTCCCACACCTTAGGTGTAGGACTATTCCATATTCCCCTATGGACTTATATATGTGTGATTACACACGTTAATCCTGTGGACATAATAGTTTTGGTTATATGGACTCACTTCCTCAGACAGTCTTTGGGCACACAATTTATGCAGACTTTTTTCTTCTATACACATATCATATGTGTACAATTTGACACTGTTTATCACTTATTTATGTTTTATTTTATTTAGCGCTGCATTCACCTTTTTCCATAATTGCAGCCTCACTGTGCCCATAATGCTGTCTCACCATGCCCATAATCACAGCCTCGCCGTGCCCATAATTGCAGCCTCACTGTGCCCATAATGCTGTCTCACCGTGCCCATAATGCAGTCTCACCGTGCCCATAATTGCAGCCTCACTGTGCCCATAATGCAGTCTCACCATGCCCATAATGCAGTCTCACCATGCCCATAATCGCAGCCTCACTGTAGTCAGTGCCTGTGCCTGGATTACACAGTCTGCAGGCATCTCCCGCTGTGTGTCTCGGAGCTGAGTGTGAAAACTTTGGCCGCGCTGTGAGAAAAGTCCCACCCTCCTCCTAGATCAGCTCGTGTGATAGACAGAACACTACGTCTATCACACGAGCTGATCTAGGAGGAGGGTGGGACTTTTATCACAGCGCGGCCAAAGTTTTCACACTCAGCTCGGAGACTCACAGCAGGAGATGCCCGCAGACTGTGTATGACATATAGCGGAGGAGGAGGAGGAGGGAGCGGAGCGCTGCAGCCACAGCCTGGCCCAAAGCGGCCCCAGGGCAGGCAGCCTACCGATCAAAAAATTTTTGATCGATCAAAAAAAATTAACGATTAATCAAGGAATTAATCGTTAATTTCCGCAGCCCTAAAAAATGATGACAATGAAAGTATAGTGTGGGAAATGTGATCTTCAGCTTCTCAACATCGAAATGGACTGACTCTTTATTTATTTTTTTATAATCTTTAGTTTATAAATTTTTCAATTAAACAATATACATAAAAGAAATTTGACAAAAAGGATTGGACATTCTATACAATAAGTATATCGTAAAAAAATGTGTCCTCTCCTTCTCAATTTTACCTTACCCTATTGAAATCTGACAGTGGGGTAATTTCTTATCATTTATTATTTCCAAACTTCAGAAAAATCCCCTATCCAAAAAATCCCCCACAAAACTTAGGTTACCCCTGCTATCCTAAATAGGGTATCTCTAATCCATCAATAATTGTATCCATATTCCATATAATTTTACGATCAACTAATATTACTATCAAATTTCCTTTACACACCCATATAAACCAGGACTTACATATAACATTTAAAAGACAGACAGACCAGACCAACATTAAAAAGGGGGGGAGGGGGCGCCATTTCAAGTTTTGCTTTAAATAGTTTGATAATATTGCATTCTGCCATTGTGGGGCCTGTCGCCTTCTGCCAGTTTCTAGCTATGACCGTATGTGCTGCAGTGAGCATATGTCTTAAAATATCTTTTCTTTTTATAGATTTTATTGATCCAGAAATAATTGATAGCACGGAAACTAACATATCTGCTTGCAAAGTGGATTTTGTAATTTTCCGATATAAGCTAAAAATCTTTGACCAGAATAAAAAAAACGTTGGACAATAATACCATATGTGTGACATTGTACCCCTTGCGTTAGAACATCTCCAGCATGTCTCTTGATTTTCAACATTAATTTTGTGCGTATCCACCGGACATCAATACCATCTCGCTAAGATTTTATCATTTCTTTCTTGATGTCTGGTTGATAAGGACAATCTATGTGGACTGACTATTTTTGACACATTTTTAGTGCTGTAAATTATTACAAAATATATAAATATACAGTATGTCAATTGAATATTCTCATCTATGTGAAATTGGAGAACTGGAGGGATTAAAGTGGTTCTAAAGCTTCCAGGTTTTTACCTTAATGCACTCTATGCATTAAGGTAAAGAACCTTCTCTACTGCAGGCTCCTCCCAACCCCCTCTTATTCTTACCTGAGCTCTCGCCGCTGTCTCTCTCCTCATTGGGGTAATTGATAGCAGTGGGAGCCATTGGCTCCTGCTCCTATCAATCAACTCTAGTGACCGGGGAGCCGGGGGGACGGGGCTGATTCCCACTTTCTGTGTCAATGGACTTTGCAGCAAGGCTCAGATACACTGTAAGTGGCCCAAATCATTTTGATATTATCTTTTGCACATTTGTGTGATGGGGATATGTCAAGATGGCAGACATTTTTGTTGCCGCTCTTATTTATTATTATTAACCACTTCAGCCCCGGAAGGATTTACCCCCTTCCTGACCAGAGCACTTTTGGAGATTCGCCACTGCGTCGCTTTAACTGACAATTGCACGATCGTGCGACGTTACACCAAAACAAAATTTACGTCCTTTTTTTCCCACAAATAGAGCTTTCTTTTGGTGGTATTTGATCACCTCTGTGGTTTTTATTTTTTGCGCTATAAATAAAAAAAGAGCGACAATTTTGAGAAAAAGCAATATTTTTTACTATTTGCTATAATAAATATCCCCAAAAAAAAAAATTTAAAAAAAAATTTTTTCCTCAGTTAAGGCCGATATGTATTCTTCTACATATTTTTGGTTAAAAAAAAAAGCGTATATTGATTGGTTTGCGCAAAAGTTATAGCGTCTACAAAATAGGGGATAGATTTATGGCATTTTTATTATTATTTTTTTTTATTATTAGTAATGGCGGCGATCTGCGATTTTTATCCTGACTGCGACATTGCGGCGGACACATTGGACACTTTTGACACTATTTTGGGACCATTGTCATTTATACAGCAATCAATGCTATAAAAATGCACTGATTACTGTGTAAATGACACTTACAGGGAAGGGGTTAAACACTAGGGGGCGATCAAGGGGTTAAGTGTGTCCTTGGGAGTGATTCTAACTGTGGGGGGATGGGCTCATTACAACATGACAGAGATCACTGCTCCCGATGACAGGGAGCAGTAGATCCCTGTTATGTTGCTAGGCAGAACAGGGAAATGCCTTGTTTACATATGCATCTCCCCGTTCTGCCGCTCTGTGACACGATCGCAGGACACCGGCAGACCATTGGTAATTTTGGCAGCAAATTTCAATTTAGTTTTAGTCTCAGTCTTAGGACTAAAATGGCATTTTAGTTTTAGTCCCATTTTAGACTTCTGCAATTGTTTTAGTTTTAGTTGTATTTAGTGGACTAAATCTCCAGTTGACTAAAATGTACATTACATTTCAAACTTACTTTAGTCATCTGAAATCGAATGGGTGTAATTAAATTGTAATGCATTAGTTAACATTTCTCCACAATTTCCAAACTCATTATATACTGCTGGAGTGAAAAATCTCATATGTTATTATTTACGGTATTGAGGTATGAACATGCACTAAAGGCCAGTGTTAATTTTGAAGTCAAATTTCAATTTAGTTTTAGTCTTTTGACTAAAATGCCATTTTAGTTTTAATCGTATTTTAGTCATCTCAGTTGTTTAGTTTTAGTTGTATTTTAGTCAACTAAAATAGTATTCATTTAGTCGACTAAAATGTTGTCGATGTCACTGCGGCAGACATCGAGTCCGTGGGACCCGCGTGCACAGTCACGCAGTATGCGGCGGGTGCGTGCGCCCACTAGCCCTGCAAATTAAAGGGGACATACAGGTACACCCACTTGACCACCGCTGCCATTGTGCCGACGTATATCGGTGTGCGGGAAGGTGGTTAAAATTGTTGTTGTTATTATTATTATTATTATTATTATCAGGAGGAACTTGCCCTATACTTTTTGTTATGCATCACACAAGAGGAGCCCACCGAAGATGAACTCCTAAAAGCAATGCTTACTTGATGCAGCAACACAGCGAGGTACTTCTCTAGAACCAAAACTGCTTCTGGAAAGCGAGCGGTACCAGCCTCCAGCGAAAAATCGATACAAAGGTACAAGCAATATGACCAATACGTTCCCTTTAAAGCTGTCCCATTATTTATTTTTGCAGAGCAGAAGAATTGGGTATCAGCTCAGCTGAGGATTGAGCAGGGATCATTGTACCTTATCATATGACAGTGGGGGTAAAGGATCCGCATCAGGAACTGCTGTATATACAATTTGCAGCCTTACAAACAGCAGTCAGTTCTCACCCTGTGTCAGATATCAGTTTAAAAAGCTCACACTCCAAGACCAGGATCCGGATTTCCTAAAAAGTGACAGTTATTTTCAGCTACGTCCAATGAGGTTTGAAAATAACAGTCCCATGGCTAAAATAAAGACTGTTACCCTTGTTTTAAAGTAGAACTAAATCCATCAATTTAACTGTTTACCAAAACTGTTACATTCAAGGCATGCCGTGAATGATAACTGTCACAGTTGCTTGCGCTCTGAACCGGCCTGTCAAGCAATCAAATGGCTGGTGTCGTTACTGATCACATGTACAGCACCATGGCAACTGCAGATCAAACAGAGGTGATGACGGCAGCTTCCTTGGCTGTAAAGGATAGGAGGGTTTAGTTCTGCTTTATGAAATGAGCCTACAGTCATTCTTCCCCCCTCCCCCACTATGCAAATATTTGAAAACATTTAACATTTTACATATAATTAGGACTTTTCTGCAACATAACAACATCACGCCAACTTTTGTCAGTATAACTCTGCACCTCAAGACTGTGCTTAACAATGTATACTGATAATATGGAGCAGTATACAATTAACAGCACATTCACATCTCAGATATTTATCAAGCTTTAAATGACCAATTAACACCAGGAGAATAAAACTAATCATCATTAGCAGAAGCAATGAACGCCATCAGCTGTGCTCACTGACTTGGCACGCTGGCAAACTGTTAAAGAACACAATTACAGTTGATGCAATACAGTAAATTGGTGAAATTAAAGTATATGCTCATCATATTGGATGTTTTGAAAATTAATGTGTGCCGAACAGTGGTGTAAGAATGAGGACAAAAAGATTACATATAAAAAAAAAAAAATTAAAAAAAAAAAAAAAATGTATGACCAATGGTATACACTGATACTGTATATACATATTTCCTTAGTCACTGGCTTGATAAAAAATAAAATATAATCGGGGTTGATTTGCTAAAACTAAAGAGTGCAAACTCTGGTGCAGCTGTACATAGAAACCAATCCGCTTCCAGGTTTTTTTTAATCAAAGCTTAGAGGAGCTAAAGCCTGCCTCCCCCCCAAAAAAATTATTAAAAGTCAGCAGCTACAAATACTGTAGCTGCTGACTTTTATTATATGGGCACTTACCTGTCTAGGGATCCAGCTGTGTCCTTACCCCATTTTTCAACCAGCTATCGGGGGCTGGCGCCCCATCCTGACTAAGGGAAACCAGCAATGAAGCTTTGCAGCTTCAAAGCCGGTTTCCTACTGCACATGTGCGAAGCACACTACGCTTTGTGAATGGGCCGCAGTCTTCTGGGACCTGACAAGTAACCCAAAAGGCTGCGGGGGGAAGGAGGGTGGGGAAGTGGGAGTGGGTACCCCCCCCCCAAAAAAAGTGCCAAAATGTGTCCATGGAGGGGGGGGAGGAGGCAGACAAGCGGAGCTTCCCATTTTGGGTGGAGCTCCACTTTAACCACTTGACCACTGGGCACTTAAACCCCCTTCCTAACCAGACCAATTTTCAGCTTTCGGTGCTCTCACATTTTGAATGACAATTACTCAGTCATACAACACTGTACCCATTTGAAAATTTTCACACAAATAAAGCTTTCTTTTGGTGGTATTTAATCACCGCTGGGTTTTTTATTTTTTGAGCTATAAATCAAAAAAGACTGAAAAAAAAAATTATTTGTTTCTGTTAAAATTTATTGCAGAGTATTGGCGAGTATTGGCCGAGTATTGCATAGTATTGCAGAGTATTGGCGAGTATAGGCCGAGTATTGCATAGTATTGCATAGTATTGGCAGAGTATTGCAGAGTATTGCAGAGTATTGCAGAGTATTGCAGAGTATTGCAGAGTATTGCAGAGTATTGGCAGAGTATTGCAGAGTACTGGCAGAGTATTGCATAGTATTGCAGAGTATTGCAGAGTATTGGCAGAGTATTGCAGAGTATTGGCAGAGTATTGCATAGTATTGCATAGTATTGCAGAGTACTGGCAGAGTATTGCATAGTATTGCAGAGTATTAGCAGAGTATTGCATAGTATTGGCAGAGTATTGCACAGTATTGCAGAGTATTGGCAGAGTATTGCAGAGTATTGCATAGTACGGCAGAGTATGGGCACTGAGCAGCGCTGTGGGCTGGATCTGAAGTGCCCACAACGCTGCAAACGATCTCTCCCTCTCTCCTCTCACACTGTACTGATCAATACAGAGAGGGGAGGAACCAGCGTCATGACATGACGCCGGTTTGTTTACAAGTGATGCTCTGTCATTTGCTGCTGGGGTTTTCATTTTTTGCTAAACAAATAAAAAAGACCAAAAACTTTGGAAAAAAACACCAAACCGTTATCATAGTTTGTTATAAAATTTTGCAAACAGGTTATTTTTCTTCTTAATTGACGTGCGCTGATGAGGCTGCACTGATGGGCACTGATGAGGCGGCACTGATAGGTGGCATTAATGGGTGGCACTGATGGGCACTGGTAGGTGACACTGATAGGCTGCACTGATGATGAGGCACTGATTGGCAGCACTGATCGGCACTGATAGGTGGCCCTGGCAGATGGCACAGATGAGGTGGCGGTGGCTCTCTGTTCAGGACTGACGTCTCTGACAGCTGGTGATCAGGTTTTTTTGTTCTCCTCACACTCTCAGCGTAAGGAAAAAAAATTGTCGATTACTGGCTCTGTTTACATCACGTGATCAGCTGTCATTGGCTCGTTGACTCGCTAATTACAGAGCGCGCTGTGCGCTCATGCACGGGAGGTTGTACATGGACGCCCTCCGGCAAATTTAGGCTCACGCTGTAGCCGTCTTTCGGCTATAGCGCGGGCACAAAGGGGTTAACAGGAGGGAGTATGCTCGCTAGGCACTGCCGCTATTCACTGAACAGGCATTCTCTGATTGGATGAGGTGGGGAGGTGACATCATGATCTTCATTGCTGGAGGAAGCCTGCTGGAGTGTGGGATAAGGTAAGTATATCTTCTTGTAACTGCACCCCTAGACATAGCGAATATTTACTGTGTATCTTACCCTAAATATTTCTTTGTTTTCTATGTGTGTGTTAACATATGTATGTTTTATAAATCATAGTCTATTATTGTCATGTACTTCTTTCACCTGAAGTACTTGGTTGATCCTGCCAGTCACCTTTTTTGTTCAAAACAGAACACACAAAGCTGAGCTGCTCTTGTATGGTCAGTTTTCATCCTTTAGCTGGCCATTCAGAGGTACAGGACACTGTGCAGACACACAGCATGCCTGTATTGGGTAGTTTGTTCACCCCCCAATCAATCACAGCCTGCCTCTAGCACACTCCCCCCTCGCAATCACAGCCAACCTCTGGCACACACTCCCTCCCAAGCACAGCCTGCCTTTGGCACACACTCCCTCCCAATCACAGCCTGCCTCTGGCACACACTCCCTTATAATCACAGCCTACCTCTGGCACACTCCCCCTCCCAATCACAGCCTACCTCTGGCACACTCTGCCCTTCCCAATCACAGCCAACCTCTGGCACACTCCCTCCCAATCACAGCCTACCTCTGGCACACACTCCCTCCCAATCACAGGCTACCTCTGGCACACACTCCCTCTCAATCACAGCCTACCTCTGGCACACACTCCCTCCCAATCACAGCCAACCTCTGGCAAACACTCACTCCCAATCACAGGCTGCCTCTGGAACACACTCCCTCCCAATCACACATTGCCTCTGACACACACTCCCTCCCAATCACAGCCTACCTCTGGCACACACTCCCTCTCAATCACAGCCTACCTCTGGCACACACTCCCTCCCAATCACAGGCTGCCTCTGGCGCACTCAGCCCTCCCAATCACAGCCAACCTCTGGCACACTCCCTCCCAATCACAGCCTACCTCTGGCACACACTCCCTCCCAATCACAGCCTACGTCTGGCACACTCCGCCCTCCCAATCACAGCCTACCTCTGGCACACACTCCCTTCCAATCACAGGCTGCCTCTGGCACACACTCCCTCCCAATCACAGCCAACCTCTGGCAAACACTCCCTCCCAATCACAGGCTGCCTCTGGCACACACTCCCTCCCAATCACAGGCTGCCTCTGGCACTCACTCCCTCCCAATCACAGCCTACCTCTGGCACACACTCCCTCCCAATCACAGCCTACCTCTGGCACACTCCGCCCTCCCAATCACAGCCAACCTCTGGCACACACTCCCTTCCAATCACAGGCTTCCTCTGGCACACACTCCCTCCCAATCACAGCCAACCTCTGGCAAACACTCACTCCCAATCACAGGCTGCCTCTGGAACACACTCCCTCCCAATCACAGGCTGCCTCTGACACACACTCCCTCCCAATCACAGCCTACCTCTGGCGCACACACTCCCTCCCAATCACAGCCTACCTCTGGCACACTCCCTCCCAATCACAGCCTACCTCTGGCGCACTCCCTCCCAATCACAGCCTACCTCTGGCGCACACACTCCCTCCCAATCACAGCCTACTTCTGGCACACACTCCCTCCCAATCACAGCCTACCTCTGGCACACTCCGCCCTCCCAATCACAGCCAACCTCTGGCACACACTCCCTCCCATTCACAGCCTACCTCTGGCACACACTCCCTCCCAATCACAGCCTACCTCTGGCACACACTCCCTCCCAATCACCGCCTACCTCTGGCACACTCCGCCCTCCCAATCACAGCCAACCTCTGGCACACACTCCCTCCCATTCACAGCCTACCTCTGGCACACACTCCCTCCCAATCACAGCCAACCTCTGGCACACACTCCCTCCCAATCACACATTGCCTCTGACACACACTCCCTCCCAATCACAGCCTACCTCTGGCACACACTCCCTCCCATTCACAGCCTACCTCTGGCACACACTCCCTCCCAATCACAGCCAACCTCTGGAACACACTCCCTCCCAATCACACATTGCCTCTGACACACACTCCCTCCCAATCACAGCCTACCTCTGGCACACACTCCCTCTCAATCACAGCCTACCTCTGGCACACACTCCCTCCCAATCACAGGCTGCCTCTGGCGCACTCAGCCCTCCCAATCACAGCCTACCTCTGGCACACACTCCCTCCCAATCACAGCCTACCTCTGGCACACTCCGCCCTCCCAATCACAGCCTACCTCTGGCACACACTCCCTTCCAATCACAGGCTGCTTCTGGCACACACTCCCTCCCAATCACAGCCAACCTCTGGCAAACACTCACTCCCAATCACAGGCTGCCTCTGGCACACACTCCCTCCCAATCACAGGCTGCCTCTGGCACTCACTCCCTCCCAATCACAGCCTACCTCTGGCACACACTCCCTCCCAATCACAGCCTACCTCTGGCACACTCCGCCCTCCCAATCACAGCCTACCTCTGGCACACACTCCCTCCCATTCACAGCCTACCTCTGGCACACACTCCCTCCCAATCACAGCCTACCTCTGGCACACACTCCGCCCTCCCAATCACAGCCTACCTCTGGCACACACTCCCTTCCAATCACAGGCTTCCTCTGGCACACACTCCCTCCCAATCACAGCCAACCTCTGGCAAACACTCACTCCCAATCACAGGCTGCCTCTGGAACACACTCCCTCCTAATCACAGGCTGCCTCTGACACACACTCCCTCCCAATCACAGCCTACCTCTGGCACACACTCCCTCTCAATCACAGCCTACCTCTGGCACACACTCCCTCCCAATCACAGGCTGCCTCTGGCGCACTCCGCCCTCCCAATCACAGCCAACCTCTGGCACACACTCCCTCCCAATCACAGCCTACCTCTGGCACACTCCGCCCTCCCAATCACAGCCAACCTCTGGCACACTCCCTCCCAATCACAGCCTACCTCTGGCACACACTCCCTCCCAATCACAGGCTACCTCTGGCACACACTCCCTCTCAATCACAGCCTACCTCTGGCACACACTCCCTCCCAATCACAGGCTGCCTCTGGCGCACTCAGCCCTCCCAATCACAGCCTACCTCTGGCACACACTCCCTCCCAATCACAGCCTACCTCTGGCACACTCCGCCCTCCCAATCACAGCCTACCTCTGGCACACACTCCCTTCCAATCACAGGCTGCCTCTGGCACACACTCCCTCCCAATCACAGCCAACCTCTGGCAAACACTCACTCCCAATCACAGGCTGCCTCTGGCACACACTCCCTCCCAATCACAGGCTGCCTCTGGCACTCACTCCCTCCCAATCACAGCCTACCTCTGGCACACACTCCCTCCCAATCACAGCCTACCTCTGGCACACTCCGCCCTCCCAATCACAGCCTACCTCTGGCACACACTCCCTCCCATTCGCAGCCTACCTCTGGCACACACTCCCTCCCATTCACAGCCTACCTCTGGCACACTCCGCCCTCCCAATCACAGCCAACCTCTGGCACACACTCCCTCCCATTCACAGCCTACCTCTGGCACACACTCCCTCCCAATCACAGCCTACCTCTGGCACACTCCGCCCTCCCAATCACAGCCAACCTCTGGCACACACTCCCTTCCAATCACAGGCTTCCTCTGGCACACACTCCCTCCCAATCACAGCCAACCTCTGGCAAACACTCACTCCCAATCACAGGCTGCCTCTGGAACACACTCCCTCCTAATCACAGGCTGCCTCTGACACACACTCCCTCCCAATCACAGCCTACCTCTGGCACACACTCCCTCTCAATCACAGCCAACCTCTGGCACACACTCCCTCCCAATCACAGCCTACCTCTGGCACACTCCGCCCTCCCAATCACAGCCAACCTCTGGCACACTCCCTCCCAATCACAGCCTACCTCTGGCACACACTCCCTCCCAATCACAGCCAACCTCTGGCACACACTCCCTCCCAATCACAGCCTACCTCTGGCACACACTCCCTTCCAACCACAGGCTGCCTCTGGCACACACTCCTCCCAATCACAGCCAACCTCTGGCAAACACTCACTCCCAATCACAGGCTGCCTCTGGCACTCACTCCCTCCCAATCACAGCCTACCTCTGGCACACACTCCCTCCCAATCACAGCCTACCTCTGGCACACTCCGCCCTCCCAATCACAGCCTGCCTCTGGCACACACTCCCTCCCAATCACAGCCTACCTCTGGCACACACTCCCTCCCGATCACAGTCTACCTCTGGCACACACTCCCTCCCATTCACAGCCTACCTCTGGCACACACTCCCTCCCAATCACAGCCTACCTCTGGCACACTCCGCCCTCCCAATCACAGCCTACCTCTGGCACACACTCCCTCCCAATCACAGCCTACCTCTGGCACACACTCCCTCCCAATCACAGCCTACCTCTGGCACACTCCGCCCTCCCAATCACAGCCTGCCTCTGGCACACACTCCCTTCCAATCACAGGCTGCCTCTGGCACACACTCCCTCCCAATCACAGCCAACCTCTGGCAAACACTCACTCCCAATCACAGGCTGCCTCTGGAACACACTCCCTCCCAATCACAGGCTGCCTCTGGCACACACTCCCTCTCAAACACAGCCAACCTCTGGCACACACTCCCTCCCAATCACAGCCTACCTCTGGCACACTCCCTCCCAATCACAGCCTACCTCTGGCACACACTCCCTCCCAATCACAGCCTACCTCTGGCACACACTCCCTCCCAATCACAGCCTACCTCTGGCACACACTCCCTCCCAATCACAGGCTGCCTCTGGCGCACTCCGCCCTCCCAATCACAGCCAACCTCTGGCACACTCCCTCCCAATCACAGCCTACCTCTGGCACACACTCCCTCCCAATCACAGCCTACCTCTGGCACACACTCCCTCCCAATCACAGCCTACCTCTGGCACACACTCCCTCCCAATCACAGCCTACCTCTGGCACACACTCCCTCCCAATCACAGCCTACCTCTGGCACACACTCCCTCCCAATCACAGGCTGCCTCTGGCGCACTCCGCCCTCCCAATCACAGCCTACCTCTGGCACACTCCCTCCCAATCACAGCCTGCCTCTGGCACACACTCCCTTCCAATCACAGCCTCCCTCTGGCACACTCCACCCTCCCAATCATAGGCTGCCTCTGGCACACACTCCCTTTTCCTATCACAGGCTGCCTCTGGCACACACTCCCTCCCAATCACAGCAAACCTCTGGCACACACTCCCTCCCAATCACAGGCTGCCTCTGGCACACACTCCCTCCCAATCACAGCCTACCTCTGGCACACACTCCCTCCCATTCACAGTCTGCCTCTGGCACACACTCCCTCCCAATCACAGCCTGCCTCTGGCACACACTCCCTCCCAATCACAGCCAACCTCTGGCAAACACTCACTCCCAATCACAGGCTGCCTCTGGAACACACTCCCTCCCAATCACAGGCTGCCTCTGGCACACACTCCCTCTCAAACACAGCCAACCTCTGGCACACACTCCCTCCCAATCACAGCCTACCTCTGGCACACTCCCTCCCAATCACAGCCTACCTCTGGCACACACTCCCTCCCAATCACAGCCTACCTCTGGCACACACTCCCTCCCAATCACAGCCTACCTCTGGCACACACTCCCTCCCAATCACAGGCTGCCTCTGGCACACTCCGCCCTCCCAATCACAGCCAACCTCTGGCACACTCCCTCCCAATCACAGCCTACCTCTGGCACACACTCCCTCCCAATCACAGCCTACCTCTGGCACACACTCCCTCCCAATCACAGCCTACCTCTGGCACACACTCCCTCCCAATCACAGCCTACCTCTGGCACACACTCCCTCCCAATCACAGCCTACCTCTGGCACACACTCCCTCCCAATCACAGCCTACCTCTGGCACACACTCCCTCCCAATCACAGCCTACCTCTGGCACACACTCCCTCCCAATCACAGGCTGCCTCTGGCGCACTCCGCCCTCCCAATCACAGCCTACCTCTGGCACACTCCCTCCCAATCACAGCCTGCCTCTGGCACACACTCCCTTCCAATCACAGCCAACCTCTGGCAAACACTCACTCCCAATCACAGGCTGCCTCTGGAACACACTCCCTCCCAATCACAGCCAACCTCTGGCAAACACTCACTCCCAATCACAGGCTGCCTCTGGAACACACTCCCTCCCAATCACAGGCTGCCTCTGGCACACACTCCCTCTCAAACACAGCCAACCTCTGGCACACTCCCTCCCAATCACAGCCTACCTCTGGCACACACTCCCTCCCAATCACAGCCTACCTCTGGCACACACTCCCTCCCAATCACAGCCTACCTCTGGCACACTCCACCCTCCCAATCATAGGCTGCCTCTGGCACACACTCCCTTTTCCTATCACAGGCTGCCTCTGGCACACACTCCCTCCCAATCACAGCAAACCTCTGGCACACACTCCCTCCCAATCACAGGCTGCCTCTGGCACACACTCCCTCCCAATCACAGCCTACCTCTGGCACACACTCCCTCCCATTCACAGCCTACCTCTGGCACACTCCGCCCTCCCAATCACAGTCTGCCTCTGGCACACACTCCCTCCCAATCACAGCCTGCCTCTGGCACACACTCCCTCCCAATCACAGCCAACCTCTGGCAAACACTCACTCCCAATCACAGGCTGCCTCTGGAACACACTCCCTCCCAATCACAGCCTGCCTCTGGCACACACTCCCTCCCAATCACAGCCAACCTCTGGCACACACTCCCTCCCAATCACAGTCTGCCTCTTAAACTCCTGCTCAAGCACAGTCTGCATCTTACCTGCATCACAGTCTGAACAGACTAGGGAATACACCAGCGGTCCCCAACCTCCTCTGCACCAGGGAACGGCCTCAGCGATGACAACCCCTTCATGGACCAGGGTTGGTTTGGTGCTGCCTGTTATATCTGGGGGAGGTGTGCCACCCGCTAGGAAGGGGGAGTGCGGAGGGGGGTTGTGCAGTCTGTCACCTGGAGGGGGGGGGGGGCATGTGTTGGCATAACCTGTCATTTCCGGAGGGTGAGGGCGTATGCAGCCTGTAAGCCTGCAGGCCAGCCCGGCTCTCCTCCCTCCTCTTCTTCTTCTCCCCCTTCCTCTCCATAGGTAAGGTGAGGGAATGTAGTAGTGGTGCAGGGAGAAGGGGAGCGGGCACCCTCTAGTGGTGGAAGGATAGCAGTGCAGGTTGTGCTGGCTAGCTCGCCTGCTGCCCATCCCCAGCCATGCAGCCCAACCCCAACAGGCCACAGCTACAGTACTAACCCTTGTAGGGCAGGATAGATTTTTGTCCAATTTTTCTAGTAAGACTGTCTTTTTATCCCACAGGAAGTGTCAATGATACAGGAAGTGACAAGGACACTGCATTTCTGACAAAGTCAACAGGTTTCTGTACTAGCTAAAAATGTTCTTAACATGAAAAATTAAAACGAATGCAGCCACCACATCTAAGGACTGGTAAAAAGCAATATATTACATTTGTGTTTTTGTGTATAATCTAAAAAAACAAAAAAAGGAGCAACAGGGCTGCAGTCAACTCTCTTTCTGTATTTTTAGATGTCGGATACATTCATTATAAGAACTGGAAGAGAAGCGCTATTAAAGGTGAAGGGCTGACAACTATAAACAGTATTACAATTTATGTGTCTTCAGTTATGAATACTATCAGCAAGTGGTCTAGAGAACATTTACTTTGTGCTTAGTGGCCCTTTGAAGAACGTACAGGAATGTGAAATGCAATGCTTTGATTACTCAGCTTTCATCAAAAAGAAAAGTGAATTAAATGTAACTAATCAGAAATGTATTTTACAGGCTAATAAAAGCTGAAAACACTTTATATTGCTGCATAGGTTGAAGGTTTTGCATACTGCCATAATAAAATGTTCAATTTAACACAGACAATTTTCTTTAAATCAGATTATATTTGTGATCCTTGTGTGAATTATGTATATCATGTATTAAAATGCATATTTAACATTCTTTTAAGTTTTGTTCAATTTAAAGCGGTTGTAAAGGCTAAAATATTTTTCTCTAAAAATACTTACCTAGTGTGTGCAATGGTATGGCACAGAGCCAACCTGATTCTCCTCTTCTGGGGTCCCCCTGCCAGTGATCCTGGCCCCTCCTCTTCTGTGTCTGCCCCCACAGAAAGCCGCTTGCTATGGTGGCACACCTGCAGGCTCGCTCTTGGGCCGGGCTGTGTGTGTCCATAGAACATACAGCACAGCTCAGACCTGCCCCCTCACATGATTTCATTGACAGCAAGCAGGGGCCGATGGATCCCACTTTAGGCAATTACATGTGTCCTGTGATTGCCTAAAGCCTTGTACACACGATGAGATTATCAGACGAATAATTGTCCGTTTTTGTCTCGTATCAAAAATTAAGAGGTTACTCAACATATGAAAATTCTCGTATGACAGAATACAGTGATATGGATATAATGTGTTGAATTGTTTTGTAATGTATTCTTTCATTTCCGAGCATGCAAAATCTTGCTCTTAATTTTTTTTACAGACGAAAACTGCACGAATCAAACAAAATTCGGATGTTGTGTTCACTTACGATAAAAATTTTATTGCATAAACCTTCAGGTTTTGTCATCCTGAAAGTTGGAAGCACTATAGTTGGAAGCACTATACTAACGATCAGATAATCGGACGATTGTTCATCGTTCGAAAGTTTACTTCTGATTTTCTTATCATGTGTATGGGCCTTAACCACTTCCCACCCACCATATAGCAAAATGACGTGCGCAAAGTGGTTAAGTTATCCTGACTGGGCATCCTATGACGTCCAGCAGGATAAGCTGCGATCACGCACACGCAACACCTATCTCGGTAAAGACCCTCTGACGTAGGCTCTTTACCATGTGATCAGCTGTGTCCAATCACAGCTGATCACAACATAAACAGGAAGAGCCGCTGACAGACGCGAGTAGAGGAGAGCTGATCGGCTGCTCTCCTCACAGGGTGGGTCTGCGCTGATTGATTATGCCCAGCCAGGATCACCAGGGATGCCCACCCAGGACCACAAGGTATGCCAATCAGTGCCCAATAGAGGTGCCCATCAGTAATGCCTGCCAGTACCTCCTCATCAATGCTGCCTATCAGAGCCATCAATCAGCGCCCATCAGTGCCGCCTATAAGTGCCCATCAGTGCCGCCTATAAGGGGCCCATCAGTGCGGCCTTTCAGTACCCATCAGTGCCGCCTAGCAGTGCCGATCCATGCTGCATATTAGTGCCTCATCATCAGTACCCATCAGTGCCACCTCATCAGTGCCCATCAGTGCTACCTCATCAGGGCCCATCAATGAAGGAGAAAACTTACTTATTTACAACATTTTATAACAGAAACAAAGACAAACTTTTATCCTCCTCACTGCCTGTGATTGACAGAAGTGGGAGCCAATGGTTCCCTCTGCTGTGTCTCAGTCAATAAGGATGGAGAGACCAGGGGGAGCCGGATGCTGGATCGAGATGGGGCTCGGGTAAGTATTGGGAAGGAGAGGCTGCGGGGGGGGGGGGGGGGGGCTGCACACAGAAGGTTTTTTTTACCTTACAGCCACTTTAACAACAGTAGGGAACAGCCATCTACCAACCATGACTTTGTAAATATCAAACCCTTTGGCTGGACAAAATGACAAATCCTTTGGCAGGTAAACTAAATCCCATACATGCATTCAATGTGTGTTCAGCTGTCTGCCTAGAGGTGAGCTTAGAACAAACCTGACATCACATAGCAGAATGTGTCGGCTTTTGTGCATTCTAGCCATGTATTTGTCTTATCAAGCGTCTTGCATTGCATGCTAAATGTTTTCTGTATTTCCCGATTGGCAAGTATCCATAAGTCTAGATCACCAGTGTAACATTTTGAAATATTGTTAGCAAAGAAACTACAAAGAAACGTGTACTTCAAAAGTTTATTGCAACATACTTTTCAAGTAGAACTCTTATTTGTTCAAATGAAATATGTTACCATTTATTCAGGTAGTTGTAAAGCAGGATGCCCGCCGTGCATTTTTTTGCAACTGCTGAGCTACCCCCTGATCTAAGGGGCAAAAGGATATACAGTAAAACCTTGGTTTGAGAATAACTTGGTTTGAGAGTGTTTTGCAAGACAAGCAATATTTTTAAATAAATTTTTACTTGATATACAAGCGATGTCTTGATATACAAGTAGCGTCATGTCACAACTGAGTATAAAAGAGAAGAGAGGCACCTCTATAGCAATATGGTTACATTTAATGAAGGTACAACATTTAGCAACATATTGCTACACATAGAGGCGCCTCTCTTCTCTTTTATTCTCTGTAGCTCCTGCTGGATTTAACTTCTAATCCCCTTGTGGAGGCTTCCATTTGTAGATGGACATTTTATGGTTACACAACCTATCACATTGCTATAATCTTTTTATATGGACTATAAACTGAAGGACTTATGAATAATGCCCCATACACACGGTCGGATTTTCCGACCATGTGTGGGCTCCATCGGACATTTTCCATCGGATTTTCAGACACACAAAGTTGGAGAGCAGGAGATAAAATTTTCCGACAACAAAATCCGTTGTCGGAAATTCCGATCGTGTGTACACAAATCCGACGGACAAAGTGCCACGCATGCTCAGAATAAATAAAGAGATGAAAGCTATTGGCCACTGCCCCGTTTATAGTCCCGACGTACGTGTTTTACGTCACCGCGTTTAGAACGATCAGATTTTCCGACAACTTTGTGTGACCGTGTGTATGCAAGACAAGTTTGAGCCAACATCCGTCGGAAAAAATCCTAGGATTTTGTTGTCGGAATGTCCGAACAAAGTCCGACCGTGTGTACGGGGCATAAATGGTTGTGGAACGAATCATCTGAGTTTCCATTATTTCTTATGGAGAAATTTGCTTTGATATACAAGTGCTTTGGATTACAAGCATGCAATTAATGCCTGCCAGATCTGCCCACCCCAAATGTTAAGCCATTGCCAAAAGTAAAGCAGCACCATTTTAAGGAAAATATCTTGGCGTTCTTTCACACTGCGGCCAGGGAGAAGTAAAAACAGGTGGCTGAGCTGTGGTATTACTACCCCTCATAATTCTGACATTGGAGCCTTACAGGCTTGTACACATGCATATACATGTATCGTGGCTGCAGCAACTTTTAACTGCAGAGTCTGATAGATGGCACTACCTGTCAAACTCGCCCATTGGGATCAATAGGGCCGTTATGCAACCATGAGCCAACTCAGTTGCTTGCCTGACAGTTGCGGTTCAGTCCTGCAATGCAAAATTGCAGTTCAACAATTAAAAAAAAAAAAAAAGAATAGAAAAACCTAAAGAAACAGGCATCAGGAGCCAGCCACTGCTATACCGCCCTCTGAAAAGTCATCCACCCTGGATCGCTTTTCACAAGGTGGTAAGCATTACTGCCGGTGTCAAAGAGCCCTTAGGGCCCATTGTTATAATTGCGCTGTGGTAACGCAAGTGTTATGTGCCGTGACGTGATGTGGCCTCATCCACACTGAATGGCACCCAATTGCGCCTTTCCAGCGCACTTGCAGTGCAACACAAAGTGCATTGCAGTGCACTGCTGTAAAAGATGCATGTGCAATTTTTGGCTCCTCATGAAGCATCAGGCAGCCAGTCAAATGTGTGGGCTGCCTCAACACAATGCACATTAAAATGTTTATAATCCTCAGACATAAAATAAGAACAAAGCAAATCCTTCTATAATGTGTACTTGTCTCAGTCCAGAAAACTAAGTGTCATTCCTGTCTGCTGCTTTGTTCCTCTGCTATCAGCATGATATCTCCTCTGCTATCAGTCACTTCTGACAAAGTTCTCCTGACACCAAGGGAAAAATGGTGGTAGGAAAAGGCACAGCTTGTGATTAGCGGCCTCAGCCCTGTTCCTGTGTGAAGAAGGGGGGGTGTCCCTTTCCTCCAATCAGCTCTCAGAGCTCTCCTCACTGATGTAACTTCAGCTCTCCGCCCCCTGCTCTTCAAAGTGGAGAGATCCTGTGTAAATCCCTCACTTTGAACAAATGTAGAGAAGAGAAGACTGCAGATAAACAGGTACAACGTATGCAGGAGGATTTGTTTCATCTCTGTGTATCACCTGAGGCCAGTCATTTCACTGGGTATATGTGAGGCTTTACAACCACTTTAACGGATGTGCTGTTATTACTGTGGACCAGGCTCGTGTGATTTGACACTTATATAAACAGCAATTTGATGCAATGTTTACTGAGCAGTAAACGTTAACTGTTTCTAAAGGCCCCTTTCACACGATCGGACCGTTCAGGTCCGCCTGTCAATTTTGATGGCGGACCTGAACAAGTGCTCCATGTAGCGATGGATGTCAGCGGAGACATGTCCGCTGACATCCGACTCGGTCCGATCAGCTAAAAGCAGACGGATGCCTCTACGTTCGGATCCGTCGCTGGCGGATCGGATGAGATCTGATGAAAATGGACATGCTGTCCGTTTTCGTCCGATCTCTCCATAGGCAGCAGCGGCACCTGACAAGCCCCTCCCCGCTCAATGAGCAGAGAGGGACCTGTCATCCGCTGGCTCAGTGGAGATAAACGGAGAGATCTCCCGCTGAGCCGGTGGACTGAGGCGGACTCCGTGGAAGTGGAGTCCGCCTCGTGTGAAAGGGGCCAGAAAGTTTACTCAAATTACATGAGTCCTGTGCAATCCCCTATAACATAAGCACACACATCTATACAACATTGGTGTACGCAGCCTATTGCATTAGGGTGTGCACCCCAGAACACAAACACACATGCGTGTATATCAGCAGAGCAGTGGATGGTGTCAGTAGAGCAGAGATTGGTGTCAGTAAGGCAGTGGACAGTGTCAGTAGTTTTTATTTCTATTATTTTAGTAATTAATTTTTACAATTTTATTTTTTTAATTATTTTTTTACAATGTTTTTTATTTTATGAGCCCTGTTGGGGGGCTTTGGTGAATTATTAAGGGTCTGAACAGAGAGAAAGGGACTGAGGACAGAGCTTCCTCAGTCACTTCCTCTGCAGCCTCAGCTGCACTGGACAGTGAACGAATGGGAAGTGCTCTGTGCTGTGCGGCTTCCTGTTCATTCACAAATGGAAACACAGTAAACATAGTTTACTATGCTTCAGTGAAGAATGAACGCAGGAGCGATTGGTACAGATCACTTACTGTGTTCATTCATTCATTCATCCATCCTGAATCATCTCCCATAGCAACAGGTGGGAGACGAGGGAAGCTGGAAGGGGGGAGACAGGGGGCACCAGGAAGCAAGTGGAATCAGCACCGCACAGGGTGATTACGGTGTGCCCAGGCACACTGGCACACCATGTTCAATACAATATCAGTAGGTGGGCACTTGAAGTGTAATTCTTGCAGTCTCTGCTGTAAAAAGTTTTTCCCCCTTAATTTCTGCATTACCAAGTACTGTACATTCAAACTTCCAAGGCAGGTTTGAACGTAAATAGTGACTGTGAGCAACTTCTTAGTACTGCCAGCAGCAGGGAGAGTATTCCAGCATTACCAAAAGATGTGATCCAGGATCACTAGACACAGATGAACATGGGGTAGAAGGGACTATTGCAATTTACAGTATCTTGGTTAAAAAATTGAACTTCACAGCAGGTGGGCTATGCTTCTTTTATACATTTCAAGGTTCAATGATCAATTTTGCCCGGAGTGTACCTTTATCTAAGTCTGTTAGCAGCAAGATTAAACATTTATGACTATGAGCAAAGCCATAGCACCTTCTAACTTTTAAAAAGACAAGAAAGAGGCGCATAATTTAGTACCACCAGACACAAGACCTGGGCAAACGCCCAACCATTTCATATAGCCAGGGATGGGAAATCAATATTTAACAAAGGCTACATATCTTCATGTGTTTACACAGCAATAGTTTTCTAAATAAATAACAACCAAAAGTAGCAATCACTTAAATAAACAATAACTTCCTCCAGAAAAAAATAAATAAAAAAACACATTCTCAACCATTGCTGCAAAACTATACCATATATATATATATATATATATATATATATATATATATATATATATATATATATATATATATTGGTAACAACTGGTAACAACTGAACCAAATGTATTTATTCATATCCAAATGTCATCTAAAAAGGTACCCTCCAAAACAGAAGAGCTGTGCGCTACCCACAGTAAGTTGTGTTTTATCACACCTTTGTACATACCTTCACAAACATATCCAAAAACATCATTTGCCTAATTCTACAGACTGACCCATCTTGCTCCACATTACTTATCCAACTCAGCTTTCTGAATGACAGTGTTATCTAACAGTATGCCACAAGTTCATCTTTAATAGCACTAAGCCACCACTCCTGATATTTTTTATTGTTGCCGTACCATAATTTCTAAATTCTCTCTGCAACTAAATTACCCAAATTATCAGCACTACTCAACTGACAGTTCGTAGACAACCAGGGTGACAATTTGACAGGCTGTGTTCCACAATGACTGTGATTTGCTTTCTTGTATTTTTGGCACTGAACATTCCATACTAAATAGCTGGTTTAAAATAAAAGCAGTAAAAAGAAAAAAGAAAAAAAAAAAAAAGAAGCTGATACGTCTAAGACCTCTTATCTGCATTTAAGGTAGTACAGTGGTAGTTAGCACTTCTACCTTGTAGCACTGGGGTCTCTGGTTTGAATTCGGACACTACTGAATCCCAACGGCACATTATCTGCATGGAGTTTGCATGTTTTTACTGTACTTGTGTGGGTCCAAAGACATGCTGGTAGTCTCCTGTCTAAATTGGCCCTAGTATGTGAGATACAGACCTTGATCTGACAATACACTGATCTATTACATATTACATCTATTACCATACACTAACAATTTCCTTTAGATCTACCAAAACTATGCAATATAAGGACAAACCTAATTTATCGTATTCAATTTGTATCAAATCAGGAAGGCTTTTACACACTGCATAGATCAGAGGCAACCTCGGTACAATCTACTTTAGATTTACCAAAAACTATGTAATATGAAGGTAAACCTAAACAATTCATTGCATTAGTATCAAATCAGGCGGGCCCTTGTACTACATAGTTGATGGTAGATCTAGAGAAGATTTGTACAGTCAGATTGTATAGTTCAGTCTTTCTCAATCACTTTACCCCAGTGGAACCGCTAAAATAATTTTCTGATCTTGGGGGAAACCTACTGAAACCAGTGTATTGGAGGTCAATGGCAAAAATGTCCCTTAGTGGTCACTAGGAAGAATGAAACTCTTATGCCCCGTACACACGGTCGGATTTTCCAATGGAAAATGTCCGATCGGAGCGTGTTGTTGGAAATTCTGACCGTGTGTGGGCTCCATCGGACATTTTCCATCGGATTTTCCGACACACAAAGTTGGAGAGCAGGAGATAAAATTTTCCGACAACAAAATCCGTTGTCGGAAATTCCGATCGTGTGTACACAAATCCGACGGACAAAGTGCCACGCATGCTCAGAATAAATAAAGAGATGAAAGCTATTGGCCACTGCCCCGTTTATAGTCCCGACGTACGTGTTTTACGTCACCGCGTTCAGAACGATCGGATTTTCCGACAACTTTGTGTGACCGTGTGTATGCAAGACAAGTTTGAGCCAACATCCGTCAGAAAAAATCCTAGGATTTTGTTGTCGGAATGTCCGAACAAAGTCCGACCGTGTGTACGGGGTATTAGACTGCTTTCACACTGAGGCGCTTTACAGGTGCTACAGCACTAAAAATAGCGCCTGCATAGTGCCTGTAAAGAGCCGCTCCTGTCTCTCCAGTGTGAAAGCCTGAGTGCTTTCACATTGGAGCGGTGTGCTTGCAGGACAGTAAAAAAAAGTTCTGCAAGCAGCATCTTTGCAGCGCTGTAGGAGCGGTGTATACTGAAATCAATGGGGCAGCGTCACTGCACCAGCACTTTGCGGGCGGTTTTAACCCTCTTTCGCCCACTAGTGGGGGTTAAAAGCGCCCTGCCAGCGGCCGAATAGCGCAGCTAAAACGATGGTAAAGCGCTGCTAAAAATAACGTCACTTTACTGCCGATGCCCGCCTGCCCCAGTGTGAAAGTAGCCTTAGACCCCTTTCACACTGAGACGCTTTTCAGGCGCTTTCACGCTAAAAAAAAAAAAAAGAGCCTAAAAAGCTCACGAAAACCTATTTTTATTCAAATCAATGAATGGTTTCACACTGGGGCAGTGCGCTGGCAGGGTGGTGAAAAAACACCCCTCTCCATTGAAATGAATGGAAAGCGCTTCAAAAGTGCCTGAAAAGCTCTTCAAAAGTGCTCAGTGTTTTACTGGCAGTTTACAAGTGCCTCAGTGTGAAAGGGGCCTAAGGCTGGATTCACACCTATGCGAATTGGATTGGGGTTTTCGTTTCACGGCTGAATTCAGGCAAAGATTTGGCCCTGATTCATCCCTGAAATGGAGAACAGGCATAGCTTTCCTGTGCGATCCGTGGCTGGTTTAGGTGTGAACTAAGCCTTACAGATGATTTTAAAAACACTGGGGTCATGCCACTGGCCATGTCAAGTAGTGGTGGACTCAGAATTATCCAGGCAGATGGGAGGTCAGTCAACCAAAGCTCAAGGAACCACAAGCAACTTCTGGAGGAATCTCAGGCTTGGTTCACACTGGAACCGGCTGTGGATCGCGTAGGAACGCAGTGCAACCCCATTATCCGGTTCAGGGACAAATCAGAGCTGAATCTGTGCCTGAATTCGGCCCTGAAATGGAGCCAAAAACGCACTGTGCAGTGCACTCCACAGCCGCCCTGGAGATATGTGAACCGGCTCCATAGAGAGCTGTTCACATTCTCCTGCATGAGAATTGGATGTGAAGAAATATGCATTCAATTCGCATAGGTGTGAACCCAGCCTTAGACTTCCATGGAACCCTGGATAAGAATGGCTGGCCTTGTATCGTGTATGGCAGCCTTCTTCAACCTGTTTAATACGAAGGAACCCTTGAAATAACTTTCCAGGTTCAGTATATGGGTAAGAGAACTATAAAGGTTCATTGTTGTCAGTGGCTTCTCATCTGAGAGGCAGAAGTTGCTCATTGCTCAAGGAACCCCAAGCAACTTTTTGTAGGAATCCTGGTTAAGAATGGCTGGTATAGTGTATGGCAGCCTTTTTTCAAACTGTTTAATATGGAGGAACCCTTGAAATAACTTTCCAGGCTCGGTGCAATAGTGAATGGGAAGCATTCTCCCTTACAGAGAGCTAAAAGGTTCATTGTTGTCAGTGGCTACTCATCTGAGAGGCAGACGTTGATCACTGGTCAAGGAACCCCCAGCAACCTTTGGAGGAACCTTCATGCTCCTTGGAACCCTGGGTGAGAAAGGCTGCTGTATGATCAGGAGATTGTATAGTCAGCTTTACATTGTACGCTCTTTGAGGGCAGAGGCTGATATGAATGTATAGTATATAAACCGCTGTATAAATTGTTGGCTATATATATATATATATATATATATATATATATATATATATACAGTATAGTAAATGTACATTATGTAAAGAGTTGCGTAAATTGTTGCCGCTGTATAAATACCTGTAATAAATAAAGTGAATCACCATGTATAAACTGCTTTCCAAAACATAAACAATACTCTACAAGTTACCTATTGATCCGTCATCATTTTTGTACCATGTCCTATGGATCTATTCTGGATGGTGGTACACCTATGTATCTACAGTCCCTGGTAACGTGTTCAATGTAACAAGTTATTGACAAGGCACCTCCGTCATCAATTGGCACTGGACTGTGAGGGGGATTTACTAATTGGTTTCCAATTGGCTTCTAGATTTCATTTTCAAAGCTGAACTGAACAAGCTGAAGCTTGACACTGATTGGTTGCCATGCATGGCTACTCTGGTTTTAGTAACCCCTCCGTATGTGTAACAAGGCAAAGAGTTACAAGTAAAGCGCTGTAACCGATAGCAACCAGCAGACGATCGCCTTTGATTATTCTGATTTGTGGCTCGCTTCCACTTCCACCATCGCCTTCTTTGATGACCAACTTAAAGGGAAGAGCTGCATGAATAGCCCCCAGGTCAGCAATCAAGGAGGAACTTGCCCTTAGTCCTTGGGAGAAGGTGTGCCCTGGTCCCCCCCCCCTTACCTGTGGATGTTGTCTCCATGGCAACCGGTGGATGCCCTGCCAGCTGGGCTTTGATGGTCCCTCTCTGGTCCAGGGAGCCCCAGGCGCCTCCTGCTGATTTCCCTTCCTCCGGAGCCGCATCCCCTTCCATCCATCCGCTCAGCTCCTCCGGATTAGCGGCCATGGCTCGGTGTCTGGCGGGTTGTGTATGGGCAGATCTGGGGGGAGGAGAAGGAGGAGGGAGGGGACCGGTCAGTGCTGCAGTGTCTCCGGGAAGATGCCACAACCACTGGAGCGTTACGCAGGTGGAAATGGCTTGTGTAGTTTCCACTAGTTCCACCCCTACGTCACGGCCCGGGCCGGCCAATCACGGGCCGGGGTTTAGCATGCCTTAGCTACCGCCCTGCAACCCTTCCAGCGCTGGAAAGATGCGCAAGATGCGCGCCGGGTGCTGGCGGAGGGGGCGTGGCCGGGCTCTCGGGGGTTATGGGCTGGCAGCCTGCAGCATTAAACGTGTGAAATATTGCTTCATTAGCGGAGAATCCTTCTGTGTTTGTTACATGCCAAGTCATGGGAACAATAGGAGGCTGGAATGTCTCCATTCACATTGTTCTGCCTTCAAAATCTCAGGGTGTCTGTAGAGAAACATCATTATTACTATAAGCTGTCCCTTTAACATAGAGGAACCCTTACAATGTGAAAATCAATAAAAAAACTATGGTTAAAAAAATAATAATAATAACTTTCTGGTCTCAGGAAACCCTTCTATTAAAGTGGTTGTAAACTCTCAAAAAAAAAACAAAAACAAAAAAAAAAAAACAACCTGCAAGACAAAGGAATAATGAGCTAGTATGCATGCATACTAGCTCATTATGAAATACCTTAGATGGAAGCTGTTGAAGTGGTCCCCATACACCGATGTGACCATACACATGTCTCCCGGAGTTATTTCTGAGTTTACGAGCTCCAGCGCTGTGAATGGCCGGAGCCGCGATGACGCCACTCCCGCACCATGCACGTGGGAGCCGCCAGTCACGGCACAGCTACTGAAGAAACGGCACAAGCGAGCCTTTTCTTCAGTGCCACGTCAGCACATGCAGATACAGTGAATATCTCCTAAATGGTGCAAGTATAGGAGATATTCACGGTACCAACAGGTAAGCCTTATTATGGGCTTGTAGGTAAAAGTGGTAGTACAGGGTTTATTTATTGATTTATATTTATTTATTTCAGGTACTTATATAGTGCTGTCAATTTATGCAGCGCTTTACATATACATTGTACATTCACATCAGTCCCTACCCTCAAGGAGCTTACAATCTAGGGTCCCTAACACACATTCATACATACTAGGGACAATTTAGACAGGATCCAATTAACCTACCAGAATGTCTTTGGAGTGTGGGAGGAAACCCACACAGGCACAGAGAGAACATGCAAACTCCAGGCAGGTAGTGTCATGGTTGGGATTCGAACCAGCGACCCTTCTTACTGCTAGGTGAGAGTGCTACCCACTACACCACTGTGCCGCCCCATGGTTTACAACCACTTTAATTACTGGAGCTAAGACTAAGTTTAGGCATGCATTAACCACTAGTCGACCAGCCTCCGTCATTCTACGGCAGCAGGTCGGCTCTCCTGTGCAAATCTCTGTATCTGTACATCGGCCCTTTAAACAGCTATAGCAGGCGCACACGCCTGCCGCTGGACGTGTGCACGCGCGCCCGCTGCACAGCGAGGGACCTAAAGCTCGTGGCCAGCTGGCGCGATGTCCGCCGGCCACGCTTGATCGCGGGCACGAGAGCCAGAACGGGTAAACACACAAATCCCAATTCGGTATGGAGAGGAGAGACAGATCGTCTGGTCCTACTAGTTAGGAACAGCAATCTGGCTCCTCCTCTAGTCAGTCCCATCCTCCCACAGTTAGAAACAAGCACGAGGGAACATATTTAACCCACTTGTAAAATATGGTCCCTCGCGCTACTAAGTGAATAAATAACAATGAATAAACAATGATGGAAAGATGTTGCTAGACCTAAAGTGTACACAGTGCACAAAAGTGAATAATATAAGTGGGAGTGATCAGCGCAAATTCCTAAATCGTAGATATGTAAATAGTAGATCAAACATGCACTAAAGCAATTTAAACAGTGAAATAAATTATATAGTCCAAAATATCCAAAATCGTGAAAACGACTCTTCTAAGGGATCAAACAAATTCTTTTTAACAAAAACAACGATTAACAGACAGACTTTCGCTTGCCAACATTCTAAGAAGCCACAACAGAAATGTACAGATTTTACATCTACAAATACTGGACAAAGCTACCCCATTAAAGATTTCATCAGCTGCCATACTCATTGTGTATTATATGTTCTACAATGCAGCTGTAATTTACAGTATGTGGGAAGGACGAAGAGATCTCTCATGGTCAGGATTAGAGAGCATGTCCAAAATATTTTAAAAGGCTTTCCGAAACATAATGTATCTAGACATTTCGCACAGGCACATAATACTGAGCCCACACATTTGCAGTTCTGGGGTATTGAGAGATATAATAAACCTTGGAGGGGGGCACACAAGGTCAGATCCATTAGCCAGAAATAATCTAAATGGATACACACTCTACATACTCTTACACCAGATGGCCTCAATGTCGAATTTGACCTGAACTGTTTAAGTAATCTTTGATCTTCATCTTGTGATACTTGTTTTTGGACTATTTACCTCTATGCCTCATTTCCGGCATGCACATCGGTCCCTTTTTTTGATGATTCTATTAATTTGTTTATGTATTATAGTTAAGAGGTTCATATTATATATACATCATCTTGGCACAATGTTACAATGTTATGCCTCAATGGTTTTAATTTTTATATATATATATATATATATATATATATATATATATATATATAGAGCAATAACTCTCGGTGGAGCTGCTGGTTTAAGCGGGCTTGTTACCTTCACTCTGTTTCCCTCTGTTTCACCGGCACCGGGTCTAGGGTTCCATTGAGTTTACCTCTGGACGACACACGCACCAACACTGGAGTGCGTTTTCAATGCTTTATTAAAAACTTGACTTAGGAAATAGCAGGAAAGAGGCGGAAAGGAAACTGCAGAAGAAACTCAAACATCTTATTGTAGGGTACTTTTAACAAATGTTCAGGTAGAATTCAGATATTGTATGGAATGCGCTCCCCTCGTGGGACACACTCCTTGCTCGTCTGGATAGGCCTCTCTCACCAGCCTAGAAGCCAGTACGCAGCACGAATCAAAGTCTTTGCCACAGACTTGCTTGGGAACAAAATCCGTACGATCCTCTGCCACAGGATGTATCAGATTTTCTGTAATGAATGTCAGTCACAGTGCCTGAACCTTTAAGCCAACCCAGCAACACTATGCTGTATAGTTACTTTCGGATACGTCCTCCAACCGAGTCACCAGGCCCCTCTATAGACCAGCACGCTGCGTGATCCCTCCAAACGGGTCCTCCCCTGGGATCTCCTCGGTTGTCCAGCTTCGTCACACAGGACCAACAGCTCAGGACCATTCCTCGGCCGCTGTGGCAGGCCCCAGACAAGCCTCTGGACCCACTCCTGCGCCGCAGTATCGTGGGCCTCCGGAATGGAGGACCACGAGGTTGCTCCTTAATGCATACCTGTCGCCCAGGAGGGCCAGCAGGTGGCTGTAAAACGAACCTCAAAATATGGCGTCTGTCCCATAAATACCCTAACCCAGAATGCAACTCGGAGGACCACCTCCACAGAGTTGTCTCCGGGACAGAAGAGCATCCATACGCTTCGACACGTTGCCTTTCCAACACTAACCAGTGATAACAGCGACACCCACCGGTCAACACGGAAACACACACGTCAGCCAAGCTGGAACAGAGGCAACTTAACCTTCCTAACGAACAATTACTAAATTTACCTAACATGCGGTAGATTGCAAATCTACCAGCGCTACATATTCATATATATATATTTTTTTTATATATATTTTAAATGCATAATTTTTTTAAATATATATTTTTCTTAGACTTGTGCACAACGGGAAATTTTGTTTAGTTTCGATTCGTTGTCATTCGTAAAATACATAATTTCGTTCTGTTATATTCATTATGTTACGTTAATTCGTTTTCGGATAATTCGTTATTATTCGTGTTAATATTCGTTATACTGAATCTTGAATCGTGTTGAATTCATTCATTGTATCCGTTATAATTTCTTTCATATTAGTTGAAATTCGATATTTATATATGTATATTGATTCATGATAATGATTCGTAGTTTGGAAAGTCGTTTGTTTATTGAATCTGTTAACACACACAATGACAATATCTCTTCTCCTCTGCTCAAATACAATACAACACCATTCTCACTCAGCTCTCAGGAATACACTTTGCCCTTTAATCCAACCTCCAGCACAAAATTAATCAGCTGATTGGACTGTAATATTTACTTTGAGTTGACCTTTTGTTTCATTAGATCTTTAACAAATTACCGAATTATGTCGAATTCATTCGTTATATTCGCTATAATTTCTTTCGTATTAGTTGACATTCGTTATTTTTTTATTCGGACATTCGGATGCATCCGAATGTCCGAAAGATGCAAAATTCGGACGAATTTCGATTCGTTACGAAACGAATTGCACATGTCTAATTTTTCTAGGTCTAGATTTATTTATAATTTTTGTGTATTGCGAGTCCTGCATTTACGCACGCAGTCTCTCTATCACCACTTTACTTGCCACATTGTGGTGGGTTTTAGTATTGGCTTAAATAAATTTTGTTTGTGGGTACACTTCAGCCTATTTACCTATAGTTGTCATTTCCACCTAAAAAATGGCTCCCACTGTGGTGGAGACATGGACTCCAGCAAAATGACCGCTGAATTTTAACCTATAAAATCTCCAACAAAATGGCCGCTAATACACTTCCTATTTTCGGATATAAATTGAAGCGTCTGACAGGCAATCTGGTTCCCCTAATGAAGTCACGTGTCATGACGTAACACGTAGGGCGTGGCCGGATACGGAGAGCGAACTGGAAGTGATGTAAGAGGCGCCTTTGCACTGTACAAGCTTTTTAACTTGTTTTTAATGTAAGGATCCATTTGGCTTTTGAATAAACCTGCACTGTTTATACATATTACACTATGGGAGGCTATTCTTTGTTTTCATTTAATGTTTGGAACCGCGAGTTTACCGTTCTTTTGCAGGGAATCATAAGCAGGAGGAGCTTCTAGTTCTCTGCTGCTGGTCATATGTTAAAAAAAAAATATCTGAAAACTAAGCATGTGCAGAGTTGCCAACACTACTCTGCAAAATCCTCAGCTGAATTGGGGATATGGACAGAAGATGGAGATAGAGAGCAGCAGGTTTTTTACAGAATAGGAGGCAATATGTTGTCTTTGCACAGGTGGTTGTGGAGCAGTTGCGGCACAGCCCCATTGGTTTGAATGGGTCACGTTCAGCAGCCAGGGGTGATCACTTTTGCCATGAGAAAAGCATCATGACCACAGCATATGAACCCCATCAACTGCTGTTACAATAAAGCTAACCTATAGGCAGGGCCGGGACAAGGGGTGGGCAGGAGGCTGCCCACCCCATACGAGGCTTGCTGTCCCTAGCCCCCATTTGAACAGGGTACAGTCATACATCTTCCATGCAGGGCCGTCTTTTACCGGTATGGGGATGCACAGCTGTTGTGTGCATCCCTATGCCTGTGTCCCATTCATTTCTATTGGGACACGCGGCTGCACAGGCACAGCTTGTCTGTGTGATATCATAACATGTGGGTGGGTGCAGGTCCTTGACTGCACGCTGTATGCGCAGGGGTCCGCACCCACCTGCATGTTATATTAGTGGGCTGGATGTGGCCTCTGGGTCCTAGCCTGGAGACTTCTGCTTTAGATGCTGGAATTTAATGTAGTATATACCAATACTATAGTGATCTTCAGTAGCCTCTGGGTCTTGTTCTGAACACAGGCTGCTCAGCATGGGCGCCATTAACTCTTTAACTGAAACCGAATAGCTATAACTTTGATCAAGCTGTGAAAAGTATGGATCATTTTGCATCACTTGGCAGCACTTAAATGATCTGTTCATGAATTTGATCGTATTTCAATCAATTGGATTATGGGGTTGCATGAGAAACAAAGATATGATCGATAACTTACCATCGTATCTGCTAACTATAAACCCTTTGATTTTGTTCAAAATCTTTCTTCATCTGTCAGAAGCACAGAGGAGGGGGTGGAGAGACTGCAGTTACAGAGTGTGAAAGCTGATTGGAAGAATGGAACACACCCTCTTCACACAGCAGAAGAACTGTGTTGTGAATAGGCGAGCTCCGTTCTGAGCTCTCTCCCCCCGCCCCCCCTTCCCACACAAATTTATCTCATGTGTTGGGAAAACTTCTCAGAATTGACACATGCTGATAACAGAGGAAGGAAGCACCAGAGGGAAGCAATACTTAGAGCTTTGGAGAGAGACAAGTAAACACAGCAGATATATGTGCTTTGCTCAAATTCAATGACTGAGTTGTACAACCACTTGAAGGGAACCCCCACGCCATTTTTTCCTCCTTTAACATATCCTATGCACCTTTGCTTACATGGCCGGGGATCTCTGGCTATGTAAGTCAATGGGGCCAGTGATGTCACTGGGTCAGGATGCACATGCCAGCAAACAAGATAACTCCTCGAAACGAACTTCTGGGCACAGGCATATTCCCTTTCGTGCTCGCAAGAATTGGGCACTGGCTAATAAACATGCACATGTGCGAACTCGTGTACACACATGAGCCGTCGCGCATTCTCGTGCACGCCGGCACTTGCGTGCACCTGTGATAGATGCTGGCGCCAAACAGACTAAACTCTGCCATTGCTCAGGATCAGTGCTTCTTTGTCTTCAGTCTCCTGTGTACCTGTGATCCTGTGAACCTGTATCCTGCTTCCAGTTGCTGACCCGGCTTGTCTTGACCAATCACTGAACTCCACCTGCATCAATCTTGGCTTGTCCCCTGACCTCCGCTTTTGTCTGCTCTTTTGGCTCCTGTTCCACTGATCGGTTGTAGACCTGGCTTGTCTCCTGACCATGTTCCTGTCTGTGCCCTGTACCCGATCCATCCTGTCTGTGTATGACTGGGCCTGCCTGACCTTGCTACTCTGCCTACTTTCGCCAGCACCAGCTGCCTGCCTGCTTGGTGAAGCCATCTGACGACTTCTGTCCAGCAAGGACACCTGCCCTGCTGCTAGCAAGACTTACAGGCACTTGTGCCACTCTGTACTCCTGCGCCTCCTGTCTACTCTATCAGGGGCCCCGAATCAGAGGGGTAAGAGAGGCCTTCCTCATCATATCAGGCTCTGCTACCAGGTATGTGATACACTGGTTGTTAAGGTTGCAGTGACTGCACCAGCAAAGCTATTATACATGTCATTCAGCTTAAGTTGAACGGTAAATGTTTGGGTGTTCGTCTGAACGCCAAAACATTCAAGGTTCATCCCAAATTTGTGTTTGGAATAAACCTTGAGCTTATCCCTAGTGACAATCTCTGCAGACACTCCATCCTCCTTACTTCAGTTATACTTTCTGAGCCATGCTCCTATGCTGCCTCCCTACAGCAACAGAGCCCTAGTTAAGGAAGCAGGGCTTCTAGGTTTGAGGGTCTCTACTGGGAGCAATTATTTTCCATTGTGCAAAAAACACTAGTAGGACCCAGGTTGACAGCAGCCAAACGTAATAAGGAATATGTCTATAAAATGATCCCAAAATTGCACCAAAATCCATAAAGCAGCTACTCCACAGAAACAGGGATATCTGAAATACAGCAGAAGAACACAAGAGGGTGCTTCTAAGTGCAACAGAAAACAAATGTATTAATAAAAGAGTAAATATTGATTCACATGAGTATAAAGAATAAAGTGCATGTAAAGTAACCCAAAAGCCATCATCTGTGGTCCCAGGCAGTGTGGAAGAACATCCAGCTAACCAGAACACTGAACCTCTTTGGAGAATGTAAGCCAAGACATGGAAGCCAAACTGTCAAATGTTTGGCAGCGTAGGAACCTGGGCAGTGATGTCAGATGACGGGGGCATGTAGAGGTGCGGAGTTTTAACGTTCTAACACCTCTTTCTCAAGCCTCTTTATCCACGCATCCTCCTCCCCTTTATGCACCCTGCCAAACGTTTGAGAGTTCGACTTCCATGCCTTGGCTTAGACTCTCCACAGAGGTTCAGTGATCTGCTTAGCTGGATGTCCTACCACACTGCCTGGAACCACAGATGATGGCTTTTGGGTTTCATGACATGCATTGTATTCTTTATACTCATGCAAGTGGATATTTACTCTTTTATTAATACATTTTACTAAGCTCTGGAGCAGTTGCACTCCGAGTCCTATTTGACTCTAGTAAATCAACGGCACTGCATCCCAGGGACAGAATTGCAGTAATTGTGTAGTGTTGCTTACCATTCTGAGGCCTGCATTTTTCGGATGAAACAAGTCATATTGAGGTGGAGGGGTGGATTTACTAAAAGCAAATAGACTGTGCACTTTGCAAGTGCAGTTGGATTCTACAAGTGTAGTTGCTCCAGAACGTAGTAAATGGGGCAAAGCTTCACTTTGCAAAGAATACCCAATTTTTTGTTTGCACATGATTAGATGATGGAAGTCAGCAGAGCTTCCCCTCAATTACTAGGCACTGGAGCAACAGCCTTTAGTAAATCCACTCCTCTGCATGTTAAATACAGCCCCTGCTGCATCAGTCACTTTAAGGGCTCATGCAAAGTCATGTATGTAATTGAACGCCTGCGTTTAGGTTATATGGTCTAAAACTCAAACTGACCTGAATGCAAGTACCATTCAGAAGTGTGTATATATCCAGCAGTCATGTATTTCAGCCTGTCATTGATTTTGGCTGCTGGCAGTGGGCTTTTTGCTACATATGTGCTGCTGTAAGCCCAGTTTTACACTATATGGGCAAAGGCACCTATGTGCATGTGCTATGACTGTGTAGTGTGGATGACCATTCTGAGACTGTCTTGACCTACTTTGCATTTCGTTATATGCAACAGGTTCGACTGAGATCTGTTATTGTTGAAAGCAAAGTAGATCAATTGCTGCCCTTGTTGCATCAAAGGTACTTTAACCACTTGACCTCCGCAAGGTTTACCCCCCTTCATGATCAGGCCATTTTTTGCAATACGGCACTGTGTTATTTTAACTGACAATTGCACGGTCATGCGACACTGTACCCAAATAAAATTTATGTATTTTTTTCCACAAAAATAGAGCTTTCTTTTGGTGGTATTTGATCACCTTTTCGCTATAGACAAAAAAAAATTTGCGCTATAGACAAAAAATTTCTGACAATTTTGAAAAAAAAAATAATATTTTTTTACTTTCTGCTATAAAATATATCCAACAAAAAAATGTAAAAAAAAAAATATCTAATTTCTTCATCAATTTAGGCTAATGTGTATTCTGCTACATATTTTTGGTAAAAAAAAAATCCCAATAACGTATATTGATTGGTTTGCAGTTATAGTGTCTACAAACTATGGGATATTTTTATTTATTTTCTTTTTTTTTTTTTACTAGGCGGCAAATAGCGGGACTGCGATATTGCAGGCAGACAGTCGAACACTAACTGACACAGTGACACTAATACAGTGATCAGTGCTAAAAATATGCACTGTCACTGTACTAGTAACACTGGCTAGGAAGGGGTTGAACATCTAAGAGCGATCAAAGCAATAACTGTGTTCCTAGCCAGTGTTTTTGTGTACTGTGGCAAATGCTTTTACTAGGGGAAGGCATTAATCCATGTCCCTGCTTTGCAGAGACACAGGATCCATGCCTTCCCTCCTGTCAGAAAGGTGATCTGCCTTGTTTACATAGGCAGACCGCCATTCTGTCTCTGTGTCGGATGATTGGTGGGTGCCGGTGGACATTGGTCAACGGTACCTGCAGATGAGCTCCCTCTGTGTATAATCACAGTGGGAGCGGGCTGCCGGAGGGTCACATGCGCGCCCCCTACCCAGGGGTGTCAAATAATGTACTAGGTATGTGATCCGGTGCCACCTTGCCGCCGTATATTTAACCACCTGCCGGCCAGCTCACGTGCATTTAGTGCAGCAGGTCGGCTCTCCTGCGCAAATCGACGCACCTGTACATTGGTCTGTGTAAAGAGGATAGCACGCACGCTGTGGGAGTGTGCCCGTGGGTCCCGCGGACTCGATATCTGCCGGCAATCCGCAATTGCTGTGTACAGAGGCAGAACGGGGAACTGCCTGTGTAAACAAGGCCTTTCCCCGTTCTGCCTAATGACATGTCAGAGATCTTCTGTTCCCAGTGATTGGGAACAGTGATCTCTGTCATGTCCCAGTGAACCCACCCCCCCTACAGTTAGAACACACCCAGGGAACACACTTAACCCCTTGATTGCCCCCTAGTGTTAACCCCTTCCCTGCCAGTGTCATTTTTACATTGATCAGTTCATTTTTTATAGCCCAAAAAGTGTAATTTAGGGTCAGATTTGTCTGCAGCAATGTCGCAGTCCCTTTAACAATTGCAGATCGCCACCATTACCAGTAAAAACAATAGAAAAAAATAAAAGTCCCTAAATTTATCCCATAGTTTGAAGATGCGATAACTTTTGCACAAACCAATCAATATACACCTATTGCAATTTTTTTTAACCAAAAATATGTAGAAGAATATATATCGGCCTAAACTGATGAATAAATGTGTTTTTTATATATTTTTTGGGATATGTATTTTAGCAGAAAGTAAAAAAAAAATTTTTTTTTTCTTCAAAATTGTCGGTCAATTTTTGTTTATAGCGTAAAAAATAAAAATCACAGAGGTGATCAAACACCACCAAAAGAAAGCTCTATTTGTGGGTAAAAAAGTACGTCAATTTTGTTTGGGTACAGCTTCGCACGACTGCGCAATTGTCATTCAAAGCCAGGCAGTGCCGTATCGCAAAAAATGGCCTGGTCCTTAAGGGGGCAAATCCTTCCAGGGCTGAAGTGGTTAAGTTATATGGTCGGCAAGTGGTTATGGCTCATGGCTAACACAACTGCCCCTTTGAAAAGTGAATCCACGGTGGATTGCTTTTCAGAGTTATTTTAAGGACAGTGAGAAGCAATATGGCGCCTTTTCACCGCCTGTTGTAACCCTCAAAATACCACAGAGCCACATTCATTGCATGCGGTTGCAGAGTGGTTGCAGCGCAGACCCTTTCACTTGAATGGATGGGGTTCAGAGGCGGTACTGCTGGTGGAAAGCAACATGCCATTTAATATTTACTGTGGCTGTAAAGCAAGGCATCGCAGCCAAGGCATGTGTACAGTCCTGAGCGACTGCATGTCCTTGTTTAGGTAGTCAACACAGCTACAGCTCAACTGCTTGATTTTAATGCCCTTTAGCTGCTTGTGTGAATGAGCCTTAATTGTGTAGCATGGATGACCATTTTAAGGCTATGTTTAACCGCCTCCCATTTGCCATATAGATAATTGACGACACGGCAGGCAGGATACCCTCTCGTTCTGGGCCGACGTCATAGGAAGTTACCCAGTCTCGCCACGATCGTGCGCCCATGGGGGAGCGCAGCATGGCGATCACGGACTCACTGTGTCCCTGGGACACAGCGGAACCCTGATATTGGTAAGGACCCGCGGCTGTGGCTCTTTACCCATGTGATCAGCTGTGTCCAATCACAGCTGATCATATGTAAACAAGGAGATGCCATTTATCAGCTGCATCTCCTCACCGAGGAGACGTGTACAGGTAATCGGGGCACTGACCATCAGTGCCCTGATTACAGTGCAGCCCCAACAGTGATGCCACTCTGTGCCCATCTGTGATGCCAACCTGTACCCATCAGTGACACCAGTCTATGCCCATCAGTGATGCCATTCAGTGCTGCCTTTTATTGCCCATCAGTGCTGCATATCCGTGCCACCTATCAGTGCTCATCATTGCTGCATACCCCATCAGTGCCCTTCAGTGCCACCTGATCAGTGCCCATTAGTGCCCATCAATGTAGCCTTATCAACGCACATTAGTGAAGGAGAAAAATTACTTATTTACAAAATTTTCTGACAGAAACAAAGAAGAACTCTCTTTTTTCAAAATTCTGGTTTACACAAAAGTTATAGTGTCTACAATCTATGGGATTTTTGTAAAAAATAAAAAACCCAGCAGTGATTAACCGCTTGCCGACCGCCGCGCACAGATGTACATCGGCACAATGGCACAGGCAGGCAAATGGGTGTATAGGTACGTCCCTTTAAATTTGCCGCCTTTTAGTGAGCATGCGCGCGCGCCCATCGCATGCCGCGGGAGCGTGCCCGTGGGTCCCGGGAACTCGATGTGCTCTGGTCAGGAAGGGGGTAAAATCTTCCGGAGCTGAAGTGGTTAAATGCCACTAAAAGAAAGCTCTATTTGTGGGAAGGAAATGATAAAAAGTTCCATATGGGTGTTGCACGACCTTGCAATTGTCATTCAAAGTGTGACAGCTGAAAATTGGCCCGGTCAGGCAGGGGATATAAGTGGTGTGTCCAATATTGAAATGGTTAACCTGCTTTGCGTTTCTTCAGACACTGCAGGTTGTATCGAGTTTGGTTTGTGGTCACAGCAAAGTAGGTCAAACGCAGGCCCCTGCTCCATTTTGCATTAACGCTCATGCCTTTGAGCAGCACTCCGGTGTTCATAGACAAACCAGTTATCGGTGTTCCCACTCAAGTTAGTGAGTGACAGTTTATTGGAGTAAAGTGTAATGCCCGGTACACATGATCCGATTATCGAACGAATGATCGTCTGTTTTTTTTTTTTGCATGCTAATCTCACGTCGAATCTGATGAGTTTACTAAAGTCACGAATTAATTCCCATACGACAGAATGAAAATTCGGAAGTGATGTCATGTGTTTTAATGCATTTGTATTGCATTTCCGAACTATAGCTGTACTGATTAAACGAAAATCGTAAAAAATTTCCGTGCATGTCCGATAGAATAATATCGGATGAACTGTCCTGATCGGATCTCGAAAGCTCTGTACTAATGATCCGGTTATCTTATGATCGATTCGAATGCGACATTTTTCTTACGATTTTCGGATTGTGTGTACGGGGCATTAGTCACCCTTTTTGGCCTGTTTATCTGTATCAAGACGTGTATGGCCAACCTTATTTGTTTTTTTCCCACATACCATCTGAGCCCTTTATTGTCTGCATGGCTTCAGTGTTGTCTTGATGACAAAGCTAGGCTAATAGCAACAGGGTGACAAGTTAAAGCTTTGGCTAGACAATCAGTCTGCAGTATTATGTGTGGGCCACTGTGCAGAAACAGCCAGAGAAAGCAGCGGGGTGGAATCAGCCAAAAAGCAAATGAATACATATCCTCAGACACTGTGCCTGCCAATGTGTTCAGCACGTTATGTTTTAATGAGTATAACCATCTGGCTCTAGCGTCTAGAAATATTGGATTAGTAACATTATTTTATGTCAGTGTTAGGGCCTATTTAGATCTTGGAGTCCTGGTGCGTTAGCACGCGTCTTCGCATGTTAACATATTTAAACGAGAAAAAAAAAACGCGCTAGGGCCCAAATATTAAACAGTGTGAAGCAGCTAGCACTATACTTAAATACAGTACTCAAAAATAAATATTCAAAAAGAAGTGCAGAGATAAGAATCACTCAGTGATGATACATCAATTCATGATTAAAAGTATACTATATGAGTATACACATGTGAAAATAAACATGATCACTCCCACCACAATAAAAATATACAAAGTTTCTAATATAAAAATGTTAATAATAATAATAGTAGTAGTAATAATAATAATATACAAATTAAATAGATAAATAAGTACCAATGAAAAGCCAAGGGGAAAGGTGAGTCTAATAAGGAATAGCAGAGATAAGTGTGGGTCCTAAAAGCCTTCAGATCGCAAAAAGGACAGCACCGCACAATCCTAGTGTAACAGGTGGGAGGGCTTACCAGATTGGAATGATTCCCGATCAAGAGTGTTCAAACAGCGCTTGATATATTCCACACAATATGGTCTGTTCTCTATGGCGGTATCCAGCTTGTAAACGTCAACAGCGTTGTCTCCACAAACTGTCCCTTTCAGAATAGATCCAACTCATACAAGAAACAGATTTCAATAAACAGGCATCATAGAAGAAAAGAAAGACTGCACACAGTGAAAAACCGTAGCATACAAAAGATGATTTTTGGTATATGCACTTACATTTGACAAGAGGCAAACCAGCGGTCAATTTATACAAAGTCATTCCTAATGGCAGAATCCAAGATGGCCATGGCAGTTCGCACTTGCGGGGTAGCATGTGTTTTGGCTCCACCCTATGCGTTTCGTCATAAGTGACGTCATCAGGGGCATGTTAACATATGTTGCATTGAATGAGTCAAATGAATGGACTGGCAATGCCCCAAATTGCCTGAAAAACAGACATGCACAGTTTTTGCCAATGCAGTGCATCACAGCACACAAAGTGAATTTCTGGGTGTTGTGGTGTACTGCAATGTATGTGTATTGGAGCTGTATTGCCTTAGTGCATTGAGTTGCCATTCGAAAACAAATGACACTACAATGCGCACAGAACGCAGCAAAAGTGAGTGCTTTGACCCCAAATTTTTTGTATGTGGATGCGTAATAAAATGCAGTTTTAAACAGAAAAGTGTTTACTAATTAACTACTTCAATACAAGGTACTTTCACCCCCTTCCTGCCCAGGCCAATTTTCAGGTTTCAGCATTGTCGCATTTTGAATGACAATTGTGCGGTCATGCAACACTGCACCCAAACAAAATTTTTATAATTTTTTTCCCACAAATACAGATTTATTTTGGAGGTATTTGATCACCACTGGGTTTTCTTTATTTTTGCACTACAAATAAAAAAAGACCGAACATTTTGAAAAAAAAAAAGTTTTTCTTTTTTTCTGCTATAAAACTTTGTAAATAAGTAAGTTTTCTCCTTCACTGATGAGCACTGATGAGGCTGCACTGACAGGCACTGATAAGGCGGCACTGATGGTCACTGATGATGAGGCAATTATATGCAGCACTGATGGGCACTGATAGGTGGCACTGATATGCAGCACTGATAGGTGGCACTGATGGGCAATCATAGGCTGCACTGATGGGCATTCATAGGCAGCACGGATGGGCACTGATAGGCGGCACTGATGGGCACTCAAAGGTGGCACTAATGAGCGCCACTGATGGGCATGGATGGGCAGCACTGATGGGCACGGATGGTCGGAACTGATAGGCAGTACTGATTAGAAGGCACTGACAGGCATCACTGATGGGCACAGATTTGCACTTCAAATGGGCACTGATTGGCATCCCTGGTGGGCATTAGTGGGCACCCTCAATGCGCCGATCGGCTGTCCTTTACTCACGCCTTGTCAGCGTGAGTAGAGGAAAAACCGATAAACAGCACTTCCTGGTTACCATGTGATCAGCTGTGATTGGACACAGCTGATCACATGGTAAAGAGCCTACGTCATAGGCTCTTTACCAGAAATACAACCATTTTCTGGCCATCATTCTGCTATATATCAGGCAGGAAGTGGTTAAAGCATAACAACTTGATTAAAAAAATAATGTTCTTTAGCAAGGAACATACACTCCACATTAATAATTCTGCTATCTAAATCAGTGTGTGCTATAAATTGCCTCCAGCATTGTTCCTGTTTCTTTTTGCCAAAGGCTGCAATTTTGCTGAAGCCCAGAGCCCCTGAGCAACAGTAAATCTTTAGGCTGTCAGCAAATTGGTCTCTAGTGAGTTTGATTTTCAGCACAATGCCAAAAATGGAGAGCAACTCAGCATGTGCAGAGCATGGTGAGACAATATATTACTGGATTTTAAACAATATAGGCACTTTTTTTAAAAAGAAAAGTATGGGAGTTTTTTATTTATTTATTTATTTTTTTAGAATCATACTTACCTAGATGGATGCAGCTTTGGTCCAATCCTGCATCTGTTCCCTGCTGGCTCTAGGGCTGAGAACTGAGCAATCTCTAATACAGCTGATCACTCAATTCTCAGACCTCCCTGAGCAGAGAGCTAGTGACGGTGAATCACCGCTGTCTGCTCTCCTACCCCCGCACTCACTGGAGCTCTGGGCTGTGGAGGGGATGGGAGCGGCTGGCTCAGCCTCTCAGCAGCTCACTGGGGGGCTTAGCCGGGTGCCGGTCCAGGCATGTGGGCAGATCCTGATCTCTCCAGAGCCTGGACCAGCTCTGTGATGTAAGCCGACAGCGGGCTTCAGCTGTACTTTTTCTTTAATGTTTTATATTATAATTTTGATATACCTGCAAAAGGGCCAGCCTAAAGTGATCTATCAGGACTTAATTTTCTGACTAATGTTCCACTTTAACCAATTGCATGCACACAGAACAATCTCAGTTTTACTAAGCTTAATCTGTCAGATGAAACTTGGGGCTAATGTGCAGTGAACAGGATTCAATACCATTATTTGTTTTTACATTTTGTTTCTTACAAGGAATTTTTATTGACATGTTTCTTCCTATTTTAACGACTCTATAAAGCAACTGTTATTTGGACTGTCTGCTTGGCGCAAAAAAGCATTTTACTATACAGTATCTCACAAAAGTGAGTACACCCCTCACATTTTTGTAACTATTTTAATTTATCTTTTCATGTGACAACACTGAAGAAATTACACTTTGCTACAATGTAAAGTAGTGAGTGTACAGCTTGTATAACAGTGTAAATTTGTTGTCCCCTCAAAATAACTCAACACACAGCCATTAATGTCTAAACTGCTGGCAACAAAAGTGAGTACACCCCTAAGTGAAAATGTCCAAATTGGGCCCAAATGTCAACATTTTGTGTGGCCACCATTATTTTCCAGCAATGCCCTAACCCTCTTGGGCATGGAGTTCACAAGAGCTTCACAGGTTGCCACTGGAGTTCTCCTCCATTCCTCCATGACGACATCACATAGCTGGTGGATGTTAGAGACCTTGTGCTCCTCCACCTTTGCCCCACAGATGCTCAATAGGGTTTAGGTCTAGTAACATGCTTGGCCAGTCCATTACCTATACCCTCAGCTTCTTTAGCAAGGCAGTGGTCGTCTTGGAGGTGTGTTTGAGGTCGTTATCATCTTGAAATACTGCCCTGTGGCCCAGTCTCCGAAGGGAGGGGATCATGCTCTGCTTCAGTATGTCACAGTGCATGTTGGCATTCATGGTTCCCTCAATGAACTGTAGCTCCCCAGTGCTGGCAGCACTCATGCAGCCCCAGACCATGACACTCCCACCACCATGCTTGACTGTAGGCAAGACACACTTGTCTTTGTACTCCTCACCTCGTTGCCGCCACACACGCTTGACACCATCTGAACCAAATAAGTTTACTTTGTTTAGATATCTCATCAGACCACAAGACATGCTTCCAGTAATCCATGTCCTTAGCCTCTGTTTTTGGGGGAGGGGAAGGTTATGAGAAAAATAACCTCCCTAAACAGGATATTGCCTAACCCTGTAGGCAAATAAGAGAACCAGACCATTTTCTAAGTGGAAGAGTGAGTGGGTTTGATAATAAAGTTGGCAGTGCCTCCACCCAGGATAGGGCCTCTGTTAAAAGAGGGAATTCCCTTCCTGGGAAATTAATCAGTAATCTAAACAAAGTTATTGGGAGCAGAAGAACTACTGCAACCAACATAACTATACGTACATACTGCAGATGCATACCAATATAGAAATAATACAAGCCTTATATAAGAAAACATTAATAATAGTTTGAACAGGAAAGGGTCGTGTCCTGATGTGAGCGCCGGCGGACGTGTTTGTGAACAGCTCCGGGTATCCTGAATCGAATCCTCTGCCATCCGTGCATCTGCCTACCTAAAACAAGTTGATACCCTGCCAGCCTGTTCCTCTCTGTCCCCTGTCGTGTTCTGGGCCAGTATTGTGGAGTGGCTCTTCCCGCGGTCACCTGCAAGCCATAGCCTCCATTGAACCGCGGCTGCAGCCATCTTGCGGGCCTGTGACCTTCTGGGGAGAACCAATCCCGGCCTGACTGGAAGTAAGGGACTGTCAATCATCCTCATCTACCTGCCCATCCACCTACCTGGCACAGTCCGGAGGCCTGCCTGATTGTTGAGGACGTCCGTGGCGGCAGCCGTTTCCTGAGCAGCTATCCTGCGGGAGTGCGCCGCGGCTGGTCTAGCTTGGGCTCTGGAGCGCGGACCTTCTGTCTCCACCCGCCCTGTCATCCCTTCACATCCCTGCCACAGCCCGGAGTGCTGTCTGCTGTCCAGCAGAGACTGCTTGTCTGAGCCGGCTGTGGTATCCTGGGAATCGCGCTTATTTATAAGTAATAGCATATGAAACTAAGTGAGTAAATTGATAATCACTATTCAAAATTCAAATTAAAACAAAATTAAATGGGTGTAAAGTGCGAACATAAAAAGATAAGTCTCTGTGTATAATAATGGCAAATGTCATCCACCCGTGCAAAACAAAAAACATCCACAAAAGACGATCTTCATCTACTGTGTGACGTAAAGATGTGATCCACCACCGGTATAGAAGGGGTTACTTCTTACCAAACAGACATGATCCCCCACTACAGAGGATCATGAAAAGCATAACAGCTGTGACTCTGAAAGTATCACCCGTGCTGATCTGCCGCTGGGTCCTCGGATCATCACCTTGTATGGGCCGGCTCCAGGGCCGGATTAACATAGGGGCTGGTGGAGCTGCAGCTCCAGGCCCCTCCCTCAATATAGGCCCATGGCAGTGGCTTATGAATATCTGTGTGCCTTCCTGAAGGAAGAGGAGCCCTCTGTGCACACATGGAGGAGACAAGAGTTAGTCAGTGCAGCCCAGTCTTGTCTCTACCGATGCCTGACTCCTATCACAGGATCTGTTACATTCACACAGATCCTCCTATCCTCCTCAGTGTCTGGGAGCTGTCTGGGGGAGGGGCGCTGATGTCCTAACCAGCAGGAGCCCGGGAGGAAGGACATCTCCCATGCTGTTGTTGAGATAAGGTTAGTACATTTGTTAGGGAGGTGTTTTATTGTGCTAGGGGAAAGACTGCTGCTTCCCCCCATGTAATGTGCTCTCTTGTGCCCAGTGCCCACCATGTCATGTGCATTGTAGTGCCCTCCATGTAATGTTCTGTGCCCACCATGTCATGTCATGTGCATTGCAGTGCCCCCATGTAATGTGCTGTGCCCACCATGTCATGTCATGTGCATTGTAGTGCCCTCCATGTAATGTGCTATGCCCACCATGTCATGTCATGTGCATTGTAGTGCCCTCCATGTAATGTGCTGTGCCCACCATGTCATGTCATGTGCATTGCAGTGCCCCCATGTAATGTGCTATGCCCACCATGTCATGTCATGTGCATTGTAGTGCCCTCCATGTAATGTGCTGTGCCCACCATGCAATGTCATGTGCATTGCAGTGCCCCCATGTAATGTGCTGTGCCCACCATGTCATGTCATGTGCATTGCAGTGCCCCCATGTAATGTGCTGTGCCCACAATGTCATATGCTGTACATTGCAGTGCCCCCATGTAATGTGCTGTGCCCACTTTGTCATGTGCTGTACATTGCAGTGCCCACCATGTAATGTGCTGTGCCCACCATGTCATGTGCTGTACATTGCAGTGCCCCCCATGTAATGTTCTGTGCCCACCATGTCATGTCATGTGCATTGCAGTGCCCCCATGTAATGTGCTGTGCCCACCATGTAATGTGTTGTACATTGCAGTGCCCCCATGTAATGTGCTGTGCCCACCATGTAATGTGCTGTACATTGCAGTGCCCCCATGTAATGTGCTGTGCCCAGTATGTCATTTGCTGTGCATTGCAGTGCTCACTATGTAATGTGCTGTACATTGCAGTGCCCACCATGTCATGTGCTGTACATTGCAGTGCCCACCATGTCATGTGCTGTACATTGCAGTGCCCACCATGTCATGTGCTGTACATTGCAGTGCCCACCATGTCATATGCAGTTCCCACCATGTCATGTGCTGTGCCCACCCTGCCATGTGTTGTGCCCAGCATGTAGTGTGTTGTGCCCACTGTGCAATGTGCTGGGCTGTTCAGCAGTGCCCACCATGTCATGTGCAGTTCCTAACATGTAATGTGCAGTTGCATTGCCCACCATGAAATGTGTTGTGCCATTCAGTGCCCACCATGTAATGTGTTGTGCCATTCAGTGCCCACCATGTAATGCGCTGTGCCATGCAGTGCCCACCATGTAATGCGCTGTACCCACCATGTAATGTGCTGTGCCATGCAGTGCCAACCGTGTCATGTGCAGTGCCCACCATGTAAATTACTGTGCAGTGCCCACCCTGTCGTGCTGTGTTGTGCCCACCATGTCATGTGCTGCGCCATGCAGTGCTTACCATGTAATGTGCTGTACATTGTCCACCATGGCATGTGCCGTGCAGTACCCACAATGGAATGCGCTATGCAGGGCTCACCATGTCATGTGCGGTGTCCACCAATTAATGTGCTGTGCTCACAATGTAATGTGCTGTGCTGTGTCATGCAGTGCCCACCATATAATGTGGTGTCATGCAGTGCCCACCTTGTCATGTGCAGTAACCACCATATAATATGCTGTGCCCACCTTATAATGTGCTGTGCAGTGCCCACTTGTAACGTGCAGTGCCCACCATGTAATGTGCTCAGCTGTGCCCGCCATGTCATGTGCTGTGCCCACCATATAAGGTCCTGTGCCCACCGTGTGCATGTGCTGTGTTGTGCCCACCATGCAATGTGTTGTGCAGTGCCAACCATGTCATGTGCTGTGCCCACCATATAATGTACTGTGCCTACCTTGTAATGTGCTGTATTGGGCAGTGCCAACAGTGTAATGTGCTGTGCCCGCCATGTAATGTGCTGTGCTTCGCCCACCATTAAATGTTGTATCCATGTATCCACCATGTAATGTGTAGTGCCAACCCATGTAATGTACTGTGCTATACACTCCCCCCCCCCCCCCCGTGTAATGTACTATGCCCCCCCTCTCTCTCTTTCACCCTGTTCTCTCTCTCGCCCCCTTCATCCCCCTCTTTCCTACCACCCTCTCTCTCTTTCACCCTCTCTCTATTCCCCTTTTTCTCACCTCCTCTCTCTCGTCCCCCTCTCTCTCACTCAACGCCTTTCTCTCTCTTTTCCCGTCCCTTTCATCCCCTCTTTTTTCAGCCCCCCATCTCGCTATCACCCCCCTCTCTCTCTCTCTTAATTCAACAAAAAAAATTTTTGCGTTTTCATTTTATTTATTATCATAAAAAGGCCCACCAAAATCCTTAGCACCAGACCCATGTTGCTCTTAATCTGGCCCTGGCCGGCTCATAGGATATGCATAGCATGTAACAGAGATATGGAAACTGCACCATGCAGTAGAGATGGAGGTCTGAGATTTGAGATCTCCAGTTTCATATGTTATTACTTTTAAATAAGCGCGATTCTTGGGTTTTTATATTTTATTACTATATGGGTGTCATATAATTAGAATTGCTGCTTTTCACATTTATCTGTTTTAATTTCACATATTTGAGTTATTCACTCACACATATCTTAGCGCAGTTTTTGTCCCTGTTTTTTTGTGGTATCCTGGGGCCTAGTGTCTTCTGTCTTCTGCCACCCTGCTGCCTCTGTCCCACTGCTCTGGGCCCTCCCCACCCTGGTACTCCCAGCCTCACATCCTCACTACCCTGCCTTTACCTGTGTGTCTGCTACAAGGTGAGGGGCTGCTGGCGAACACTGACTGCCTGTCCAGCTTGTGCTCTCCCGGGGCTCAATACCTGCAGCTAGCTTGGGTCACCCCTAGCTGCTTCCTGGACACTCATCTGGGCACGGACGAATAACCTCTATAGTGGTCTCTCTTGGTGACTTATCAGATGTCCTCCTTCTCCAAAAAGGGGAAGAGAAATTCCAAAGCCGATACGACCAACACAACGCTCCGGCTACCACCTCCCTCTTCCCCGCGAACAGATCCCATACTGGTCGGTCAGCTCCGGGCCTTGCTGGCAGACTTGGAAATGGATCCTAGAGAGACTCCAATGGCAGAGGGGTCAGCTCCACTGTCTTAAGACAGTACGGCCATGATCCCTGCTGCGATCGAGCAGAGTAGTACCTCACTGCTGGTGCGCATTGACCATCTTGCTGAGGAGTGCAATCTTATACAGAACGACCTCGACAAAATAAGGGGGAGAATAACCGAAACTGAGTGCAGAGTATCAGCCACTGCAGATCTTACAGCCACCCATGCCACCTCCATTGCTGAGTTGCAGCGCACAGTACAGTCCCTTGTTGCAAAATCAGACGACGCTTAAAACAGACTGAAGCGCAATAATATCAGAGTCCTGGGTCTGCCTGAGAGAGAAGAGGGGGATTGGCCCCTGATGAATTCACGGAGGATTTGTTTAAAAATCTCATGGGCCTTACGGATGTTCCCCCTACTTACGTGGTTGACAGGGCTCATCGGGTGCCCATGGGCCGTGCCATCCCAGGGAATCTTCCCTGGCATTTTCTGGTTCACTTCCTCAACTATCGGGACAGGGACAGGATTCTCTCTGAAGCCCGAAAACATTCCACACTCAAATATGGCAACACCTCTGTTCTTCTTTTCCCCAACTTTTCGGCTGACTTGCAGAGGAAGAGAAAAACCTTCAATGATGTCCTTAGATGACGCAGAGATAAGAGCATTAAATACAGCATGCTTTATCCCAGCTGCTTGCAGGTCCAACATGACGGAGCGATACATTTCTTCTACAATGGATTCTTCTCATGAATCCATCTGATGCACGGATCTTCCATATCCTTATTTTCTCTATCCTACTTAACTTTATGTAAACACCGGAGTTGCCTCAAATGTACCTCTACACGTGATCCACACTTGACCCACGGTTTGTTTGTTTTCTAAAAAGAGGAAGACCTGGTGCTCTCCACCTACCTGGAGAAATTCCAATACCTGGAGGAACCATATCATTGTTCCGGACTGCCCGGTCCCCCTCGCTGTGATGGGATACATGTCCCCTCACCCTCGCCTACTGTTATAGGTTGAACACGAGCTGGGGTTGTCCCAGGAACTTTGAGCCTCATGTAGGCGACCTCTACTATCAAGTTTAGTGTATAAAACTGCCTTGGCGACAGTTGGGATTATGCCAGGCAGTAGGGAGTTACATGTACTTTTAGCTGGTTATCACACATGCTCAGGTTCCACACCGTTTCTCTTGCTGGACTATGCTGTCTTCATTTTGTTTTTTTCTCCTGTTCACCTCTCTCCCCTCCAGAATCCTTGGACGGCTACACCATCTGGACTGCCTCTGCACCTGGCCTATGGACAGGACACTAATGGGTATGGGTCTCATATGGTCCTACTGTCACTAAGATTTTCTATTCTAAATGGGTATAGATTTAAAGTTAATATCTTGGAATATCAGAGGGTTGAATGATAGGGTGAAAAGATCTTTGTTGTTTAAGTTTTTGCAGTCTCATAAACATTTTGTTTCTTCAAGAAACTCACCTAATGGGCAGCAAAATCCTAGCGCTCAAGCAGGCGTGGGTGAAACAAGGGTTCTATGTCACATACTCCTCCTATGCGAGGGGCGTGACTATTCTGCTAAGCAAGTCACTTCCTTGCTCAGTAGAACAGGTTTTCATAGATTCGGGGGGGAAGATACCTCATTTGAATTCTTGAAATGTATACCCAACGCTGGGTAGGTGCTCTCCACCTACCTGGAGAAATTCCAATATCTGGAGGAAAGATACCATTGTTCCGGACTGCCCGGTCCCCCTCGCTGTGATGGGATGCATGTCCCCTCACCCTCGCCTACTGTTATAGGTTGAACACGAGCTGGGGTTTGTCCCAGGAACTTTGAGCCTCACGTAGGCAACCTCTACTATCAAGTTTAGTGTATAAAACTGCCTTGGCGACAGTTGGGATTATGCCAGGCAGTAGGGAGTTACATGTACTTTTAGCTGGTTATCACACATGCTCAGGTTCCACACCGTTTCTCTTGCTGGACTATGCTGACTTCATTTTGTTTTTTTCTCCTGTTCACCTCTCTCCCCTCCAGAATCCTTGGACAGCTACACCATCTGGACTGCCTCTGCACCTGGCCTATGGACAGGACACTAATGGGTATGGGTCTCATATGTTCCTACTGTCACTAAGATTTTCTATTCTAAATGGGTATAGATTTAAAGTTAATATCTTGGAATATCAGAGGGTTGAATGATATGGTGAAAAGATCTTTGTTGTTTAAGTTTTTGCAGTCTCATAAACATTTTGTTTCTTCAAGAAACTCACCTAATGGGCAGCAAAATCCTAGCGCTCAAGCAGGCGTGGGTAAAACAAGGGTTCCATGTCACATACTCCTCCTATGCGAGGGGCGTGACTATTCTGCTAAGCAAGTCACTTCCTTGCTCAGTAGAACAGGTTTTCATAGATTCGGGGGGGAAGATACCTCATTTGAATTCTTGAAATGTATACCCAACGCTGGGTAGGTGCTCTCCACCTACCTGGAGAAATTCCAATATCTGGAGGAAAGATACCATTGTTCCGTACTGCCCGGTCCCCCTCGCTGTGATGGGATGCATGTCCCCTCACCCTCGCCTACTGTTATAGGTTGAACACAAGCTGGGGTTGTCCCACATACTCCTCCTATGCGAGGGACGTGACTATTCTGCTAAGCAAGTCACTTCCTTGCTCAGTAGAACAGGTTTTCATTGATCCGGGGGGAAGATACCTCATTTGAATTCTTGAAATGTATACCTAAAGCTGGGCGATAATCAATGTGTATATCCCTCCTCTGTTTGACTCGTCCATCCTGTATACTATCCTTACAAAAATAGCCCCCCTCCAGGTCCATAATATTATAGTTGGAGGGGACTTTAATGCCATCATAGATCACACAAAGGACACTACTAATCCCCTTAGATCTGCCCCCCATTTAGCCCTCTGCACAGACACTTTTGGTCTTAAGGAGATTTGGCGGTGGAAACATCCGGAGGATAGGACTTATTCACATATCTCAGCATCGCATAGATTGGGGTCTCGCAGACTTACTGTTTGGGTCTGCTTTTGCTCTGTCTCAGGCAGTCTCCTATCAACCCGGCATGTCTTTCAGACCACTCACCACTGGAGCTGGGCTTGACTCTTGGTACCTCCCATGAGCCGGGATGCTGGAGGTTAGCGTCCCATTGGATAGACAATCCTCAAATCCAGGAGCTGGTGGGGCCCAAACTCTCAGAATACTGGATGCTTAATGAGGGGTTATCTTCCCTTGATGTGGTATGGGAGGCAGGCAAGGCTCATGCCCGAGGGGATTATGTCTCCTCTATCAAGGCAGTGAGATCCAGCTTTGCGTCACAGACCACTCAATTGGAACAGTGTGAAAGGACAGCATTGGAACTTTTCACGGAGCATCCAACACCCGAAAATTATTCTAATCAGGGGGCAAGAATGGCAAACTATTAGCCAACCTGGTGGCGGAACCCACGCTCCAAACAGTAATTCCTGGAATTCAGGCTTCCACTGGTTGCCAGGTTACAGACCACAAAAATATACTGAAGGAATTTCATCTCTTTTATAGCAAATTGTACAATAATCCGTTCTCTAACCCAGTTGAAGCCATGTTGGAGGAATTAGGGGGAATCACCTTGCCCCTTCTTTCTGAAGAGGACAGGGATGCCCTAGATAAGCCCTCAACACAACAAGAGATAGAAGTTTCAATTTATTCCTTGCCTTACAACAAATCCCTGGGCCCCCAATGGTTTACCTGGGGAATGGTACAAAACCCGTACTGCTTTACTGACCCCCAAGCTAACTCAGTTATTTGCAGATTGCTTGGAATCCGAGAGGTTGCCAGATCGTATGTATCAGGCACACATAGTGCTGCTGCCCAAACCAGGGAAGGACCTCACTTGTTGCTCATCCTATAGAACCATTTCATTGCTGAATTACGATCTTAAGAAACTTACCAAAGTGCTAGCCAATAGATTAATGAAGGTTCTACCATCCCTTAATATAGACCAGACCGGCTTCATGCCTGGCAAGTCCACGGACATAAACCTTAGATGAGTTTTCACCCATCTCCAGCTTCCACCTGAGGAGAATGTCTCCCGGGTCTTGGTATCCCTTGACATTGAGAAGGCTTTCAATACAGTTAGATGGTCCTATATGATGCAGGTTCTGGAGGACTTTGGCTTTGGCCCAATTTTCCAGAAATGGATTGGCTTACTATACAAACCCCTTTGGCCCATATTAAACTAAATGGTAGGCTCTCGTCCTCCTTTCCAATTAGGAGGGGGAAAAGGCAGGGGTGTCCTCTTCCCCCTGCATTCTTTGCCCTGGTGATGGAGCATTTGGCTGAGGCCTTGTGGAAATCAAGTGGGGTGTCTGGAATCCGGGTCGGCTTGATAATCAAGAAACTAGCATTGTATGCCGATAATCTAATCTTCTTGCAGGACCCTGGTCCCTCACTCTCTGAGGCGCTCCGGCTTCTAGGCCACTTTGCAACTCTCTCTGGCCTCCAAACCAATTGGAGTAAATCACTTATTATACCCATAGATCCCGGAGCAATGAGGCTGAGCAATCCTGCTTCACCGCTACAATGGGCAAGCACCATTAGATACCTATGGATCAATATTTCTTCCAATACCTAGGACTTTAGCAAACTTTATTTATTCCCAGTGCTGCAGTGGTGTAAACTGAAGTTGAAGGCCTGGTCGAACCTCCCATTATCTCTTATAGGGAAAATTAATTTAATAAAAATGAAAATACTCCAGATCTTGTTGTATATTTTACGACACTCCCCGGTTTGGATACCTAAGACTCTTTTCCAGCAGTTGGACTCCACAGTGGCCTCCTTCTTGTGGCAATTACATCCAGCTAGATTCAGTGGGAAAATATTGCGTAGGCCCTGGACACAGGGGGGGCTTGCCTGCCCAGACTTGCATACCTACTATTTGGTGGCAATGCTCACTCATACACATAACTGGCTGGTCTCAGACGACACTAGAGCGTCAGTCGTCCTGGAGGCAGCACATTTGGGATCCTTTGAAGCTCTTCACAGCGCCCTCTATAGGGGGTTGGGGGGGTTCTCCGGTATTTTTAACACTGGCTATGAAAGTGGTTATTTAGGCATGGCACACGGTAGTGATTAAACCTACTTTAGTAAAAGCCAGATGTTCCCCTAATACACCGTTCTGGTGTAATCCAAGGTTACGGGAATTCCACTCTACAAGACCCGGGCTTGTGGACCAGTAGGGGTATCAAGTATTTGAGGGATATTTGTCATGATTCTGGAATATTTACATTTGATAGGCTGAAAAACAAATTCCAACTTCCGAACTCTTTCTTTCTTTTTCAGATTCCTGCAGCACGCCACACCTTTGATTCACAATTTACACCAGTCCAGCTTCGGCTGGAACATGATGACCTGAAGACCCTTTTAGAAGATGCTGATGTTTCAAAACCACTTTCCCAAATTTACCGACCACTTCTACCATCCATCCAGGTTGGACTGGATGGTCTGTGTGGTTTTGGTAGGCAGAGGTGCAGGAACTGGACAGTGAAGACTGGGATGATATGTGGGACTACTGTCAGAAACCATGAACCAGACCGAGACAGAAGTACAGTAAAATCACACTTGTTTATTAATAAAAAATAAAAAGGTAAATAGAGTAAGCATAGTCAAAGCATAGCCAGAGTCCAGTAACCGGATCGGGTAGTCAGCCAAGCCAGAGTTCAGTAACCAGATTGGGTAATCAGCCAGGCCAGAAGTCAGGGATCCAAGTAGAGGAACAGCAAGCAGGATAAGGAGCCAGAAAGGATGTCAGCAAAGCCAGTCTTAAAACAGGAACGCAGGAGATGGTTTCTTGTGATGTGACCAAGGTGAAGGCAGGAATGAAGTGAGCTGGAGATCTTTAAGTAGGCGGGACTGATGAGCAGATCCACAACAGCTGGTTAACTGTGGAGAAGGCTGAGAGCTGGCAATTAGCCGACAGCTGAGCGGCCAGCTCAGAGAAGGAAGGGCTGAGACAGCCCTGACAATACCCCCTCCTCAACAACCCCTTCCCCTCGGAGGACCACCGGGCTTGAGGGGAAACGTCCATGGAAATCAAGGAGGAGGGCAGGAGCATGTACGTCCGAGGATGAGACCCAGGAGCATTCCTCCGAAACGTACCCCTTCCAATGCACCAGGTACTGTATGCGCCCACAGAACCTACGAGAGTCAACAATGGATTGTTCCTCATACTCCTCATGGTTCTCAACCTGTATAGGGTGAGGACGTGGCACCGAGGTGGTAAAGTGGTTGCAGAGCAACGGATTCAATAAGGAGACATGAAACACATTTGAGATGCACATACTAGGAGAAAGGTCAAACGTGTAAGTCACTGGGTTAATTCTGCGAAGGATACGGAAAGGCCCAATTAACCGAGGTGTGAACTTCAGTGAGGGAACACGAAGTCGGAGGTTGCGAGATGACAGCCAGACCCTGTCCCCAACCTGGTAGGAAGGCGCAGGCAGGCATCTGCGTCAGCATGGAGTCTGTACCTATCATTAGCATGACGCAAAGCCTCCTGGACTTGTGCCCAAGTGGAACGAAGACCACAGAGATGCTCCTCTAATGCAGGAATACTCTGCGGAACAAACGAGTCAGGCAACATGGAAGGTTGGAAACCATAATTTGCCATAAAAGGAGACAATCGGGAAGCAGAATTCAAGGCACTGTTGTGAGAAAACTCTGCCCATGGTAATAGGTCTGACCAGTTGTTGTGATGGTCAGAAATATAGCAATGTAGGAATTGCTCCAAGGACTGATTGGCTCACAAACTGACTACCCCTGTCCGAAACAATCACCTTGGGTAGCCCATGTAAGCGGAAGATCTCCCGAGCAAAAATGGAAGCCAGTTCCTTAAAAGTGGGCAACTTCTTAAGTGGAATACAATGACACATCTTTGAGAACCGGTCAACCACCATAAGGATAACTGTGTTGCCTTGGGAGTTGGGCAACTCCACAATGAAATCTATAGACAGGTGGGTCCAGGGCCTCTCTCCATTGGGTATGGGTTGTAGGAGGCCCACTGGAAGGTGTCGTGGAGTCTTACTTTGAGCACACACGGAACAGGCAGCTACAGAGGCAGTTACATCAGCACGTAGACTAGGCCACCAGAATTGTTGGGAAATGGCCCAAACGAGTTGAATCTTACCAGGGTGGCCAGCTGCCTTGGGAGAATGGTAAGTCTGGAGCACGGCAGTACGGAGACACTCTGGGCAAAGCAGTGGTCACAAGGTTTCTCAGGAGGAGCATCGACCTGAGCAGCAAAAATTTGTCACCCAAAGGAGAAGTAAGACTGGTGCGAACTGTAGCCAGAATACGATCAGGAGGAATCATAGGTACCGGAACCGACTCCAACTTGGAAGTGGAGGAAAATTGTTGTGACAAGGCATCAGCCCTTACATTCTTAGTAAGAATGAGACAATGTAACTGAAACTTGACAAGAAAAGAGCCAATCGCGTCCTTCTGGGAGAGAGGCGTTTAGCCTCAGACAAGAATGTGAGATTCTTATGGTCATTAAGAATGAGAACCGGCACAGTGGTACCTTTTAAGGGGAAGTCTCCATTCTTTCAGGGTTAAAATGATTGCCAACAGCTCTCTGTCACCAATCTCGTAATTGCACTTAGCAGGTGACAATTTCTTGGAAAAGAAGCCACAAGGATGCATAGCACTCTCAGAGGTAGGACGTTGAGACAGAAGGGCACCAACACCAGTCTCAGAAGCATCAACCTCAAGGATAAAAGGTAACGTAGGATCAGGATGTGCCAACACAGGAGCAGAAACAAAGGCAGCTTTGAGACTTTCAAAGGCCTTAATGGACTCCTGTCAGAGAAACAGTCTTAGGACTGGAGATCCTGCCTGTAACCGTCATGGTCACGTCGGGCGCATCCGCGCACGCAGATGCGTGACAGCAGTTTAACACAGATGCAACACGGCAGGTGCCTGCAGACGTGCGCACGGACGCGCGCCGGAGCGCACACCCAGTGACAGTGTTTGCCGCCCTCTGGCCTATTTAAGCCTGCTGCAGTTGTGTGCAAGTTGCTGGATTATCATCAGCTTCCTGTGTTCCCAGTACCTGCTACCCGTATCTGATTACCTGATTCCTGCTTACTACTCAGCTTGCCTGACTCTCCCTGATCTCTGACTGCATCGACCCCGGCTTGGAATTGACTACGCTCCTGTCTGCACCCCTTCGCTTGTCTGCACAGTCTTGACCCCTAGCCTGGCTACTGACTCTGTTCCTGATTAACCTGTTGTACCTCTTCTCAGACTGCTCCTATGGTACATGACCCCTGGCCTGCCTTGACCCTGTTCCTGGTTTCTCCACTGGAATCCTTCAATTCACGATTGCCCAACGCACCCCAGCAGCTCTCAGCTATCCAGCAATCAGCATCCGACAATCCGTGCACCTTTGGGCACCGTACTCCCTGTCTCACTCCCAGGGTTACACTTCACTTAGCCGCAAGGGGCGCCCTCTCAGCAATCCGGCCTCGCACCAAGGACTTGACAACTCCAGAGACCAACTCTGTGGGTTACCATTCTTTCTGGTCATATCTGTCAGGGGCTTGACCAGAGATGAGAAGTTACGAATAAACTTCCGATAATAGTTAGCAAAACCCAGGAAATGCTGCAAAGGACATAATCCCACGGGTCGAGGCCACTGTAGGACTGCTGAAAGTTTCTCTGGGTCCATCAAAAAACCAGCAGTGGAAATGCCATAGCCCAGGAATTTAACTTGTTCCTGATGGAACTCACACTTCTCCAGTTTACAATAGAGATTGTTCTCTCTTAATTTCTGAAGCACACGACAGACATCTGTGTGGTAGCTCTCCAGGGACTTGGAAAATATGAGGATATCATCGAGATAAACCACCACACATAACTGCAACAAATCTCGGAGGACATCGTTAATAAATTCCTGGAAAACTGCCGGGGCGTTACAAAGACCAAAAGTCATTACGAGATACTCATAATGGACTGTTCTGGTATTAAACGCAGTTTTCCACTCGTCGGCCTCCTTAATCCTCACGAGATGGTAAGCCCCTCTCAGATCAAGCTTAGTGAAAACCGTTGCTCCCTTAAGGCGATCAAATAACTTTGTAATCAACGGGATCGGGTAGGCATTCTTAATTGTGAAACGATTGAGACCCCTATTATCAATACAAGGTCTCAGTTCACCACTCCTCTTCTTCACAAAGAAGAAACCAGCACCAGCAGGAGACGAGGATTTGCGTCTGCAACATACTCCTCCATGGCTTTATCCTTCAAGACTGACAAAGGGTAAACCCGGCCACGAGGGGGAATGGCACCAGGTTGAAGGTCAATTGCGCAATCATAAGGCCAGTGTGGAGGCAAACTACCAGCTTGACCTTTGTCAAAGACATTGCTAAAATCACGGTACTCCTCTGGGAGGGAGAAGAGTGAAGAGGTACACAGGACCTTGGCTACCTTCCAGAAGCATATTTCACTGCATTGTGGTGACCAGGAGAGAACCTCGGCACGGAGCCAATCAAAAGAGGGGTTGTGCCTCTGTAACCAAGGATAACCAATAACCAGTGGAAACTTAGGAGAGGAAATCACTTGGAATTGGATTATCTCATGGTGAAGAGCCCCTACGGCCATGGACAATGGAACCGTCTCATGAGTCACATGGGCAGGCTGTAGAGGTCTCCGTCAAGAGCCTCAATGGCAAGTGGAGTGTTACGCAGCTGCAGTGGAATTGAGTGCTTTGATACAAAGGCAGCATCAATGAACAGGCCTGCAGCCACAGAGTCGATTAGAGCCTGTATCTCGATAAACGACTTAGCCCAAGAAAGGGTGACCGAAACCAGGGGCTTACCCTTCTGGATAACTGGGGACAACACAACACCACCTAAGGTCTGTCCATGACAGGACCTCAAGGTTCGGGTGTTCCCAGGACGGGTAGAACAAGACTTCAAAAAGTGACCTGCCTGGCCACAATAAAGGCACAATCTTTCCCTCCTATTAAAGGCTCTCTCATCCGCAGAGAGACGTGCTATCTCATCCTTGATGGAATCTGAGAGACCATGAGAAAAAGCAGCCACGAGGGCCTCATTGTTCCAAGCAACCTCTGCTGACAGAATACGGAACTCAATGGCGTAGTCAACAACAGTTCTCGTACTCTGTTTGAAGGACATGAGGCACTTGGCAGCAGAAGTGGAGCGTGCGGGAACGTCAAATACCCTTTTAAAGGAGGCCACAAACTCAAGGTAATTCAAGACAACAGGTTTTTGCGTCTCCTATAGAGGGTTAGCCCAGGCCAAGGCTCTCTCAGAAAGCAAAGATATCACAAACCCTACTTAGCTTCTGTCCGTGGGAAACGCCTGGGTCAGCATCTCAAAGTATATCTTAACTTGGTTGAGAAACCCTCTGCATCGAACCAGACATACCTCTTATAGAGGTAATACTCAAGGTGGGTGCCTGCACATAGATTGGCGCAGCAGCAGGGACTGCCTGCAACTTAATTTGTACCGGAGCAGCCACAGTGGGGGATTCCAGGTGAGCCGTGGCGACTCAGGAGCGTTTGTAACGCCATGGCAAACTGATCCATGCGGTGATCTTGCTCATCCAATCTGGAAAAAATATTACTAACAAGTGGATTGACTGTATTTTCTGAATTCATGGCCTTCGCCTACTGTCAGAAACCATGAACCATACCGAGACAGAAGTACATTTAAATCACACTTGTTTATTAATAAAAATAAAAAGGTAAATAGAGTAAGCATAGTCAAAGCATGGCCAGAGTCTAGTAACCGGATCGGGTAGTCAGCCAAGCCAGAGTTCAGTAACCAGATCGGGTAATCAGCCAAGCCAGAGTTCAGTAACCAGGTAATCAGGGTAACCGGGTAATCAGCCAGGCCAGAAGTCAGGGATCCAAGTAGAGGAACAGCAAGCAGGATAAGGAGCCAGAAGGGATGTCAGCAAAGCCAGTCTTAAAACAGGAATACAGGAGATGGTTTCTTGTAACCAAGGTGAAGGCAGGAATAAAGTGAGCTGGAGATCTTTAAGTAGGCGGGACTGACAAGCAGATCCACAACAGCTGGTTAACTGTGGAGAGAGATGAGAGCTGGCAATTAGCCGACAGCTGAGCGGCCAGCTCAGAGAAGGAAGGGCTGAGCCAGCCCTGACAACTACCCACTTCAGCCGTTGGTTGCAAGTAGGGACAAACTGATCCAGTTTAAAATCCTACAAAGGATCTACTACACGCCCCAACGCCTCCACCGCATATACCAAGCCTCATAGACCAGCTGCTGGAGATGCTCTGGTACTCCTGCAGGCTTCACACATATATTCTGGGATTGCCCACAGATCCAACTCAATGTATTCAGGGTTTTTTTTTTAATTCAAAGATAACTTTTATTGAGCATAAAAGAAAGTTTAAGAACACACGGGTGAACAGTGCAACATGCACTACAATTACGGATCAATCAAGTTGACTTGCACATAGGAAGTTATATTTATGACATTGTACAGCTGGCTTCTGCAGTATAGTAATGCAGGGGTTGAAAAGGAGGCATTTATATATTGGAGCATAGTGAGTAACTAGGTTGTTTGAGTACAGGGGGGGAGGGAAGGGATTCAATAAGAGAGTTATGAGGGCATCACGCAATCTCTCCCCTTCCCTCATACACAGGGAAGCTTAACTTCTGGTATCACATGTGGAGGTGTCCTCGAGCCATCTATCCCAAATTTTGTAGTATTTGTCGGGGCAGCCCCTATGGATATATAGCACCTTTTTGTAGGGGAGAGTATTATTAACAGCCCTGATCCATTTCCGCAGTGTGTGTATGGGGGGGTCCCCCTAAGCCATGTTCTAGCAATCAGCAACCTAGCAAGGAACAATGTCTCCTGCAGAAGAATGTTTAAATATTTGTCACTCTCTGAGAGTGAAAGGAGACCCAGCACACACTGACGGGGGCAAAGGGACAGTGGGGAGCCCATGCGGTCGTGTAGAAATTTCACCACCTGTGTCCAAAACCCCTGTATGGATGGGCAGTCCCACAACAAGTGAAAAAAGGAGGCCATGTGGTGGCCACAGTCTGGGCAGCCAGGGTTGTGGTCATGTTTGTATTTGGATATGCGAGCCGGGGTCAGGTATGGTCTGTGAAGGACATATAGATGGGATAAACGGTCAGAGAGTTTCGGGGAGACAATCTTGCAATTGCCAAGGGCTTCCTCTCAGTCCTCGTCCGTCAGGTCGCCAAGGTCCGATCCCTATCGCACCTCAGCTTTTGTGTAATGGTATCGGCTGTAGGCCGCATGAGATATGTGTTTTTTGGGAAATCAGTTTTTTGGGGTCTTCTCACAGAAGACCCCATTGTCCACCAATAGTGGGATCTCAAGGGCGGGGATGGGGCCACCAAGCTGTGTATCATGTATTCAAGGTTTAACCACCATTCCTATGCCTCCGACAATTGGTGTCTGCCTCCTTGGCCTAGTGGAACAATTGGCATTAGCTAAAGCAACGTGTACCCTAATAAGTATCCTTCTTCTTTATGCAAGAAAAGCCATAGTACTAAAGAGGAAGTCAACCAATCTTCCAACCTGTTATCATGGAAGCAACTAATTAACACAATGATACCCCTCTATAAAGCAGCATATCTGTCTCGCGAATGCCTCAAAAAATATGAAAAAGTCTGGCATTTGTGGACAGACTCAGAGTCCACAACAGATGATGAGCCCTCAGGGGAAAAACCCAGATAGATTTCCTCTGTATCTACCTGGCTTTGCTAAGAGCTGAGGTACAGACCTAGAGCCTAGAACTCAAAATAACCACACTAATTCTCAGATGTTCCTATAGCATCAAGGGCCGACAACTAGAAGCGAGATGAGGTCCTCCAAGAAACAATATCTCCTATCGCAATCCTAACATGTGTAACCTGAGCGATGATTGTGTTGTGTTTAGTTAGGAATTTGTAGTTTTTAAGGCAAACTGTTAGTTGTACTTTATTATGCACATGGCTATGTGCACCGGTTGGGCGGGGTATGACCCAAAAAAAAAAATATATATAATACTGCATACATCCAATGTACAGATATTATCAACAAAGGACTTGATGGGAGTCCTTGTTGAATTGTGCACATATAGCCGGGTATATATGTTTATTAATAGAGATACCTCCAGATGTAAGTTATATCATAGTTCAGTTGCAGAGGTCCCTGAGGATGATCGAGATGCAGCATCCATCTTTGTGTCTGAAATCTGAAGACAAGATCAGCGGTGATGGGGAGATCCTTCAGCTGTGGTCCAACCAGTGGCGGAACTACCAGGGTCGCAACAGTCGCACTTGTGACGGGGCCCTGGCATTTCGCCACTGTCGGGGGGGCCCCAGTGGGGTTGCTAGCCGCACGGCTTTGAGCTGAGAGCGTTTCTCTCATGGAACTGCACAGAGCCGGCATTGACAGTTCTATCTCCCCCTCAGTCTGTCCTCTCTCGCACGGGATGAGAGAGGACACAGCCAATCTCCTCTGTCTTCTCCCCCCTCCCTTCTCATGTGTGTGCTCCACTGGAAGTGTGAGCTCGTTACCTTTACACTTGACTGCCCACGGAGCACACACAGGAGAGGGGGAGAAGACAGAGGAGATCGTCTGTGTCCTCTCTCACCCTGTGCGAGAGAGGATGGACTGAAGGGGAGATAGAACTGTCAATGCCGGCTCTGTGCTGTTTCATAACAGACACACTCTCAGTTTAGAGCCATGCTGGCGGACGGTACTGATGAGTACTGACAGGCTGCACTGATGAGGCTGCACTGATAAGAGGCACTCAAAAATAAAAAAAATTACTGCGCCACCCAATACGCTAAATATGCTGCTGACACTACAATTAGACAAATTGTGTAAAGGGAATGTGGGATAAAGTGCAGCTCTAAATGATTGTGCAAATGTGCAAACAATAAAATGACAGTACAATATTATACTAAGAGCCAGTGTCTGGCACCTGCAAAACAGAAATAATGTACACAACAGTAAAAACACATAGTATCCATCAAACTGAATCAAAGGAAAACGTGAGTGAGTCCAAACAAGTGTGAATGAACTTTGGGTAAAAAAATAGTTCATATAAGGTGAAAGATGTTCAGCCTTTAAAGAGGATATCACCCATGTAGATAAGTAATAAACTCCTCGGGAAGAACACAGCGAAGAAGAAGAGTCACCATCCAATGTGCAGCCACCACCAACAAAGGTATTAGGGTACTCTTACCGAATGGTGTGGACTACCTGCCAGCAGCAAGGAGCCAAACAAACAGAACTGGAGAGACTTGGACGTCACAGGGACCAGCATATAGAATGCACACCAGCACAGGTCTAACATCCAAACGTCACAGGAACCAACATGCAGGATGCACAGCAGCACAGGTCCAATATCCAGGGACTCATAAGCTCCACCGATCAACAAAATGGGTCCTGAGTTCATGAGGAAAAGAAATCGCCACATAGCATAAAATCCTTGACTAAAATATATTAAATAAGGTATTGCACTTACATCATTGTGGACAAATACAGGCACTGTATTCAGTGTGATCACAGTAAATGAAGTAGTACACAGTATATGGAGCCAGCATAGTACATCACAAAATAGGCACTGATAGGAGGCACTAATGGGCACTGATAAGAGGGACTGATGAGCACTGATAGGGGGCATTGATGGGCACTGATAGGAGGCACTAATGGATACTTATAGGCTGTGCTGATGAGCACTGATAGGAGGCATTGATGGGCACTGATAGGAGGCACTAATGGGCACTGATAGGAGGCACTAATGGGTACCGATAGGCTGCACTGATGAGCACTGATAGAAGGCACTAATGGACACGGATAGGCTGCATTGATTAGCACTGATAGGAGGCACTAATGGCCACTGATAGTCTGCATTGATGAGCACTGATAGGCTGCACTGATAGAATGTACTAATGTGCACTGATAGGCTGCACTGATGAGCACTGATAGGTGGCATTGATGGGCACTGATAGGTGGCACTGATGGGTATTAATGAGCACTGATAGGCAGAACTCATAGGCTGCACTGATGGGCACTGATGAACACTGATAGGCAGAACTCATAAGCAGCATTGGTGAGCACTGATAGGTGGCACTGATAGGCAGCATTGATGAGCACTGATAGGCTGCATTGATGAGCACTGACAGTTGGCACTGATGGGAGCTGATAGGCAGAATTGATGAGCACTGATAGGCAGTATTGATGAGCACTGATAGATGCTGAATGCTGATAGGCAGAATTGATGAGCACTGATAGAGGGCATTGATGGGCAGCATTGAAGAGCACTGACAGGTGGCACTGATGGATGCTGTTAGGCGGGATTGATGAGCACTGATATGTAACACTTGTAGGCGGAATTGATGGCCACTGATAGGCGGCATTGATGCGCACTGATAGACAGCATTGATGGGCACTAACAGGTGGCATTGATAAGCTCTGATAGGTGGCACAGATGATTGAGGCACACATTATCAGTGTAAACAATTTACTGACATTCTTGACGGTTAACGGTAGTCCTTTCCTAACACAGACACAGCGTGGGAGGAAATGGCTGCAGATAACCAGCTAGTCTGTTGTGATCAGCTGATGCACGTCTCAGTGTGGATGCACGTCTCAGGGGCATGCGGGAGGCAGGGTTCTGCAAGGATGTCCATGGACACCCTCCCAAAATTGGAAGCCCAGGGCTCAGATGGAGGGGGGGCAGGGGGCCCATCACGCTTTCTTGCACCGGGGCCCTGAAGGTTCTAGCTATGCCTCTGGGTCCAACCAGCCTGGAATGCAGCTTCTTACATGCAAAAACTGTGGTGTGGCCCTGGAACTTAGAGGCAGCCCATTTACTCTGTGTTTAAGTCCTCTCCTAGTGGTTTTTAGTCTGATAAGCAACTGGACCTGGAACTATCAAACTACCAGACATGCCTGTGGGGTGCCTAACCTGGCTCTAGCCTATGCTCGTTATCGAGCCCTAAGCTAAAACTAGCTATAGAATCCCAGACCAGAAGGAATAGGGTTAGCTAAAACAACAAGAGCTGTGTATAAACTCTATTGCAATAAACAGGTTCACCTACTAATATACTGGAAGTTGACCACTACACACATACGGTAGCACTGACCTAGCTATCTGGCGCTGTGTATGTGAGATAATAATAAAAGAAAAGAGACTTGTCTGTCTCTAGAATTCCAATTAAAATATTATCGATAGCTACAGTTAAACAACCAGAAAATAGGAACAATTACCTAATAGTCTCTGATACTGGTCAGGATAAAATACAGTTTTGCAGTAATGCACCTCCTGTATGAGGAAATGTGGTGTTAGCTCCTCTCTCTCCACTTCATCCTTCAGTGGATTTAAGCCAACCCCCAGAGACAGGAAGCGCTAATACATAAAATGACATAACACTGGGATATTAGCCGCTAACAGCAGAGGGCAGCAAATCCCTAACATTGCTTTGCTTATATTTAATTGTTTTTTTTAATTTGAAAACGAAAGGGATGAGCTTCTCATGCAATGTTAATTAAAGCAACCTGACAAGTTAAAACAAAGGGTTTTTTTTGTTTTTTTTCTTAAAGCAGAACTCCGGGCAAAATTTTTTTTTCATGTCCTTGTTGCTGATCTCCTACCTTCACCAACTTTGCCATCCATTTTCTTCTGAGCTCTGTAGTTCCTCTGTAATAGGCTGCTGAAATTGTTGAAAAACCGTTATTGCCTGCTGACATCCTGCTTGTAAGACTGCTGGTTGCTATCCCTCTCCTAAGCTCAGCCAGTGGTCTGACACCCCCCTTGTAGTCCTCTGAAAGAGCAGGGAGGAAGCAGACATGTTGTTGTGGGCAGAAGGGGTCTCACAGTCTGTGCTGCCCTTGGAGGTATCCTCCTTCTCCTCTCTCCTCCCTCCTCCACCTCCCTGCCAGAAATCTGCCCCTCCACTGTCCGCAAACACCCCCCCCCCTCCCCCTGCCTGCTATCTCCGTGCAGAGCAGGGATTATTATTAGAAGTCAGTTGTATGACACAGCAGGGATGTCCTGCTAGGTCAGGTATAGTATATCAGAACGTCAAACACGCTGCACTGTCAATCATAATACCGGGAGGCGGGACATCAGCGCTCGGTGTTCTCATATACAATTCCTGACACAGCAGGATATCCCCACTGCTTCATACCCGCTCTACACTGGTGACAAGCTGCACTGGTGGGACAGACATGCTGCATTTGTGGTCCCTGACATTCGGCTCTGGAGGTCCCTGACATTCGGCACTGGCGGTGGTCCCTGACATTTGGCTCTGGTGGTCCCTGACACGTTGCACTGGTTTGCATTTATAAGGCTGTAACCTATCAAGCCGTGTATTATGTATGGCTTGCTGGCTGCAGAATGAGAGGTGTGATTTATGTTGAAGTGGGCGAGTTCACATTTACATGTACAAGTAGTGTACCTCCCACATTCACTCCCATCCCAAGGATTCATGGGAAATGTAGGCTGATTACAGTTAGAGAGAGAGAAGAGGATATGATGCAATCACTGTTCTAAGAGATCCTCCCTGCCAGAAAAGATGATGCATTTTTTGAATTGCAGAGCTGACTTCCTGAAAATTCAATCAGTCATATCTCTTAAAGCGTTTGTTAACCCTCCCCCCCCCAAAAAAAAAATAGATTTTCTGGTACCTTAAAGCAGATTAACTGACTCTCGGCCGGTTTCCATGGCTACTGCAGGAGAGACTGAGCGGCCATGTGATCTCCCCGTCTGAGGGTCAGGGGGAGATCACGGCCTCTCCTGCAGTATCCATTCATCTGAGCTGTACAGCGGCCGCAAGTCATGTGACCGGCCTGAAGACAGCTCAAAAGCAGTATTTACAACGCTTGTTTTTCTACAAGCAAGGTACAGTGTGCTGTACGGAAGAGTTTGACTTATATCATGGGTTAACAAACCCTTTAAACGGTAAGAAATTTCACAAATGTAATAACTGTTTAGTGTTTTGTGTGTGTGTGTGTGTGTGTGTGTGGGGGAGGGGGGGTGTACTAATGGGGGATTTTTTAAAGTGCGTTTCTATTCTATTTAATTTGTCCCTTATCTATCTAAGCTTGGATCCTGACGGTGACAAAATAGAACACCCCTGCAAAAATGTGTGTTGAAATTGCCACTTGAACCCCTGATTGGAAGCACTTGTAACAATACAGGAGCACAATTTAGCAACAGAGCAGCCTATAACAGCATGTGCCTGTGCAAGAACCTTCATGGCACGACCGCTAGGTAATTTTAGAATGAAAGCAGATGATTTAAAAAATACCATAACTTTGAAATGATAAAAACATGTAAAAGTGTATATGAGATTTTAGTCATGAGGTTTACATATACTTTAATAGATCTCTGGTAAATATATTGGGGAAACATATTACTTTATCTAAGTATTGAACTGCTTCCTACAAATCTGATTGCACTTTGTTGGTGATAAATTCCCTTTACCAACATCGGCATCCACTGTGGACCCAGCACCATCAGTATATGTTGCCTAGATATAACTCTCCTTGAAATGAGAAAATCCGATAATTTCAGGCAGGTTTTCACAGGCTCTGTCATTGGGCAATCCAGTGCTGCTATTTAGGAGATCCATATAAGACATAGATGGATCAGACAGTATACAGTATATGACACTGGATGACTCCGTGGATGATTCATTGAGGGGAAAAAAGCTCTTGGGAGAGGACCAGTAAAGCTAGATTACCTGTTAGTGGCTCTATAGAAACCACTAACAGGTAATCTCATTGACTGTTCTCCCCTTTCCATAGCAAATTCTAAGATAACTTGTTCTTGGAAATAAAAACGTATTTGTAGATGTGACTCACAGATTATTAAGAAAATGAACAAAATAAAAACATTCATATTATTATATGGAGGTCTACAGTGCTAGTGGTTGCTTAACCCTCATAGACATTCAGCAATGGGCCTACTGATTTCACAATACCATGTATAACACAGTGTATAAAGTGGTGTGTAGCATATACTGCACAGAATTTACAGTTGAGCAGTATTATGCACAGCATATACCATACAGCGGTGGTTCTCAACCCTTCTAGTGCCGTGACCACTTGATAATACCAAGTTGTGGGGATCCCTAACAGTAAAATTATTTTCCTTGGTCCTTCATTGCTGTAATTTTGCGACTGTTATGAATCGAAATATAAATATCTGATATGCAGGATGTATTTTCATTCTTACAAATTTAACATCCATATAGGTTTTTATTAGTACACAAGATTAACTGCGCCAACCTGTATGTAAAATATTATAAATGCTATGCTTCTGTTAACATCATCCATCAATAGTTTGTGAATAAATAAGTACAACATGACGTGACTAGGCAAGAAAAAAAATATTATGGAACAAGACATATCATTTATATATAAACGTCCTGGTTGGTTCCTCAAAAGTGGTTATTCCGTGCCAGTGCTAGATATACAAAGTGTATAGCATCCAAACATTTATCTAGCACTGGCATGGAATAACCACTTTTGAGGAACCAACTGGGATGTTTATATATAAATGATATGTATTGTTCCATAATAATTTTTTTTTTTTTGCACAGTCATGTCAGACTTATTTATTCACAATCTATGTATTGATTGATTGATTGATTGATTAATTAGTGTCTCTGACTTACCAAAGTCACTCAGGTGTTCCATCAGAATCAGCAACCCGTCTAATGTGTTAACCGGAAGTGACGTTTTGTCGCCGCCATCTTGGTACACTCGTCCGCAGCAAGACTACAGTTATGCTGCGTACACATGATCGGACTTTACGGCATACTTGGTCTGGCGTACCGGATTTAGTCGGACAATACGATCGTGTGTGGGCTCCAGCGGACTTTGTTTTCTCAAAATTTTGACAGACTTAGATTTGAAACTGATCGAAAAGTCCGCTCATCTGTATGCTAGTCCGACGGATACGCTAGGGCAGCGTGTGGCTACTGGCTATGAACTTCCTTGTTTTAGTCCGGTCGTACGTTATCACGTACGAATCCGTAGGACTTTGGTTGATTGTGTGTAGGCAAGTCCGTTCATTCAGAAAGTCCGTCGTAAAGTCCGTTGAAAAGTACGCTGGACAAAGTCTGCCGTAATTTCCGCTCGTGTGTACGCGGCATTAGAAGTCGGCAAGCGGACATCATTTTATACCCACCAAAGTCCTATATTTTACACTTATTTTTAACAGTAAACTGAGTTTATATAATATATAAGCCTTATATAGTATATATGCTGAGTTTACTGGTAAAAATACTTGTAAAATGCAAGACTTTGGTGGGTGTAAAAAGATGTCCGCTTGCCGACTTCTAACTGTAGCCTTACTGCGGATGAGAGTACCAAGATGGCGGCGATGGAACGTCACTTCTGCACGGTCTCTCCTCTCCCGGGAGAGACATCTCGCTGGCGTACACACAGTAACTTCAGGTCCGTCTCAGCCAGCTTTTCAGATTGGACCAGCATTCGCGACCCCCTGGCAAATTGGTTTGAGAACCGCTGCCATACAGCAAAGCACCACAGCGTATATACAGTATCTCACAAAAGTGAGTACACCCCTCAGATTTTTGTAAATATTTTATTATATCTTTTCATGTGACAATACTAAAGAAATGACACTTTGCTACAGTGAGTGAGTGGCTTGTATAACAGTGTAAATTTGCTGTCCCCTCAAAATAACTCAACACACAGCCATTAATGTCTAAACCGCTGGCAACAAAGTTGAGTTCACCCCTAAATGAAAATGTCCAAATTGGGCCCAAAGTGTCATTATTTTGTGTGGCCACCATTATTTTTCCAGCACTGCCTTAACCCTCTTGGGCATGGAGTTCACCAGAGCTTTGCAGGTTGCCACTGGAGTCCTCTTCCACTCCTCCATGACGACATCACGGAGCTGTTGGATGTTAGAGACCTTGCGCTCCTCCACCATCCGTTTGAGGTTTCAAGGCAGTGGTTGTCTTGGACATATGTTTGGGGTCATTATCATGTTGGAATACTGCCCTGTGGCCTAGTCTCCGATGGGAGGGAATCATGCTCTGCTTCAGTATGTCACAGTACTTGTTGGCATTCATGGTTCCCTCAACGAACTGTATTTCCCCAGTGCAGACAGCACTCATACAGCCCCAGACCATGACACTCCCACTACCATGCTTGACTGTAGGCAAGACACACTTGTCTTTGTACTCCTCACCTGGTTGCCGCCACACACGATTGACACCATCTGAAACAAATAATTTTATCTTGGTCTCATTAGACAACAGGACATGGTTCCAGTAACCCACGTCCTTAGTCTGTTTGTCTTCAGCAAACTGTTTATGGGCTTTCTTGTGCATTATCTTTAGAAGAGGCTTTCTTCTGGGATGACAACCATGCAGACAGACCATTTTGATGCCGTGTACGGCAAATGGTCTGAGCACTGACAGGCTGACCCTCCACCTCTTCAACCTCTGCAGCAATGCTGGCAGCACCCATACGTCTACTTCCAAAAGACAGTGCACATGCACTCAACGTCTTTGGTCGATCATGGCGAGGCCTGTTCTGATTGGAACCTGTCCTAGTAAACTGCTGTATGGTCTTGGTCACCATGCTGCAGCTCAGTTTCAGGGTCTTGGCAATCTTCTTATAGCCTAGGCCATCTTTATGTAGGGCAACAATTCTTTTTTTCAGATCCTCAGAGTTCTTTGCCATGAGGTGCCATATTGAACTTCCAGTGACCAGTATGAGAGAGTGAGAGCGATAACACCAAATTTAACACTGCTCCCCATTCACACCTGAGACTTTGTAAAACTAATGAGTCACATGACACCGGGGAATGAAAATGGCTAATTGGGCGCACATGGACATTTTCACTTAGGGGTGTACTCACTTTTGTTGCCAGCGATTTAGACATTAATGGCTGTGTGTTGAGTTATTTTGAGGGGACAGCAAATTTACACTGTTATACAAGCTGTACACTCACTACTTTACATTGTAGCAAAGTGTCATTTCTTCAGTGTTGTCATATGAAAAGGTAGAATAAAATATTTACAAAAATGTGAGGGGTGTACGCACTTTTGTTTGAATGCATAATCCACATAGAGCGCAAAAAGCCAAGCAGAGTGGAGTATGTAGAATTTAGTACAGCGTATACTATAAGTGTTATAAGTTGTATAAGTGCGTCCTCCCTACCCCTCCTGAACCATACCAGGCCACATGTCATCAACATGGAGGGTACCTTACCATGTTGATGAGGACAAGGGCCTCTTCCCCACAACCCTGGCCCAAGTGGTTGTGGGGATCTCCAGGCAGGGGAGCTTTTTGGAATCTGGAAACCTTCTTTAGTAATATTGGAGCCCTCAGATACACACCTCCCCCCATGTAAATGAGTAAGGGTTACATAGTACAGACACCGTTTTTGGCAAGTACTTTAAAGTTTTACTAAACCCACAACAGTAAAATCAGTCTGTATATTGTATATACACTATATTACCAAAAGTATTGGAACGCCTGCCTATACAGGCACATGAACTTTAATGGCATCCCAATCTTAGTCCGTAGGGTTCAGTGTTGAGTTGGCTTACCCTTTGCAGCTACAGTGCATCCGGAAAGTATTCTCAGGGCTTCACTTTTTTCCACATATCCTTATGTTACAGCCTTATTCCAAAATGGATTAACCACTTGCCGCCCGCCATATAGCAAAATGACGGTGGCAAAGTGGTTTCAATATCCTGACCGGACGTCATATGACGTCGCCAGGATATCAAGCCGATGCATGCAGCGATCGTTGTTACGATGTGTCAGTCTGACACACCGCAACTCTGATCTGGGTAAAGAGTCTCTGACGGAGACTTAAGAGTTCTCTTCACTGGAACTAAGGGGCCAAGCCCAATCCCTGAAAAACAACCCCACACCATAATCACCCCTCCACAAAATGATTTCAATCAGTGCACAAAGCAAGGTCCATAAAGACATGGATGAGCAAGTTTGGGGTTGAGGAACTTGACTGGCCTGCACAGAGTCCTGACACCATACCCAGCATAGTGAACACTGCACACAACAGCACACACCATACTCAGCACAAAGGGCATTGCTCAACAGATCCAGCTCAACATATGAGCACACACCACACCAACTGGATCTGCTGAGCACTGCCCTTTGTGCTGGGCATGGTGTATGCAGTGTTTGGTATGCTGGGTATGGTGTATGCTGTTGTGTGGAGTGTTCATTATGCTGGGTATGGTGTGTGTTGTTGTGTGCATTGTTTACTGTGCTTTGTATGGTGTGTGCTGTTGTGTGCAGTGTTTACTATGCTGGGTAAGGTGTATGCTGTTGTGTGCAGTGTTCACTATGCTACGTATAGTGTATGCTGTTTTGTGCTGTGCTTACTATGCTGAGCATGGTGTGTGCTGCTGTGTTTACTATGCTGAGTATGGTGTATGCTGCTGTGTTTACTATGCTGAGTATGGTGTGTGCTGCTGTGTTTACTATGCTGAGTATGGTGTGTGCTTGCTGCTGTGTTTACTATGCTGGGTATGGTGTGTGCTGCTGTGTTTACTATGCTGAGTATGGTGTGTGCTGCTGTGTTTACTATGCTGAGTATGGTGTGTGCTGCTGTGTTTACTATGCTGAGTATGGTGTGTGCTGCTGTGTTTACTATGCTGAGTATGGTGTGTGCTGCTGTGCTTACTATGCTGAGTATGGTGTGTGCTGCTGTGTTTACTATGCTGAGTATGGTGTATGCTGCTGTGTTTACTATGCTGGCTATGGTGCATGCTGCTGTGTTTACTATGCTGGGTATGGTGCGTGCTGCTGTGCTTACTATGCTGAGTATGGTGCGTGCTGCTGTGTTTACTATGCTGAGTATGGTGTGTGCTACGTCCCCCATGATGATTTTGGGTTGCGCATGAGTGTCGACGTGTGCTGGGTGTTCATTATGCTGGGTATAATGTGTGATGTGTGTGCTGGGTATGGTACTGTATGTGCTGCTCAGTGACATATATACTGGGTACAATGAATGATTGTGCCTAAATCACTTCCTATGTGTGGCCCTCCTCACAGTCAGTGGCTATCTGTAGGGTGGCGGGCGGGGGCACAGGAAATTATCTCAGCCGCCCCTTAAGATATACTAAGGAAATTGAAAAAAAAAATCAATTTTCTTCTACAAATAAAATGGCAGTTTAATTTTATACCTGTAGGAGATAAAAAAAGACACTGACATTCAACAATTCACTGATTGGATTGTATAAAAAATGATAGCGCAAAATTTAGTATGTATAGAATATAATGTATAATTCAGTGAGTCACAGTTTAGAATAATTATCTGCTGCGTCTATGCTTAGAATAATATAGAAAGCCCCCAATTCCTTGGAGATTTCTACTATGAGGCGAAATTTAAAGCAGAACGCCATGATTTAAAAGTAAGTTCTTGGAAGATATAATAAACATAAATAAATACAGCTTGGTAACATTAAAATATTATTAGCTGTATTCTTTCAAAAACAAGCAGTGTAAGTACCTGCCTTTGACTTGGTATCAGCCTCTTGCAGTCTTCTGTATGGCAATACAGGGTACAAAGCAGGACAAGGAGCCAATCAGTTTGTGCGCTGACAACAAGCATGATGGGAGAAAGCAGAGTGACGAATAGAGGAGCTCATCGGTGTGCTGCTTGTGCCTTCAATGTCCAATCACAAGTTGGGGGCGGATCCAGGACAGTCTGGGCCAGGGCTGGACTGGGACAAAAATTTGGCCCTGGACTTCTTCCAGACTGGCCCACTTTAATTTTGCAAACATGACCAATACAGGATATAAACTATACGCAATTGCTCGAGGTGCACCCGCCCAGGATTGCCCTGCAAAGCAGGCAGTGGGTCCTGCTGGGAGCCGGCCACTGACCTGTGGGCCCTGCAAGGAGCTGGCCACAGGCCATGGCTATCTTCCAGCAGGACCCACAGTGTTGAGGCCTTTTTTGAGGTACTGGGTGGGCACTGGGGCAGGGTAAATGGAGGGGTGGATAGATGGGATTTGGGGTCAGCTGGCCCTGGGGGTATCAGGGTCTTTCACCTCAGCAATGCCTTCACCCCCCCTGGGAGCTTGAGCGTGTGGACTACTACTCCCAGAATGCAACAGGGTGCAACAGCTAGCTGGCGGCCATGCCCCCCAGTGAACTGACACTGACAGCTCCAGCACAGCTGGCTCTGGCCACTCACACATAGCCTCCTGATCCATGTTCCTGAGGACAGGCCAGTGCAAGAATTTTTGTGTACTTAGGCAACGGTGCATTTTACCACCCCCCCACCCCAAGGCAACTGGATACGTCCCTGACTGCCACTATCGTCCTATGCATACAGAAAGAGCCCCCCTTTACCATCAGAGACCCCACTTACAGAATGAGCCCCCCTTTATCATCAGATCCCCCACTCACTGAAAGAACCCCCATTTACCATCAGATCCCCCACTCACAGAAAGTACCCCCCTTTACCATCAGATCCTCCACTCACAGAAATAACCCCCCTTTACCATCAGATCCCCCACTCACAGAAAGAACCCCCCTTTACCATCAGATCCTCCACTTACAGAAAGACCCCCCCTTTACCATCAGATCCCCCACTCACAGAAAGAACCCCCCTTTAGCATCAGATCCTCCACTCACAGAAAGAACCCCCCTTTAGCATTAGATCCCCCACTCACAGAAAGAACCCCCCTTTACCATCAGATCCCCCACTCACAGAAAGAACCCCCCTTTACCATCAGATCCCCCACTCACAGAAAGAACCCCCCTTTAGCATCAGATCCCCCACTCACAGAAAGAACCCCCCTTTACCATCAGAGACCCCACTTACAGAATGAGCCCCCCTTTATCATCAGATCCCCCACTCACTGAAAGAACCCCCATTTACCATCAGATCCCCCACTCACAGAAAGTACCCCCCTTTACCATCAGATCCTCCACTCACAGAAATAACCCCCCTTTACCATCAGATCCCCCACTCACAGAAAGAACCCCCCTTTACCATCAGATCCTCCACTTACAGAAAGACCCCCCCTTTACCATCAGATCCCCCACTCACAGAAAGAACCCCCCTTTACCATCAGATCCCCCACTCACAGAAAGAACCCCTCTTTACCATCAGATCCCCCACTCACAGAAAGAACCCCCCTTTACCATCAGATCCCCCACTCACAGAAAGAACCCCCCTTTACCATCAGATCCCCCACTCACAGAAAGAACCCCCTTTAGCATCAGATCCCCCACTCACAGAAAGAACCCCCCTTTACCATCAGATCCCCCACTCACAGAAAGAACCCCCCTTTACCATCAGATCCCCCACTCACAGAAAGAACCCCCCTTTACCATCAGATCCCCCACTCACAGAAAGAACCCCCTTTAGCATCAGATCCCCCACTCACAGAATTAACCCCCCTTTAGCATCAGATCCCCCACTCACAGAAAGAACCCCCCTTTACCATCAGATCCCCCACTCACAGAAAGAACCCCCCTTTAGCATCAGATCCCCCACTCACAGAAAGAACCCCCCTTTAGCATTAGATCCCCCACTCACAGAAAGAGTTCTCCAGCAGCGCTGGAAATATACATGGTGGAGAGACTGTGGGGGAAGAAAGTGTAGCTGCAGCAGCGGAGCACACAGATCACATTATACCTGTCAGATGAGAACCAGGAAATGGAGGTTGGCGTGGTGGCTCCCTGTGCACGGTGTCCCGGTCCCGCACATGTCCTCCAGGCTCCACTAGTTTCGGCTTCAGCTCAGAGGAGGTGGATGGAGCTAAGTACTAGGCGCGCACGGAGAAGGAGGAAGTTAAATCCTCCTCCGCTCTGTATTCTGGGGCATCGCTCTGGTGACGTCACTGGTTGCTACACGCCAGGCGGCAGGCGGCTAGCAACCATTCCGGGCAGTGAGCCAGCAGCTGTGGAACTACAACTTAAAGCGGGTCTCGGCCGGCCTGCCCGGCCAGAATAAGTGACAGTCGGTAAAGCGGCGATGGTGGCCTTTTAAGGGGGCATCAGATCGGCACAGGGGGCAATCCAGGGACACTGTATTGTCCGGGAATGAAAGGATCCTGTCACTGAAAGCGGCCCACCGGGAAAGTCCCGGTAGTCCTGATGGCCAGTACATGCCTGGTCTGGGCTTAGAGGAAGTGGGTTGAATGATGCTAGCCATCAGACTGGGGACATCTTGTGGTGTAAAAGAAGTACTAAGGGAGAGGTGCTGTTTTAAAGGAAAAAAAAAAAACACTTTTCTAATTAAGAAAAATGATGTAACATATAACTGCTACACAAGCCTTGTTATTACAATGACCTATTATTTTCCAACTGTTTGTCTGACAGCTGGTCACCCATTCATCAGTTCTATTGTTGGTTACCTGATGGTTGTCAATCGGTCATCTGACAACCAACAAACCTTCTTCTTATGCCCCGTACACACGGTCGGATTTTCCGATGGAAAATGTCCGATCGGAGCGTGTTGTCGGAAATTCTGACCGTGTGTGGGCGCCATCGGACATTTTCCATCGTATTTTCCGACACACAAAGTTGGAGAGCAGGAGATAAAATTTTCCGACAACAAAATCCGTTGTCGGAAATTCCGATCGTGTGTACACAAATCCGACGGACAAAGTGCCACGCATGCTCAGAATCAGGGCCGTCTTTAATATGGTTTGGACCCCGGGCAAACATTTTTTTTGGGCCCCCCCCCCCCCCAATTCAATTTTGCTCTTCACCCCAACATCTCAAAAAACAGACACAAATATAGATTTATCTTTAAAAAACATTGCAGCCTCCTCATATCACAGCCCCCATTGCATTGCAGACCTTTCCACATTATAGTGCCCCTTTACACATCACAGCGCCCCTGTTACATTAGAGTCCCCTTCATCATGTCATAGTGCCCCTTTACACATCACAGCACCCCAATTACATTGCAGCCATTGCCACATCACACATTCACATGTATGTGTTTTGGCGGCCCACATTTGCGCAGGCATAGCAGCCCATTCATTTGAATGGGCTGCCTTGCCTGCGTTTCCTGCAGAAAAAAAAGTTGCATGCAGCATTTTAAAAATGCAGTGGCCTTGAAATTCATTCGGCTTTTGCACCATGCGACTTACCTGCAGTTCCTGCGCACACAAACGTACTGTGTCTTTAAAAGTGTGGCCTAAACATCTAAAAATGCAGCAAGTTTGCCGGAGCAGGAACTGCAGGTAAGTCACATGGTGCAAAAGTATAATGAACAGACAGTGCTGTATTTCATTGCTTGATGGGCATAGGTGTGTGCAGCCCTATTAAATGCTGCATGCACCTTTTTTTTTTGCAGGAAACGCAGACATGGCAGTCCATTCAAATGATTGGGCACTGTGCCTGCGCAAATGTGGGCCACCAAAACACATACATGTGAACCAGCTAGGCCCAAAAAAAGCCCATCAAGCAGTTCACACTGAGGCGCTTTGCAGGCGCTATAGCGCTAAAAATAGTGCCTGCAAAGTGCCCTGAAACAGCGGCTCCATTCACTCCAGTGTGAAAGCCCCAAGGGCTTTCACACTGGAGCGGTGCGCTGGCAGGGCGTCAGAAAAAGTCCTGCCAGCAGCTTCTTTGGAGCGCATTAGGAGCGGCGAACTCACCGCTCCTAAAGCGCCCCTGCCCATTGAAATCAATGGGCAGCGCCGCTGAACCGCCGGCAAAGCACCGCCGGCAAAGCACCGCCGTAGCGGTGCTTTGCAGGCGCTTTTAACCCTTTTTCGGCTGCTAGCAGGGGTTTAAAGTGCCCCGCTAGAGGCCGAAAAGCGCAGCAAAAACGACGGTAAAGCGCCACTAAAAACAGTGGCGTTTTACCACCAATGCCCGGGTGCTTTCAGTGTGCAAGCAGCCTAAATACAGTATGCCATGTTCCTGTAAATCATGCTGTGTGCTCTCCTCTGAGGCCTCACTCAGCCTGGACAGTGGACTACAGAATTGCTAAGTTTTTTTTAACTTTCTTTTATTACACAAGACATGGCATGGGGATAGGGGGAGCATGAGCCAGGGGAGGAGAAAAGACCTTACCTGGTCGTGGAAAGCTCAGCTAAATTCTCCACACTGCTCCTTAGTTTTTTCACTTCACCAGGCTTCAGTGCACTCTCCACTCCGCGCTGCCCAGGGCCCTGTCTCACTCCTCCGCTTCTCCGCTCCATCGAGTCAGTGCTAACACAGCACTGTCTGCACGCATAGCAAGGGGCGGGGCCAGAGCGTCAGTGGAGCTCAAGGCCCCGCCCACCCACGGCCCGCTCCTCAAATGAAAAAAAAAAAGGCACTGGCGTGCGCGCCGCCGCGGCTGACATCACATAATTCAGCGCCGATTTGCGGGCAGCACGCAGGGGTAACGGGCAGCTCTGCTTTGGGCCCCAAGCAATGACAGGGCCCTGGGCAGCTGCCCCGTTTGCCCTGCGCTAAAGACGGCCCTGCTCAGAATAAATAAAGAGATGAAAGCTATTGGCCACTGCCCTGTTTATAGTCCCGACGTACGTGTTTTACGTCACCGCGTTCAGAACGATCGGATTTTCCGACAACTTTGTGTGATCATGTGTATGCAAGACAAGTTTGAGCCAACATCCGTTGGAAAAAATCCATGGATTTTGTTGTCGGAATGTCCGAACAAAATCCGACCGTGTGTACGCCCTATTACTTGTCTGCTAGCAGTCAGCTGTTGGTCAACTGTCTGCTGCTCATCCCTCTGTTGTGCAGTCACTCCTTATTTTCTTCGATGAGGATGACTTAGCCTTTATTCCCGCTGCTTTCTCCTTTCGATTTTCTAAGAAAGGTGCTCTATTCCATCGATTGAATTCAGTGCAACCAGCCTTCCCATAAATATATTGAATCTTGGCCAGTCCCTGCTGAACCGGCCAAGATTTAATCTATCAATGGCTGACTTAAGTTCTGGTTCACATCAGAATCGCACAGCAATGTGCATGGTGTTCCTGTGCGATTCAGTACGATGTAATTTTCAGCCCATTTATTTGAATGGGCTGGGATTGCACTGGATCACACTAAAAGTCTGTCTCAATAAGGCCACAGCCATACCCTGTGGTTGGTACTTTCACTGTGCTAGACACGGATCCTGTGCCCCTCCAAAAGTGACAGTGCAGGAGCCTGATGATTGGCTGCTCAGACACTGAACACTGCATTACAGGGCAAGAGGAGCACTACTATGTGTCCCATACTCAGAAGTAATGGACTTTTCACAGTTAGTACAGTACAGATCAGGGCAGCATCCAGGACATGAAGGGTAAGCAAAGGCACTGGAAGGTAAGGCTGAGCTGTAGCCTTCCCTGCAGTCTTGCCCAGTTCTACAGGCTCCTTTTCCGTACTGAAAATGTTTACTTTGATTTCACTGAACACTGTGAGCTTTTCAAAGTGTGCATTAGAATCTGCAGCAATTAAAGTGGTTGGAAACCTCTGACAGGAAAAATGAACAAAGCATATCCTTCTATAGCGTGATTTCTGTCTTTAGTCTTGTTCCTCTGCTCTCTGCATGAGTCATTTATGACACCGAAGATCAAGGGGGACGGGGAAGGAAAGGGAAGCTCCAGCACACAGCAGGTGACTGACAACCTCAGCTGTGTACAGGGCTGCTGATAGAAATCACGGGGCCCCGTACTACCTGACAGGGCTCCCCTCCTCCGTAAGTATCAAATTATATTTTTGCTAAAATGCTAATGGCTGCCATGCTATGCTTGGCAGCCATGGCAGAAAGTATACCCCATTTGAACAAGACCAATTCAAGTGAATAGTGGCATGGAGGCAATATCTGCACCTCCACAGTGAGCTATCGGTACTGATCGCTTACTGTGTTCATTCAGGGCAATGTGTTAATTCAGGACAGTGAGCCCCCCCCTTACCATCCTGAAATAACCTGCCTGTGTGCCCTCAGCAGCTGCCAGCAGCAGAGAAGGGAAATCGTCAGTACTGCGGGGGAAAGGGGCACCCAGGGGTCCCAAACAGCAGGGGGAAGGGGGCGCAGATACTAGAATTGCTCCTCCTGCAGTGCAGCCGGAGAAAGAAAAGTAGAAGCCGGCAGCACTGCACAAAAGTCACAGCATCAAAAAGTGTCAGCATCAACGCAGTACTACTGGCCCTCCTGCTTGGCTGGTGCCCGTGCCCCCCTTTTGAACTGATAAGGCCAGGGCCCACTACAGGAGGGCTGGCTCTACTGCCTTATCAGCGGCCTTAGCTGTGCTTGTTTCCCTATGAGATTGTGTGTAGAGAGAAGTGTCCTTTCCCTTCACTCTCAGATTACACTGAGCTGTGCAGAGTGTGACATCAGATCTCCAAACCCTGTCCCAGAAAGCTTAGAAAATCTCAGAAAAGCTGTGTACATTCTGAATTTTAAACAGATGTCGAGAAAAGAGGGCTGCAGATAAACAACCTATGTAGGAGGATTTGTTTCATCTTTGTGTATCACTTGAAGCCAGCCACTTCACTGGGTATATGCAGTACTGGAACACGGTCATCCAGGCCCAGGGCAAGGATCCAGAATTGCGCTATCTCCCCTCCCCCCTGCTGTTAATACATGCTGTAGAATGGGTGTACCACCCAGCATCTATTTGTTTATGATGACTGCTGAGCCCTGACACCGTGGTCAGTTTACGTGCCTCAAAATAATGATAACAATATTGCCTGATCCTACTGAAGCAGCATCTCGTTTAAAGTCCCAATTACAGGAAACCAATTTTTAGTGATTTATCATTCAATTTAGGGGTGTAGGTCAGCTGGCTTCTTTAGTCGAAATTGGAAACGCCACAAATTTATATTCTTCAGTTTACGTGCCTCCGTCATCCACTGCTCTCCTCTGTCCTCTCCCCCATTGCCTCCCCCCTCCCCTCCCTGCCTGTCAGCTCTCACTAGCGCCGCTCTGCTCCCCTCCCCGCTGCTACAAAACCATGTGATGTTTATACTATCCCTATGGTTAGGTAAGAAGATGTCTCCTAGTGTCTGTGCTTTATAAAAAAAAATGCTGATTTCTACCTGATTTCACAGCTCCTCCCGGCGCTCACGTGACTCCTCGGCTCTCTCCTCCTCTCCTCCCCACCTCCCCGGCTGACATCAGCGGGAGTTCTCAGCTTCGTCCGCTGGAGCTGTCAGTCGCGGAGGGAAAGAGCGGGAAGTCAGATGATCGCCGGGAAGTGCTGTGAAATCAGGTAGAAATCGTCTTTTTTTTTTTTTTCTAAAGCACAGACACTAGGACACATGTTCTTATCTAACAGAGGGATGGATAAAGATCACATAGTGTCTTAACAACCACTTTAATTAACATTCTAATTAAGTATTTATTTTAAGACCTTTCCATTGTCATTCTGTATCTTATTTTAGACCAAGCATCATCACCACTGGGTCTCTGTGCTTTTCTGTGCAATGCAGTCAGATCATGGCTGGTGGGAGGGGCTTGCTAGGTGTTGTACAAAGCTTCCTGAAAACATGACAGCACCCTGTCTCAAGAGCCAGACCCGCTGATTGGCTCCCCCTCTGGCTATTGCACAAAATGATGTACAGGTACGCTGTTTCACGTAATAGAGCTGACCTGCCGCATTATATGTACTCTGGCTAGTCGCAAAGTGGTTAAGGGACCAGGGTCCATTTTTTTTTTTTTTTTTTAGGGTAACAAACACTTTAAGGGAGTAGGGAGAAACCAGGAAAGGAAAATGAAAGCAGATTCAATTTCAGCTTTAAAGAGTAACTCCATTTTTGTTGAGAAAAAAGATTTTAACAAACATTGTTGCAGAGTCCTACCTTTTGTTTATTCTGAAGATATGCCTGTGTGTTTGTCTGTGCCCCTGGGCAAAGTAAGTCTAATTGGAGTGGTTTCATAATTATCAACCAGCTGCTGCACCTGCAGGGCTCTAATGGGGAAAAGTGTAGGGTATGCATCCCTTTAGAGCTGATTTCTTATTGGGAGTATCTCTCTCAAGCAGGGATGCCTGAAATCTGACTTGTATCTTAATGCAGACTTCCAGGAGAATCAGTGAGCCAATCACACAAGCAGGAAATTACATATCTGGGTACATTCTGTGTACAGAACACCTCCAGGTAGCCATATTGCATTTCATTTTACAGAAAATTACAGAGCTGCAGATTGAAAAGTAAAGGTCATTTTAATAGCATTCAATTACAATATGACTTGTGTTGCAATTGTATATGCTATATATTTTTTTTTATCTACTTTTTTTTTTTTCCACAGGAAAGTGAAGTTACCCTTTAACAACAGCATGAATATAAATAAGATTGTCTACTATACTATTTGTATTTTTATATTCACTGAAAATATTTTACACTAAGGTCTATCTGCATTTTAGGTCTTTTCACATCTTATATTTTGTATGTTTTTTTATTTTATTTTTTTTTTTTTTACATCATTCCTGTTCTGAATATTGCCTATTATTAAACTGAAAAAGAAAAAATAGATGAGTGTATAGGAATTCCATGATGTTTCCATGTGTCCTTAGAGCAGGGGTAGGCAACCCCCGACACTGGTGCCACAAGCAGCACGCAAAGCCTCTTTTGCCGGCACTCGACTTCCTCCCCATCAGCAGAGCAGTGCAGGGAAGTGTCAGTGAGACACTAAGACCCCATTCACACAGGGGCAACACGACTTGCAGGTCGCCTCAGCGAGGCGACCTGCAAACGACTGCCCGGGCGACTTGCAAAACGACTTCTGTATAGAAGTCTATGCAAGTCGCCCCAAGTCGCCCCCGAAGTAGTACAGGAACCTTTTTCTAAGTCGGAGCGACTTGCTTCGCTCCCCTTAGAACGGTTCCATAGCACAGAACGGGAGGCGACTTGTCAGGCGACTAGGTCGCCTGACAAGTCGTCCCTGTGTGAATGGGCTCTAATGCATTCCAATTTCAGAATTCCCCACACCGCACCTGCACTGAGGGGGAGGGGGGGGGACTGTGCGGGGTGGGGAGAGGGGAAACATTGATTTTTTTCTCTAACTTTGCTGTAGCTGAGATCGTTAGCACGATCAGTTTGTGGAACTATTGTTGAGCTTCTGGGAACTTTGTTGAAATGATTCCTGAACCTTTGCGTCACTTACTTCTGAACCCCCGCACTCTGTGTCCCTTTAAGCCACAGCCAGTATTCAGCGCAATGAAAATCACACCCAACCACTTTTTCTCAGCTGCGGGGGCCCAACTTATGATCCTGCACACAGGCCCACTGCTTTCACAAAATGCCCCTTGACCTGAGCTCTTCATTGCACATCCATTCCAGATGCTTGTATGTGACATTACATACATCACATACCAGTGGCAGAACTTTCAGGGTCGCAGCAGTCGCATTTGCGACTGGGCCCTTGCGTTCTGCCACTGTGGGGGGGCCCGAGACTCAGCATCTCCCCCTGCACCTCTGGCTGTCAATTTAGTATGCAGTGGGGGGAGTGGGAGGGGGCGATCGTCAGTTCTATGGTGCCTGTGAGCCACAGGATCTCCCTGGGGCTAGTAGTTCTCTTCCCGACTGTATACAGTGGAGAGGGGAGGGGCCTCTGACCCGGGCATGTATTCTCGTCACACAGTTTACAAGTGAGTCAGCTCTGCTTCTACACTCTTGCTGATACCTGGTTGGAGGCCCCTCCCCTCTCCACTGTATACAGTCGGGAAGAAAACTACAAGCCCCAGGGAGATCCCGTGGCTCACGAGCACCATAGAGCTGCCGATCGCTGCCTCCCACCTCCCCCAGGTGGGGGGTCCAGAGATGTGCTAGGGTTAGAGGTGCACAGCGGAGACCAGCCAGGTACAGGGGAACCTCTGGAGGGGGGGGGGGCAGCTGTCTGGGGAACCTGATGTAAGGAGGGGCTCTCTGGGGCCCCGGATGTAATGGGGGCTCTCTGGGGACCCTGATGCATGGAAGGGGCTCTCTGGGAACACTGATGTAAGGGGGGGGCTCTCTGGGGACCCTGATGTAAGAGGGGGTTCTCTGGGAACCCTGATGTAAGGAGGGGCTCTCTGTGGACCCTGATGTAAGGGGGGGCTCTCTGGGGACCCTGATGTAATGGAGGCTCTCTGGGGACCCTGATGTAATGGAGGCTCTCTGCGAACTCTGATGTAAAGGGGAGGCTCTCTGGGCACCCTGATGTAAGGGGGGGCTCTCTAGAGACCCTGATGTAAGGGGGGCTCTCTGGGGATGCTGATGTAAAGGGGAGGCTCTCTGTGGACCCTGATGTAAGGGGGGGTTCTCTGGGGACCCTGATGTAAGGGGGGGGGCTCTCTGGAGCCCCTTATGTAAGGAGAGGTTCTCTGCAGACCTTGATGTAAAGGGGGGCTCTCTGGGGACCCTGTTGTAAGGCGGGCTCTCTGGGTACCCTGATGTAAAGGGGGCTCTCTGAGGACCCTGATGCAAGGAGGGGTTATCTAGGGACCCTGATGTAAAGGGAGGCTCTCTGTGCACCCTGATGTAATGAGGGGGGCTCTGGGGACCCTGATGTAAAGGGGAGGTTCTCTAGGGACCCTGATGAAAGGGGGGCTCTCTGGGGACCCTGATGTATGGAGGGGCTATCTGGGGACCCTGATGAAAGTGGGGGCTCTCTGGGAACCCTGATGTAAGGGGGGGCTCTCTGGGGACCCTGATGTAAGGAGGGGCTCTCTGGGGACCCTGATGCATGGAAGGGGCTCTCTGGGAACCCTGATGTAAGGGGGGGGCTCTCTGGGGACCCTGATGTAAGAGGGGGTTCTCTGGGAACCCTGATGTAAGGAGGGGCTCTCTGTGGACCCTGATGTAAGGGGGGGCTCTCTGGGGACCCTGATGTAAGGGGGGCTCTCTGGGGACCCTGATGTAAGGGGGGCTCTCTGCGAACTCTGATGTAAAGGGGAGGCTCTCTGGGCACCCTGATGTAAGGGGGGGCTCTCTAGGGACCCTGATGTAAGGGGGGCTCTCTGGGGATGCTGATGTAAAGGGGAGGCTCTCTGGGGACCCTGATGTAAGGGGGGGTTCTCTGGGGACCCTGATGTAAGGGGGGGGGGCTCTCTGGAGCCCCTTATGTAAGGAGAGGTTCTCTGCAGACCTTGATGTAAAGGGGGGCTCTCTGGGGACCCTGTTGTAAGGCGGGCTCTCTGGGTACCCTGATGTAAAGGGGGCTCTCTGAGGACCCTGATGCAAGGAGGGGTTATCTAGGGACCCGGATGTAAGGGGAGGCTCTCTGTGCACCCTGATGTAATGAGGGGGGCTCTGGGGACCCTGATGTAAAGGGGAGGTTCTCTGGGGACCCTGATGAAAGGGGGGCTCTCTGGGGACCCTGATGTATGGAGGGGCTATCTGGGGACCCTGATGAAAGTGGGGGCTCTCTGGGGACCCTGATGTAAGGGGAGGGCTCTCTGGGGACCCTAATGTAAGGAGGGGCTCTCTGGGGTCCCTGATGTAAGGGGGGGCTCTCTAGGGACCCTAATGTAAGGGGGGCTCTCTGGGGACCCTAATGTAAGTGGGGCTCTCTGGGACCCTAATGTAAGGGGGGCTCTCTGGAGCCCCTTATGTAAGGAGGGGCTCTCTGGGGATCCTAATGTAAGGGGGGCTCTCTGGGGACCCTGATTTAAGGTGAGGCTCTCTGGGGACCCTGATGTAAGGGGGGGCTCTCTAGGGACCCTAATTTAAGGGGGGGCTCTCTGGGGACCCTAATGTAAGTGGGGCTCTCTGGGACCCTAATGTAAGGGGGGCTCTCTGGGGACCCTTATGTAGGGGGGGCTCTCTGGGCCCCCTGATGTAAGGGGGGCTCTCTGGAGACCCTGATGTAAGAGGAGGCTCTCTGGGGACCCTAAAGTAAGGAGAGGCTCTCTGTGCACCCTGGTGTAATGAGGGGGGGCTCTGGGGACCCTGATGTAAAGGGGAGGCTCTCTGGGGACCCTGATGTAAAGGGGAGGCTCTCTGGGGACCCTGGTGTAAAGGGGAGGCTCTCTGGGGACCTTGATGAAAGGGGGGCTCTCTGGGGACCCTGATGTAAGGAGGGGCTATCTGGGGATCCTGATGTAAGGGGGATCTCTGGGGACCCTGATGTAAGGGGGGGCTCTCTGGGGACCCTGATGTAAGGGGGGCTCTCTGGGGACCCTGGAGTAAAGGGGAGGCTCTCTGGGGACCCTGATGTGGGGGGGGCTCTCTGGGGACCATGATGTAAGGGGGGGCTCTCTGGAGCCCCTTATGTAAGGAGGGGCTCTCTGGGGATCCTGATGTAAGGGGAGGCTCTCTGGGGACCCTGATGTAATGAGGGGGGCTCTGGGGACCCTGATGTAATGAGGGGGGCTCTGGGGACCCTGATGTAAGTGGGGGATCTGCACTCGGATATGTAACGATAATATATATATATATATATATATATATATATATATATATATATATATATATATATATATATATATACGCACATGTATATTATATACATGTGTATGCCTGGCCTGCCCAAGCGTATGGCTTTCGCTGCTATGGGCTCTAGCCTGAGATCTTTTGTAGACGGTGGTGGTTGGTGGATGGTTTCTTGCACCGGGGCCCTGAAGATTCTAGTTACGCCTCTGTCATATACATCACAAGTACGTGGGCTGGATACGAGAGTTGGATCAGCAGGATGAGTGTGCCAGGATAGTTAGATGTGTCTCATCTCTGCTTCCTTTCACCACTCTGCATATGACGCATATTATAGATGAGGAGAGGGTACAACGGTGGAGCAGATGAGCAGGAGGATACAACGGTGGGGAAAATGAGCAGGAGGGGTTCAGAGGTGGAACAGAAGAGTAGGAGGGTACAGCGGTGGGGCAGATGTGTAGGGAGGTACAGTGATGGAAGAGATGAGAAGGGGGTTCAGCAGTGGGACAGATGAGCAGGGGGGTACAGTGTTGGGCCAGAAAAGCTGGGGGGTAGAGCAGTGGGGCAGATGTGAAAGGAGGTGTATTGGTGGGGCAGATGAGCAGGGGGTTATAGTGGTGGGGCGGGAGAGCAGGGGGAACAGAGGTGGGGCAGATGAGCAGGGGGGTACAGAGGTGAGACAGATGTGCAGGAGGTACATTGGTGGGGCAGATGAGAAAGCAGGTTACAGTGGTGCGGCAGATGAGCAGATGGGTTCAGTGTTAGGACAGATGAGAAGGTGATTCAGTAGTGAAACAGAAAAGCATGGGGATACGGCGGTGGAGCAGATGTGCAGGGAGGTACAGTGGTGGGGCAGATGAGAAGAGGGGTACATTGATGGGGCAGATGAGCAGGATGGTTACAGTGGTGGGACAGAAGAGCAAGGGGGTACAGTGGTGGGGCAGATGTGAAGGAGGTACAGTGGTGGGAGGGATGAGAAAGGGGTCCAGCGGTGGGGCAGAAAAGCAGGGGGGTACAGTGGTGGGACAGATAAGCAGGGAGTTACAGTGGTGGGAAAGATGAGCAGGTGGGGTTCAGTGTTGGGGCAGAGAAGAAAGGAGGTACATTGGTGGGACAGAAGAGCAGGGGGTTACAATGGTGGGGCAGAAGAGCAGGGGGTTACAGTGGTGGGAAAGATGATCAGGGGGATTTACACTGGTGGGGCAGATGAGCAGATAAGTTCAGTGTTAGGACAGATGAGAAGATGGTTCAGTGGTGGAGCAGATGTGCATGGAGGTACAGTAGTGGGGCAGATGAGAAAGTAGGAACATTGGTGGGGCAGATGAGCAGGGGGTTACAGTGGTGGGACAGAAGAGCAGGGTGGTACAGTGGTGGGACAGAAGAGCAGGGTGGTACAGTGGTGGGACAGAAGAGCAGGGTGGTACAGTGGTGGGACAGAAGAGCAGGGTGGTACAGTGGTGGGACAGAAGAGCAGGGTGGTACAGTGGTGGGACAGAAGAGCAGGGTGGTACAGTGGTGGGACAGAAGAGCAGGGTGGTACAGTAGTGGGACAGAAGAGCAGGGTGGTACAGTGGTGGGGCAGAAGAGCAGGGTGGTACATTGGTGGAAAAGAAGAGCAGGGTGGTACAGTGGTGGGACAGAAGAGCAGGGTGGTACAGTGGTGGGACAGAAGAGCAGGGTGGTACAGTGGTGGGGCAGATGTACAGGGAGTTACAGTGGTGGGGCAGATGTACAGGGAGTTACAGTGGTGGGGCAGATGTACAAGGGGTTACAATGGTGAGGCAGATGTACAGGGGGTTACAGTAGTGGGGCAGATGTACAGGGGGTTACAGTAGTGGGGCAGATGTGCAGGGTAGTACGGTGGTGGGGCAGATGTGCAGGGGGGACAGTGATCTGAGGTGTGAAGGTGCATGAATTGGGGCTGATCTGAATTGTGGAGTTGTAGGAATTGGAGCTGATCTGAGGCACGAGAGTGCAGGATGTTAATTTCTCACTACTAAAGTAGTTTACAGCATTTACTTTATAAAAAAATATTTTCGTGATTGAGAGTGTGAAGTTGACATTTTTTTGTTATAAAATCAGCACGCTCAATTTCTTTGAAAACATTTTTCGGCACACTGTGCTCAAAAGGTTGCCTACTCCTGCCTTAGAGAGCAGTATAGAAGATTACTTCTTGCTACTAACTTGCTGTAATTGGCTTAGGTGTCATAATCTGATTTGTTACTAGCTAATGATCATCTAGTGTTACATACAGAGTGGTTTCAAAGGCTGAACATGCAACATTGTTTCATAACATGGCTGAATAGCAAGAACTTGTGTAGGTACAGTTTGCCTTAAGCCCCGAACACACGATCAGAAAATCGTACGGAAAATACCGCTTTCGAAGCGATCGTACGATAATCGGTTCATTCGTACAGAGCTTTCGAGAGCCGATCAGGACAGTTCATCCGATATTGTTCTATCGGACATGCTTGAAAATTTTTTTCGTACGATGCCAGATCGTATGATTTTCGTTCAATCAGTACAGTACAGCTATCGTTTGAAAATGCAATATGAATGCATTACAACACATGACATCACTTCTGAATTTTTTTTCTGTCGTGCGGAAATTTTCGTGACTTTAGTAAACTCATCAGATTCGATCTGAGATTAGCATGCAATAAAAAACGGACAATCATTCGTCCGATAATCTCATCGTGTGTATGAGGCATTAGGCTCCTTTAACACTGATACGTTTTTACTGCATTTTTATCTTGCAAGAAAAGTGTTTCCCTTTAAATCCTATGTGACTTTTTACACCACTGTGCTGGGGGTGCAATGTGTTTTGAAAAGTCCTGCATGTTGCATCTTTGGTGCGGTTTTGAAAATCGCACCAAAATCGCAGCGTCCCATTGAAATGAATGGAAAACGCGGCTAAATCATGGTAAAGTTGGAATAAAAACATACCGCGATTAGCGTTTTTTGGTGCATTTTTGAGTCACATATCCATTTTTCACAGGTGCAGGCAATCGAAAAGTACACCAGAAACACACAGTAAAGCATCTGAAACATAGCAATATCGCTGTAAAAACGCATATGCATTTTTACCACAATTCTGCTACAGAGCAATGTGAAAGGACTCTTAGGATGCATAGGTGGAACATGTAGTAACTAGATCATACCCAAGGTTGGAGTGGAAGGCACATTTGTAAAGTCTCTCTATTTCAGTGGGAAATCCATGATAATAGGGATAATGCTAAGCAAAGCGTTTACGGGTTTGTCCAAATATGTATATTACATACATATGTATATAACAAATAGTTATTGTTTTCTAATAAGGCCAATATCTTTGTTTTGTACTCCATCTCCGTCATCATCTTGGCTTTCTCGCTGGGGGTCTTTTACCTTCCTGTTTTAGCCCGTTTTATGAAAACCGAATTAGGGAGGTGCAATGGAAGAAGACAGATTATCAGTAATCATGAGCATGTTCCATGTCTCCAGGACCAGTGGTTCTCAACCAGTGGCGGCCCATCCATTAGGACTGCATGGGCACCGCCCCCTATCCATGTGTCCAGCCCCCTAATCTACATTCAGGCGCTGGATACATGGATTTCAATGGGGCGGGAGGAGGTTGGAGGACAGGATTAGAGCCAGAGGCTCTAATAGTCTTAAAAAAGGGTGGGCTCAGAGAGCAGAGCACTTCAACCCACTCAATTGTGTGACAATAGCAAATGAGTATTCACTATTCTCACACTGATCCTCCTCCTGGCCAATCAGGAAGCGGGTCGTGAGACCCGTCACCCATTTGGCTGAAAGGACAGGCGATCCTATTGGACGCCTAGGAGGAGGAGGGAAGAGACGCACGGCGGAAGCCGCTGTGATACAGAGGAGGAGGAGATGCCTGCCCGACACCCATCACAGCGCTGCCCGGAACCTAGATGGGGTAAGTGCTGGATGACCGACCGCGTGACCCAAACAAGCAGGAGCTGGGGGTGGGGCTTGGTTGTTTGCCGCCCCCCCAAAAAAGAAGGAAACATCAGCCGCCACTGTTCTCAACCTTATTGGGACCATTGGGAAAATTCTTCCAAAGCCTCCTGTGCCCCCAAAAGTTGAAAAATAATACTCACACAATTGTAGCATACTCTCCCCCTATAATTTTACTAAAATATATTAATTTGTTACATTTCTTGCATGTCTTTGTTCGGCTCTGGGCACATTTATGTCAATCCAACAGCAGAACTGAAGCTGTAGGGATGGATAATCCCCTGGAGTCACAAGACTCTCTGTAGATCTAGTAGCAAACAACAAGTTTCTCTCTCTCTTGCTCTTCCTGCATGCTGTAAAATGATATGATGTACAATAAATAATGACAAGATAATGTGGATAATCTCTAGACAAGGCAAACTGCATTCTTCATCAAACAGCATATAATGGTTCAATTTGCAGGATTATAATCTCATTACATGGCTGGTGACAAATGAAGAGGAATTTATATGGAAAAAAGTATATGAGCAAAAAAGGGGGGAAATTTTAAATCCTCTGGTGCAGGTTAGAAAATGTTGCTATGCTTCTCAGAACAAGTTTCCTTGAGTAAGTTATAAAATGAAAGATTTATTAAGCCATTCATCAGTTTTTATGCTTGATTTAGAAAATAAATAATATACATAGGCATGCGCACATGGTGTGCCGAGTGTGCCTGGGCACACCCTAATCACCCCATGCGGTTCTGATTCCCCCCTGCTTCCCGTCTCCCCCATGCTGTGCTGCCAGATTCCATCCTCTCCTCTCAGGAGCGGGGGAAGGGGCTGGTACATTTTTCATTAACCGCCCTTCCTTTTCTGAATGAGTACAGTGAGTGACCTGAACCAATCACTCCTGTCTTCGTTCTTAACTGAAGCATGGTAAACTACAGTATGTTTACTGCAGGCGGCAGAGAACAGGAAACTGGGGAATCTCTGTCCTCAGTTTCTTTCTCGGTTCCAAAAGTGAAACATCAGGGGTTTGTTTAGACCCTTAATATTTCACCAAAACCCTATAATGGGGCTCCTAAAAAAATAGTAATAAATGAATAAAGAATAATATTGGAAAAAATTATTTAAAAAATAATAATAATAAAAAAAAACTACTGACACCAATCTTTGCTCTACTGACACCACCCACTGCTCTGCTGATATACAGGCATGTGTGTTTGTGCTCTGGGGTGCACACCCTAATGCAATAGGTTGCGTACACTAATGATAATATATTTTTTGCATTTAAAAATAGTATGTAAAACCCCACACCAGGCTCAATCCCCAGTCCCCAAACCCCCCTCCCCACCTCAGTGATCACCTTTATGCTTTCTTTATTTCATACTTATGCCCTGTACACACGGTCGGACATTGATCGGACATTCCGACAACAAAATCCATGGATTTTTTCCGACGGATGTTGGCTCAAACTTGTCTTGCATACACACAGTCGCACAAAGTTGTTGGAAAATCCGATCGTTCTGAACGCGGTGACGTAAAACACGTACGTCGGGACTATAAACGGGGCAGTAGCCAATAGCTTTCGTCTCTTAATTCATTCTGAGCATGCGTGGCACTTTGTGCGTCGGATTTGTGTACACACGATCGGAATTTCCGACAACGGATTTTGTTGTCGGAAAATTTTATAGCAAGCTCTCCAACTTTGTGTGTTGGAAATTCCGATAGAAAATGTGTGATGGAGCCTACACACGGTCAGAATTTCCGACAACAAGGTCCTATCACACATTTTCCGTCTGAAAATCCGACCGTGTGTACGGGGCATAACTCTTTTTCAAGGTGTCTTCAGGTCAGCCTCCTCATTCCTCTTTAGACCTCTTCCCAGAGGTAGGTACACACCAGTGATGCAGAGAGTGGCATCATTACACTGTGAATGCAGGCTGCCGCAATAACGATCCCTCAGGGGGTGAGTCTATGACAACTTACACTCCTAGCATGTTTTCAGCCTTTTGACAGTGGTTGTCATTGAACCTGGAAGACCAAAGCTGGCAATACACTAGTAGAAATTCAGTTGAAAGTTTTCATTTTAAGAACGTTTGTTTTATTTTACAATCATTGGTCGGGTCAAATTGACGTTTGTTTTCAGCCACGGTGATAAAAATATTCAAAGGTGCAGGATGGAAAATTTTTCTTGAATGAATAAACTTCTAACAGTGTATGTGGTTTTCACTTGGGAAAGTCTATTCATTCTAAAAGCAAACAAAAATTGAAGAACTTTTGAACGGCATTTATCAAGTCATCGAATGTACTGAGAATTTTTGTACAAATGTTTATATGAACGTTTGTTTGAAAATCTAGTAGTGTATGGCCAGCTTTAGGTCATCTAGAAAAAAAAATGGAATGACTGCAGGGGAAATTTCCCTAATAAGGAGGCTGCCTGCTCACAGATTGTTTTAATGGAAACTTTGGTTCCAATTTAAAGACGTAACTAAACCCATAACTAAAGTCAGAGCAAACTTCCTTGGTTGATTTTTACCTATAGGTAAGTCTATATTAAGGCTTACCTATAGGTACATTAACCACTTGCCGACCGCCTAACGTACATTTACTGCAGCAAGTTGGCTCTCATGCTGGAAATCACGTACCTGTAAGTAATTTCATGCAGGAGCTCTAGGGGGTGCGCGCATGCTGCCGGAGGCGTGATCGTGCGCTGATTGGCTAGAGGGGGAGCCAATCAGCAGGTCCAGCGGACCCGATGTCTGCCGGCCACCTGCAATCGTTCCCGAGAGACACAGAATGGCGGTCTGCCTATGCAAACAAGGCAGATCACCATTCTGTAGGAGTTAAGACAGAGATCTTTTGTTTCTACTAAGCAGGAACACGGATCTCTGTCTTTCCCCAGTCAGACCATCCTCCATACAGTTAGCAAGCACTCCCAAGGAACACGTTTAACCCTTTGATCGCCCCTAATGTTAACCGCTTCCCTGCCAGTGTCATTAGTACAATAACAGTGCATATTTTTTCGCACTAATCGCTGTAATAATGTTACTGGTCCCTAAAAAAGGGTCAAAAGAATCAGTTAGGTGTCCGATTTGTCCGCCGCAATGTCGCAGTCCCACTATAAGTTGCTGATCGCTGGCATTACTAGTAAAAAAATAAATAAATAAACATTGCATAAAAATATCCCATGGTTTGTAGATGCTATAACTTTTGCGCAAACCAATCAATATACGCTTATTGGGATTTTTTTTCACCACTTAGGGAGCCGCTCTGTACACCACACACTCCGCACATCGCTCCCACCAGCATGGCAGTGTCCAGAAACTCCAGCTTGTCCAGATCTTCCATCTCCTCAGGTAGATGATCCCACCTTCTGCCTCCACATCTTTACACTGACAGGTTCACCCAGCCTGTCATCTGTCTTTTACTGAGCAGGAGAGGGACAGGAGAGAAGTTCCTGGCATGGGCACACTCTTCCCAGGAGGGGGGATAACTGCTATTATTACACTTTTCCCAGGAGGGGGGGGGTGTCATGGCATGGGCACATTCTTCTCGGGAGGGAGGGGTGATACCTGCTATGGTCACACTCTTCCTAGGTGGTGACAAATGCTATGGTCACACTCTTCCTAGGTGGAGATACATGCTATGGTCACACTCTTCCTAGGTGGAGATACATGCTATGGTCACACTCTTCCTAGGTGGAGATACATGCTATGGTCACACTCTTCCTAGGTGGAGATACATGCTATGGTCACACTCTTCCTAGGTGGAGATACATGCTATGGTCACACTCTTCCTAGGTGGAGATACATGCTATGGTCACACTCTTCCTAGGTGGAGATACATGCAATGGACACACTCTTCCTAGGTGGAGATACATGCTATGGTCACACTCTTCCTAGGTGGAGATATATGCTATGGTCACACTCTTCCTAGGTGGTGATACATGCTATGGTCACACTCTTCCTAGGTGGTGATACATGCTATGGTCACACTCTTCCTAGGTGGTGATACATGCTATGGTCACACTCTTCCTAGGTGGAGATACATACTATGGTCACACTCTTCCTAGGTGGAGATATATGCTATGGTCACACTCTTCCTAGGTGGTGATACATGCTATGGTCACACTCTTCCTAGGTGGTGATACATGCTATGGTCACACTCTTCCTAGGTGGTGATACATGCTATGGTTACACTCTTCCTAGGTGGAGATACATGCTATGGTCACACTCTTCCTAGGTGGAGATACATGCTATGGTTACACTCTTCCCAGGTGGAGATACATGCTATGGTCACACTCTTCCTAGGTGGAGATACATGCTATGGTTACACTCTTCCTAGGTGAAGATACATGCTATGGTCATACTCTTCCTAGGAAAGGGGGATACCTGGCATGGGCACGTTCTTCTCGAGGGGGGGGGGGTGATACCTGCTCTTATCACACTATTCCCAGGAGGGAAACATAGGCCAGTCTGGGGGGTGCCAGAAATAGGATTCGCCCTGGGTGCCAAATGCTCTAGGTATGCCCCTTCGCGGGAGTGATGTCATTGCCAATTTGACACGTCCAATCAAAGGACCGAAGCCTGTCAACCCAGAAGAAAAACCGTGTGAAGATGGAAGCCCAGCAGTGACAGTGCATGGCTGGAGGGCTTCATTCTAAGGTAAGTTTCACATATTGTGCTAATATGTGATGCATACTAGCACATTATAACTTTGCCTTGCAGGTATAATTTTTTTTTAAAAAGCCGGCGGTTTACTACCGCTTTAAGGGTTTCCTAAAACAGTTACATTCAAGGCATGTCTTGAATGATAATTGTCACAGTTGCTCTCAGCTGAACTGTCAAGCCCAAGGGCACATGTGTAGCACCAGGGCAACTGCAGATCAAACAGAGGCTGCTTTTTGGCTGTTAATGACACTTTAATGCAAGGATGTAGTGGCGTTCCTGATCATGTGACCACTGTGATTGGCATGAGATCACATGATTGGAAACCCATCCCATTCAGAGCACACTCTCATCGCACAACAATGAAGCCCCATAGGCACAAATGTGTTAAAAACCCACCACTCATGCTGCCACCTGTACAAGTGATGCCTGCAGGGACAGGTTAAAAAAAAAGCAAGCACGGAAATGTGTTTTAACAATACATTGCAGCACACAGAGCGCAATCACACTGCACACCAGTGCAAATGCATTATGTGCACAATGATGCAATCTGTGGTTTAAATTATTATTATTATTATTATTATTCAGGATTTATATAGCACCAACAGTTTGCGCAGCCCTTTACAACATGAGGGCAGACAGTACAGTTACAATACAATTAAATACATTAGGGATCAGAGGGCCCTGCTCGTTAGAGCTTACAATCTAAAAGTGAGCCCTGGCAGATGTTTTAGAAGGGTTAGAAGGTTTAAAAATCATTTAGAAGGGTCTGTTACATGGCTTTTGGTCTCCAGTTAGGCCTTGTACACACCTATGCATTTTCTTGGTGCTTTTTTGCAGAAATGCACTACAGTTCATCTAACATGGTTTCCTATGGGACACGTTTACATCTATGCTTTTTTCAGCAGTTGCATTTTTTGGAAAGAGCCAGGGACTTGTTTTAACCCTTGTTCACATTGACTGCAGCTTTGAAATCGTGTAACTTCATCTGAAATGGCACAATTTCAAAGCCGCATGTTAGTGCCACTTCGGGTGCAACTTGGAAGAAATCTGTGCTGTTTCACGTACAGATGTTTATGCAAGTCACACCCGAAATCGCCAAAAGTTCAGGAACTACTCTTTTCAAATCAAAGTGACACCGCAAAGTTGACGTTGCACCGATTTGAACAGTGCGATTTCTGGCAACAGGATGCAATAGACTTCAATGGAGAAGTTGCAGAAAGGCATGTAGCGCATTTTTACTGTCATCATGATTTTACCGCAATTTGCATTTTGTGTTTTTTAACCACTAGCCGACCAGCACACGACGATGTACGTCGGCACAATGGCACGACTGGGCATAAGGTACGTCCCCTTTAAATCATGGCATTGTGGGCACGCCCATCACGTGCCCTGTGACGTGCCCGCGGGTCCCGTGGACTCGATGTCCGCTGGTGTCCCGCGTTCGAGTCACGGAGCGGAAGAACGGGGAGTTGCCTATGTAAACAAGGCATTTCCCTGTTCTGCCTAGTGACCTGACAGAAATCCACTGCTCTGTCATCGGGTGCAGTGATCGCTGTCATGTGGAAGCCCCTCCCCCCCACAGTTAGAACACCTCCCTAGGACACACTTAACCCCATTGATGGCCCCCTAGTATTTAACCCTTTCCCTGCCAGTGTCATTTACACAGTAATCAGTGCATTTTTATAGCACCGGTATAAATGACAATGGTCCCAAAATGGTGTCAAAAGTGTCCGATGTTTCCGCCATAATGTCGCAGTAACGATAAAAATCTCAGATCGCCGCCATTACTAATAATAAAAAAAATAATAATAATAAAAATGCTATAAATCTATACTCTATTTTGTAGACGCTATAACTTTTGCGCAAACCAATCAATATACGCTTATTGCGATTTTTTTACCACAAATATGTAGAAAAATACATATCGGCCTAAACTGAGGAAAAAAAATATTTTTTTTATATATTTTTGTGTTTTTATAGCAAAATTAAAAAATAATGCTTTTTTTCAAAATAGTCGGTCTTTTTTGTTTATAGCGCAAAAAAATTAAAACCGCAGAGGTGATCAAATACCACCAAAAGAAATCTCTATTTGTGGCAAAAAAAGGACATCAATTTTGTTTGGTTATAACGTTGCAAGACCGCGTAATTGTCAGTTAAAGCGACGCAGTGCCAAATCGCAAAAAGTGCTCTGGTCAGGAAGGGGGTAAATTCTTCCGGGGCTGAAGTGGTTCATCCACCCAACAAATTGACCCCAAAAAAAAAAAAGGCTAAAAAATGCAAAACGCGTCAAAAAACATGTGAAAAATGTGTCAAAAACACAAAATGCACTGCAAAAATCACTGCAGAAATGGATCAAAAGCAAACTGTATAGGTGTGAACCGAGCCTTATTATACCATCACAAGACATCTGCAATCTCCAGCCACAGCTATAGGGATGCGGGGATATCGCACTGTGTGTCACGGCTATAGGGATGCAGCATTGTGTGTGTCACAGCTGGAGGGCACATAGCCATAGAACAGTTGTTATTCTTATATACCACGCCCCCTTTTCCCAGTCTCAATTGTATTCTAGCCTAGGACACGGTTGCTATGACAACACCGCCCTCCTATGGCGAGTGACAGAGAAATGCACCAATGGAAGTTAGAATTTTTGCTTTCCGTGATTGGTTAGGAGGGATGCCAGGCGAGAACTTCTGACACGCTATAGGCTCTTCCGCTTGCCCATTAAAGAGGGCGGGCAGTGTCGTCTCGGCAACTGTGTCCAGGGCAACGAACGCAACCTGTGCCCGGAGGTGTGACGGGTCACTGCGGGTGTGTGAGCCCGGGAGAGAGACGCCGGAGATGCTGAGTGACTGGCCCGGGATACCAGAGCAGGTGAGGCGGCTTCCGGCAACTTCCCACAGGCGACCTGTGGCTTCTCTGTGCCACCTCCAGCCCTGGCCAGGGTGTGTGGTGCAGCTGGCAGCAGTGCAGTGTACAATGCATAGGCGGGGTGTGTAGCGCTGACATAGCAGTGGAAGAGTATGGTGCTCAGCTGCTGCAGAGTCTATAGAACTTCCCTGAGCACTGACCGCCATCAATACACCTACCGGGGGCGGAGAGGTGCAATATCGGCGCTAAAGGGGAGCAGAGTGGGCGTTACTGTAACTTACTGGGGCGCAAGGTGGCGCTAAAGAAGTCCAGTGGAGTCACAACTGGAACAGATGTCAATGGCAACCAATCAGCTTCCATCTCTAATTTTCAAACCAAGCGGAGCTGACTACAAAAAATAAATAAAAACATTTGAAAGCACATGGACTGTTTATTGTAGAAGAGACAAGGGGGGTTTCTTTACTAAAGGCAAATAGAGAGAGGCTGATTTACTAAAACTGGAGAGTGTAAAATCTGGTGCAGCTGTACATGGTAGCCAATCAGCTTCCAGGTTTTTTTTTTTTTAAAGCTTAATTGAAGAAGCTGAAGTTAGAAGCTGATTGGCTACCATGTACAGCTGCACCAGATTTTGCACTCTCCTGTTTTAGTAAATCAACCCCTTGTCTCTTCTGTGCTCTGCAAGTTGAGTTGCTCAAGCGCTTAGTAAATGAGGAGTAGACTCCCATCATTCAATCATGTGCAGTCAAAAAATGCTGTTTTTTTTTTTTCTTCGTTGCATGTGATTGGATATTCTTTGCAAAGTGAAGCTTCATCTCTTTTACTAAGCTCTGGAGCAACTGCACTTGAAGAGTGCAAATCTATCCGCCTTTAGTAAATCTACTCCATGACTGTCTGCAATAAGATCCACCTACCTGCCTGCTCACAATCCCCTGTAGAAGGTATACTGGACTTGGTGCATTTACATCTCCAGCACTGTGCTGGAATGAAAGACTTCTGCGCATGCATGGGAGTGATCATCATCACACACCGGCCAATCAGGTCAACCGAGGACCAGTACCCAGAAGAAGCCATATAGAAGATGCCAACACAACCATGCAGGTGTTGGATCATTGGTGAGTATTTGTGGCTTTAGTTCTTGACTTGTTTTTCTTTGCTTTGGGCTCTGGAGAGCGATCTAAGTGTGGATTGCTCTCCAGAGATGTTTTGATAGGCAGTGAGGAAGCGTTGTATCATCTTCTCACCACTGGCTATTTTGTTTTTTGTTTTTTAACTCATAGAAGTCTTTTATTGAAAGAATTAACAAATATAAATCAGATATCCACACCAGAGAATATACAACATACATGAAGGTATCACAATACCATATCCCAACGGTGTTCCTACCGTACCCATTCAACTACGCAGTCAGTTTTTGGTACCAGTATATACATGCCCAGCTTGTGTTACATTCATAATTATCCCACACATGAAACTACATTCACAAAATTCTGTCTAAAATTAAATCGACAGGTGATAATCCAGGTGTGTCCGGCCAGGGAAACCACATCGCTTGGAATTAAAGAGGAAATCTGGATAGCCGCACTCCAATATGAACGCCTTTATTGTGAGAAATATCAAAAGTTCATGACAGCAGCAGGGTACAGGATAAATGGCTGACGCGTTTCACACTCTCAATAGTTCTTAATCATAGCTATAATTAAGCACTGTTGAGAGTGTGAAACGCATCAGCTATTTATCCTGTACCCTGCTGCTGTCATGAACTTTTGATATTTCTCACAATAAAGGCGTTCATATTGGAGTGCGGCTATCCAGATTTCCTCTCTTTATTATCACATGTTGAGCCTGCACCTGCTACTTCCACCTTGAGGAGGGTGTTACCTTCAACACACCTACCTGGAGCGGTAACAATCTTTTCTTACCGCTTGGAATTTGTTCAGGCACCCCCTATGCTGGAAGATATATTTTTCTAGGTGTAATGTATCTCTCATTGTGGCCCCCCCACTATTTCCACGAGGGAGAATCAGCTGACTTCCAGTGTCAGAGAATTAGTTTCCTGGCCTGGGACAAAGCCTGTTTGGTAACATCCTCCACTGGAAGGTCATCCAAAACACCCAGGAGACAGGGTTTAGGGTCTCATTTAATGGTGACTTGAAATACACTATTTAGGGTATCCAGGACTTTCCCCCAGTAGAGGTGTAATTTGGAGCATCTCCATAATACCTGGATGAGGTCACCATGGTCCCTAGAGCATCTGGAGCAGATAGGGTCTTCTCTTACCCCCATTTTGAAGAGTCTTGCTGGGGTAAGATGAGCCCCAAGAAGGATGTACAACTGTGACAATCTTTGTGTAATGTTAAGTGAGCACATATGTACAGCCTGTAGAGCGTCCTCCCATTGTTCCTCCTTGAATCCCCCCACATCACGTTCCCATCTGGCCTCAGTCCTCCAAGGGAAATCCTTCAAGAAGATGAGCAGCAACTTATAATAGGATCGTGATATGAAGCCCTTATAGACTTCCACCTCAGACATATAATTAAAAATAGGTGTCGGAGACTGTACCCAGGGTTCAGAGCCAGTCTGCACCTTAGCAGCGCTGAATATAATAAATGTACATATTCTGTGGAAGCCAAAATTTAGACTACAGAGTGGGAAAGGAGCACAATTTGCCATTTTCAAAGATATGGGATAAGAGCGTAATAACCACTGGCTTTAATTCCTTGATGACTGCACTAGCATACCACAACCACACTGATTGCACACAGTTGCAGGGCGCTTGCAGGACAGCTCAATTCATTTAAATAGGTTGCATTCAGTGTGCACTACAAAAGCTAAAGGGGAGCAGTTGGAGGGAGGGGTAAAAATGCAGCTCAACCATGAGGTTTTGCTAAACCCTTAAATCCTAGTGTGAATGAACCCTAATAAAACAAGTTGAGGATAATAGCTGATTGTTTGCCATGCACAGCTGCCCCAGATTCTCTCTTCTCTCCAGGCTTGATAAATTCCCTTCAAAGTGGCCACCAACAAGGCACAAAATGGGTGCAAAGTATGCGTTAATGGGGTGGAAAGTAGACACTAACAAGGCATAAAGTGAGCAATAATGAGGCACAAGGTTAGGTGCAAAGTGGGCGCTGATGAAGGGCATGGTGGGCACTAATGGAGCTCAAGGTGGGTGCTAATAGAGGGCTAGGTGGACGCTAATGAGGGTCAAAGTGCTAAAAAGTTGCAAAGGGGCATAGATAGGGCGCATAGTTGGCACAAAAGAGGGTGCAAGGTAGATTTTTTTTTTTTTAACACAGGAAGAGGGGAACTTAAAATAATAATAAATATAAATAAAAATAATAATAAATAAATAACGAAAATTCCACTTTAGTGATGGATTCCTTAAAACCATGACATTTTATTTTCTGTAGAGATGATATACAATGTAACTTTTCAGTAGTTCCCCGTTCTGCTTTTGTCATGCCAGCAGAAGAAGTTGGATTTATATTTAGAAGGCCGTTAACCAGCTCTGGTCATCCTATCACACATACTAAGATTTGATACGGTATGAAGAGAGATTTTCCAATCACATGCTGCTTTTATATGAACAGTGGAAGCCTGTTGGAGAGGATGGCACAGAGAAGCCCGGGCCAATCAGCCGCTATCAAAGGATCTGCCGAGAAAGAGGAACATAATCTCAGCGGGTTTCCTGAAAGCTCCAAAAGCTCAGGCGGTCTCTTTGATATACCCCCCCCCCCCTCACAAAATGCCCTTTGAGATTGAAGGGAAAAAAAAAACAGACATTCAGGTGGTTGCAGAATCACCTCCTGAACACCCGCTAAATGTTGATATGCCACTCTCTGAAAAAGCGATCCAGCGCTGTGCACATCAGCAGCAGCTCTTCTCCCCTCTCCCCTGTCTCACAAGCTAGGCTGAGAGTAGCGGGAGTCACACAAGTGCCCCCATAGCAAGCAGGTTACTGTGGGGGCACTCAGCAGGAGGGTGAGTGCCCCCTCAGCTGCTCTGTACAAAACCACTGCACAGAGCAGGTAAGTATAACATGTTTGTTATTTTAATGAAAAAAACAATTACTTTAAATCTGAGTTCCACCCAAAGGGGAAAGCGCCGCTTGTCGCCCCCCCTCCGCTGCCACATTTGGCACCTTTTGGGGGGGGGGGGGAGCGGGTACCTGGTTTTGATGCTCCCACTTCCGTCTGAGTTTGCCGCAGTGAAGCGAGCTGGAAGTTCGGCCCCCTCTTTCCTAGTATTTGTAGCTGCTGACTTTTTATTTTTGGAGGGGGGGGGTGTGGAACTCCGCTTTAATGAAGCTGGTGAATCCTAACAGCAGTGGAAACAGATGGCTGTTTTTAACAAATATTTAAGACCAAACACGGCATCACAACCATCCCTTCCCAGAAAACAATCAGCCACACTGCTAATGTAAAACCTATATTATTTATTAAAGCAGAGTTCCACCCAAATTTTGAACAATATCTGTATGTATTCTCTTCCTTGCCTAGATGCTGACATGCCGTTTAAAAAAATTTAAATCGCCGTAATTGCCTTTTATTTTTCTATTCTTCTTTGCACTTCCTGGTTCTCCTCCCGTGGGAGTAGGCGTGTTTCTAGCCTCTGCCAGACTCCTGGGAGCTAGTCTCAGGCTTCTCAGGATGACACTGAGCATGTGCGGGAACGAGCAGTGAATGCTGGGAGCACAGCATTCACCACATCCAGGAAATAAATGCTTGTGGGCTTCAAATGCCCACAATAAAGATGGAAACGGCCTGCAATGAATAATATAAGTTATTCTTTCCGACGAAATCTGACACAGGCGGACATATTACACACAATATGTGAGTATGTAATGCTGAGAAGAAAAGTTTGTGAATGAACTCAAAAAAAAAAAAAAAAAAAAAAACGATAGATAGGTGGACCCCCGCTTTAAGTACAATATGAGGCAACATAACATCGTAACCCCTAAAAATCATTGAAAATTCCTTATGATGCATGCAGAAGTCCATTCAAAATCTAGATATCAGTTGAAGTTAGTTATAAATCAACAAACGCATTAAAAGAGAATTTTTATCGTGGTTGTAATAACATGTAAATTGATTGCTTTTGTAAACCCCAAATGGCGCTTTGCAAGGGCACCTACCTAGGAAGAACCTGGGTGCTTTTAAAGCAGGGGTCTCCCGGGCCTGTTGATGACCAGGCCGCACAGCGCGCGCGGGGGGGGGGGATGAGCGGCGACTGCAGTCCGCACAATACTATCACAGATTGCAGTCGCCTTTGTAAACAAGAGATCTGACCTGTCAGCAGGGATGTGGTGGATTTTGTTTCCCTGCGAAGCAGAGAATAAAATCCAGCTCTCATCCCTTAGTAAAAGCACCACATAGTAAGCACAAAAACACTGTTAAGGCACACACTTAACCCATTCATCACCCTAGAAGTTTAACCCCTTCCCAGCTAGTGTCATTAGTGCAGTGACAGTGCATATTTTAAGCACTGATCACTGTATTAGTGTCACTGGTTCCCACAGAAGTGTCAGTTGGTGTCAGATTGTCCGCCACAACATCGCAAACCCCCTATAAGTGGCTGATCGCCGCCAGTACTAGTATAAAAAAAAATAGAAAATTAAAATTCCAGTATATATACCATGGTTTGTACATGCTATAATTTTTGAGCAAACCAATCAATATATGCTTATTGGGATTTTTTTACCAAAAATATATAGCAGAATACATATTGGCCTAAATTTATGAAGAAATTAGATTTTTAACAGTTTTTTTTATTGGATGTTTTATAGCACAAAGTAAAAAAATTTTTTTTTTCAAAATTGTCAGTATTTTTTTGTTTATATTGCAAAAAATGAAAAACCTGCAGAGGTGATCAAATACCAGCAAAATAAAGCTCTATTTGTGGGGAACAAAAAGGCCACAAATTTAATTTATATACAGCGTTGCATGACCGCGCAATTGTCAGTTAAAGTAACGCAGTGCCGTATAGCAAAAAATGGCCTGGTCACTGGCTCCCACGGCTGTCAATCAAAGTCAGTTAGCCAATCAGGAGAGAGAGGGGCGGGGCCGAACGTGTGGCTTGCTGTGGGGGAACTCGACAGGAAGAAGAAAAGGAGGATCTGGGCTTCTCTGTGCAAAACTAACTGCACAATGCTTGTTTGTTATTTAAAAAAAAACGAGACTTTACAATTATTTTAATTTGCAGGTATTTTCTCTCACTTCCTGCTTTAACTATGGGACAGGAAGTGAAGGTAAATCTCCTCAATGGGACACAGATGGCAAAAAAAAAAACGGGTTATGACCCTCCCTTACTCTATCCAAAATGGGGGGAGGTTTATAGTTCTACTTTAAATATAACACAAATGTAACAAACTCAAATGTGGACACATTTGGGTTGATTTACTAAAGGCAAATCCACTTTGCACTATAATGTAAATCTGAGGGGGGCATGCAAGGAAAATAAAAAACAGCACTTTTGCTTGTACTTGATTGGATGATAGAAATCAGCAGAGCTTCCCCTCATTTCGATCTTCCCCTCAGATCTGCAGTGACTGCACTTCCAAGTGCACTTGTAGTGCAAAGTGGATTTGCCTTTAGTAGCTCAACCCCAATGTGCCCTAATCACCTATATATGAAACACAACATCATGTGGATGCCCTCACCGTATTGTTAGTTTATTTTTTATCTGTTTTCTTTATTTTAAGGGATTGGGGGGGGGGGGGTGGCCAGCAGGGGGGTACTAATTGTCCCAGCATACAGAAGGCCTATGGTCAGTTGGAGGAGTGCTAGTGCCCCATCATTCATTTATATTAGTGGAGGAAACAATAGGGCTGATTTGCTAATGGCAAATAGACTGCAACTGCAGTTGCACTAGTTTTCCTTAGTAAATGTGGTAAATCTTCTCTTTGTAAAGAATATCAAATATCAGGCGCAAGGAAAGTAAAAAAAATACATTTTTCCTCTTGCACATGATTGGATAAATTGGCCCTAGTATGTGTATGTATGAATATGAGTTAGGGACTTTAGATTGTAAGCAGGGCAGGGACTAATAGGAATGTAATATATTATATATATATATATATATATAATCACGGTATAAGTAAAGCACTACATAAATTGACAGCTCTATGTAAGTACCCGTAATAAATAAATAAATACATTTGCCTTTAGTAACTTTACCCCATTATGTACGGCTGCCGGTTACATTCTGGTAAGGATAAACCAAGCTCTTTATCACACACAGTTTTCGAACACGTTGGAAATTCCCTGTATAACTAAGGCCCCATTCACACTTGGTGATTTGGAATCGTGGAGGAGATGATGTGATTCTGAATCGTGTGGCAATTGCCACAAGACAGGCGTTTGGGTTCCATTCATTCTAAATCGCTCCCCCAATGCAGTGAAATGTTGCTGTGATTGTCATGAGGAAATCGTGGAAAAACACCTTCTTTAACCACTTAAGCCCCGGCCATTTGACTGGCAAAAGACCAGAGCACTTTTTGCAATTCGGCACTGCGTCGTTTTAACTGACAATTGCGCGGTTGTGAGACGTTGCACCCAAACAAAATTGATGTCCTTTTTTCCCCACAAATAGAGCTTTCTTTTGGTGGTATTTGATCACCTCTGCGGTTTTTATTTTTTGCGCTATAAACAAAAAAATAGCGACAATTTTGAAAAAAAAACACATAATTTTTTACTCTTTGCTGTAATAAATATCTAATATCTAATAATATCTTAAAACCTTTTTTTTTTACTCAGTTTCATACGTATTCTTCTACATATTTTTGGTAAAAAAAAAAATCGCAATAAGCGTTTATTGATTGGTTTGCGCAAAAGTGATAGTATCTACAAAATAGGGGATAGTTTTATGGCATTTTTATTAATTTTTTTTTTTATTAGTAATGGTGGCGATCAGCGATTTTTTTTTTTTTTTTATCTATCATGACTGCGACTTTATGACGGACAGATTTGACACTTTTGGCTCTATTTTGGGACCATTCACATTTATACAGCGATCAGTGCGATTAAAAATTCATTGATTACTGTGTAAATGTGACTGACAGTGAAGGGGTTAACCACTAGGGGGCGCTGTGGGGGTTAAGTGTGTCCTAGGGAGTGATTCTAACTGGGGGGGGTTGGGCTATGTGTGACACGACAATGATCACTACTCCCGATTACAGGGAGCTGTGATCAGTGTCCTGTCACTAGGCAGAACAGGGAAATGCTCGTTTTCATCAGCATTTCCCCATCTTCCCCTCCGTGAGACGATCGCAGGTATCCCACTCATGGAGCTTGCGGCGGGCGCCCACTTACCAACCGGCCCATAGCCGAATGACGGCTGCAGGGCGGTTGGATAACTCTGGGTGGACGTACTATGACGTCCTCCCAGAATTCCCCTCTTGCGCGCCCCCTGGGGCGCGCACCCGAACACATCCGTGACCACCGGGTCCAGGGGACCCGGCGCATCACGGATCCCGGTAAATGGCCGCTGATCGCGGCCGTTTACCATGTGATCGAGCCGTCAAATGACGGCGGGATCACATGTAAACAGACCGGCGTCATCTGATGACGCCGGTTCCTCTCCTCCCCTCCTGTGTACCGATCGGTACACTGTGAGCGGGGAGGGGGACGGATGGATGTCTGCAGCGCTGTGGGCTATATGTGTAGTGCCCACAGCGCTGCACAGAGACATCCATCCATCCATCCATCCTCAGCCATCCCTCACTACTGCAATGCTGTGCAATACTCTGCATTACCCCCACAATACTCTGCAATACCCCCACAATACTCTGCAATACCCCCACAATACTCTGCAATACCCCCACAATACTCTGCAATACCCCCACAATACTCTGCAATGCTGTGCAATACTCTGCAATACCCGTGCAATACTCTGCAATACCCGTGCAATACTCTGCAATGCTGTGCAATACTCTGCAATGCTGTGCAATACTCTGCAATGCTGTGCAATACTCTGCAATGCTGTGCAATACTCTGCAATGCTGTGCAATACTCTGCAATGCTGTGCAATACTCTGCAATGCTGTGCAATACTCTGCAATGCTGTGCAATACTCTGCAATGCCTCCACAATACTCTGCAATGCTGTGCAATACTCTGCAATGCCCCCACAATACTCTGCAATGCTGTGCAATACTCTGCAATGCCCCCGCCATACTCTGCAATGCCCCCGCCATACTCTGCAATGCCCCCGCCATACTCTGCAATGCCCCCGCCATACTCTGCAATGCCCCCGCCATACTCTGCAATGCCCCCGCCATACTCTGCAATGCCCCCGCCATACTCTGCAATGCCCCCGCCATACTCTGCAATGCCCCCGCCATACTCTGCAATGCCCCCGCCATACTCTGCAATGCCCCCGCCATACTCTGCAATGCCCCCGCCATACTCCGCAATGCCCCCCGCCATACCCCGCCATACTCCGCAATACCCCGCCATACTCCGCCATACCCCGCCATACTCCGCCATACCCCGCCATACTCCGCCATACCCCGCCATACTCCGCCATACCCCGCCATACTCCGCCATACCCCGCCATACTCCGCCATACCCCGCCATACCCTGCCATGCTGAGCCATGCTCAGCTGTACTCGCCCTCTGTATGTGGCCAGGCTGTGGAAGTCTCACACATGGGGTATCGCCGTACTCAGGAGGAGCAGGAGAATCTATTTTGGGGTGTCATTTTTGGTATGTACATGTTATGTGGTAGAAATATTGTATAAATGGACAACTTTGTGTTAAAAAAAAAAAAAAAAAAAAAAAAGCGTTTTAACCACTTCCCGCCCGCCGGCCGTCATACAACGACCTTGACTTTGTGCGGAGATATCTGAATGATGGTTGCAGCTACAGGCATCATTCAGATATCAGCTTTTTCAGCCGGCGATTCCCTACACCATGAGAACGATCATAGCAGCTGTTCCACTGCTTGATCGTTCTTACGGGAGGCGAGAGGGGACGTCCCCCCTTCCCGCCGCCTTGCGGTGCTTCTACCGACTCACCGCTACGATCGAAGCCAGGATCTTTTTTTTTTTTTTTTTTTTTTTAATTTCAGGCTTCCCAGCCTAGAGGTGAGATGTGGGGTCTTATTGACCCCATATATCACTGTAAAGAGGACCTGTCATGCCATATTCCTATTACAAGGATGTTTATATTCCTTGTAATAGAAATAAAAGTGGTCAAAAATTTTTTTTTTTTGGAAAAAAGCATCAAACTAAAATAAATAAAGTAAAATGAACAATAAAAAAAAAAAAAAAAAATTTTAAAGCGCCCCTGTCCCTGTGTGCTCGCATGCAGAAGCGAACGCATACGTAAGTCCCGCCCACATATGAAAACGGTGTTCAAACCACACATGTGAGGTATCGCTGCGATCGGTAGAGCGAGAGCAATAATTTTGGCCCTAGACCTCCTCTGTAACTCAAAACATGTAACCAGTAAAAAATTTTAAAGCGTCGCCTATGGGGATTTTTGAGTAGCAAAGTTTGGCGCCATTCCACAAGCGCGTGCAATTTTGAAGGGTGACATGTTGGGTATCTATTTACTCGGCGTAACTTCATCTTTCACATTATGCAAAAACATTGGGCTAACTTTATTATTTTGGTTTTTGTAAAGCACAAAACAGTTTTTTTTCCAAAAAAAACGCGTTAAAAAAATTGCTGCGCAAATACTGTGCGAGATAAAAAGTTGCAACGACCGCCATTGTATTCTCTAGGGTCTTTGCTGAAAAAACATATATAATGTTTTGGGGTTCTAAGTAATTTTCTAGCTAATAAATGATGATTTTTACATGTAGGAGAGAAATGTCAGAATTGGCCTGGGTGCTCCAGAACGCCTGAAGGTGCTCACTGCATGTTGGGCCTCTGTATGTGGCCACGCTGTGTAAAAGTCTCACACATGTGGTATCACCGTACTCGGGAGTAATAGCAGAATGTGTTTTGGGGTGTAATTTGTGGTATGCATATGCGGTCTGTGAGAAATACCCTGCTAATATGACAATTTTGTGGAAAAAAAAAAAGTAAAAAAAAAAACCTTGATTTTGCAAAGAATTGTGGGAAAAAATGACAACTTCAAAAAACTCACCATGCATCTTTCTAAATACCTTGGAATGTCTTCTTTCCAAAAAGGGGTCATTTGGGGGGTATTTGTACTTTTCTGGCATGTTAGGGTCTCAAGAAATTAGATAGGCCGTCAGTAATTCAGGTGTGATCAATTTTCAGATATTCGCACCATAGCTTTTGGACTCTATAACTTTCAAAAAGACCAAATAATATCCACCGATTTGGGTTATTTTTACCAAAGATATGTAGCGGTATAAATTTTGGCCAAAATATATGAAGAAAAATTACTAATTTGCAAAATATTATAACAGAAATGAAGAAAAATGTATTTTTTTACAGATTTTTCGGTCTTTTTTCTTTTACGGCGCAAAAAATAAAGAAACCAGCAGTGATTAAATACCACCAAAAGAAAGCTCTATTTGTGTGAAAAAAAGGACAAAAATTTCATAAAGATACAGTGTTGCATGACTGAGTAATTGTCATTCAAAATGTGAGAGCACCAAAAGCTGAAAATTGGTCAGGTTAGGAAGGGGGTTTAAGTGCCCAGTTGTCAAGTGGTTAATATGCCTGCACGTGCCCTTCTGCCGACGTATATCGGCGTGAGCCGGTCGGCAAGCGGTTAAAAATCACGTGAAGTTTGTCACCCAAAAAGGAGCAGGAGCTTCTTTTGAGTGACAAACACATAGGGGAAGCCCATTGAAGAGAATGCGCTGTTCTATGTGTGACACGCAGAATTTTGTGAAAATCGCCAACACAAAATCGCAAACTGGATTGTGAGTTCCTGCTGTACATAGTGTAAATTGGGTCTAAGCACCTCCTTTCATAACGAACCCTTTAGCAAACATGCAAAGAAGAGTGCTGTGGGCTCCCATACATGGAGGTGCAAATGAAGACAGATCTTTGTATTACTGTCCACCACTTTGGCCAGACTTAGGGCCATGTCATATGGGAGCTCTTATCACTGACAATAACTCACCAGCAATAAGATCTCTAGTGCCTCGTTTCCACTGAGCAGATCGGTTCGGGTTGGTTCAGTACGGTACGCTATTTTGAGTGTTTTCATTATGAAAGCGGCCCATACAACCGAACCATACTGCACCATTCATGGTCCTGCTTCAGATGTGGAGCCATAGAAAATGGTACGGTGCGGTCAGGGCGGAGCTAATGGCATCACACGATACATTCCACTGATTGGCAGACAGAAAAAACGTCAATGCTCACGTCAAAGGCAATTTTTCTAAACCCCGTATGGCCCCTGTCTGTCCAGCTTGCAGTGGAAACGCTCACCTGAATAGGCCGGACCATTCTAACCCTTCCAAACTGTACCGACCCGAACCGTTCCGCTCAGTGGAAACGAGGCATTACTTACCACTTACCTGTTTCAATGGCTCCCTTACTAGTCAGAACATTGAGATGTCGATCCCTCCTCAGCGAGGTACCTTAAACAGTGTTCCAGGCCAGTAAGGGAGCGATTCCAAAAAACACTCCTTTTTTTGAGGCACAAATCAGCACAAACAAATGGTATATTTTTATTCAGGTCTTACAAACATGGGGTGCCAACTTCACACAGCTGCAGATTTCCCATGGTATCCGCCTTAGTTTCCAGCCTTCAGTTCTGTTTTTGTATGTAGTATGTAGATATAATGAAACAAAGCAAAATAAAAGAACAATTAAAAGATACATTGTAAATCTTGTGTGTCAGTGCTGGGCAAAGTCACACTGTATCCATTCAGTGAAATCAGTCTTTATGTGGCCATTGTACAGCAAAACCTTCTCATCTTAACAGAATTTGATGACACATTTTTGACCAAAAAATTTAAAGCATGGTATAGAACAGGGATCTCCAAACTTTCTAAACAAAGGTCCAGTTTACTGTTCTTCTGGGGGCCGGAGTGTAGACAGTGGGAGTAGAAAATGCCCTGGCATCAATGGGGATAAACAGCGCTCCATCTTTAGTATTGGGGGGGGGAGAAATGGTGCCCCATCATTGGTGTCAGTGGGAAGAATAGTGCCCCATCAGTGTCAGTGGGAGTAATAGTGCCCTAAGCACCACAGTTTCGAGACCCCTGGTATAGAACACGGTGTAAAAAAAGGAATCCTGTAATAACATTTGATTGACATTATTATTCTACTGGATTTATGCAGCACCAACACCCTACTTAGATGTAATGTAACTGAATGGAATTTAGTTTGATAAAGCATTATTGCATCCGTGTTGCATCTTAGTACCACTTATCTCCTGCAGCCTTTCACAGCTACTTCCTGTGTACATGTACTCCAGAGATGGCTACATGGCATTTCTTAGGTTGGATTTCCTAATGGAGACAATATTGGATCCTGGCTATGCAATGAGTGTTGAAATGGCCACTTGCAGTCTCCATTGGGGTGGGGGGAATGACAGGATGAAAACACTAGTGCAAATTGGATGCGCATTTCCCTGCATCCAATTCGCATGACAGGAGATTGTGACTGGGCTGATTCACATATCTTTGTTGTGTCTGCGGAGCGGATTGCACATGAGCCCTGTGCGTCTTTGGCTCAGTTTTAGAGCCGGATTCAGGCAAAAATTTGCCCCTGATTCCTCCCTGAAACGGAGAACAGGGACGTACCGGACCCCTGCTGCAAACCGCATTGGGCAGCAGTGTGAACCCAGCCTAAATAGTTTCTTTGGACTAAGCTGGCCCAAGCTACCCATTTCCTTCCCTAACACATGCAGTGGCTGTTAGCTCTGTATGAACGCTATGTATCCTCAGCTACATACAATATACAGCATTGTGTTGCAGCAGGTATGCCTGTATGAATGATGCAAATGAAGGAGAAGCTCCATTTATTTGCCCACTCCTCCCCTCCACTGCCACATTTGGCACCTTTCAGGGGGAGGGGGAGCGGGTACCTGTTTTTGACGCCGCAGTGAATTCATCCGGAAGTTCGGCCCTCCACCTCCTTCCTCTGCCGCCGGGCCATTCACAAAGCACTGTGCACTTTGCGCATGCGCAGTAGGAAACCAGCTGTGAAGCCATAAGGCTTCGCTGACAGTTCCCCTTACCCGAGATGGTGGCAGCAGGACCCGAGATCCAATTAAAAATCACCTCGAGTGAAGACACCACTGGGTTCGTGGACAGGTAAGTGTCCTTATAATAAAAGTCTGCAGCTATAGTATATGTAGCTGCTGACTTTTATTTTTTTCTAAAGAAGCCTGGAGCTCCGCTTTAGGAGCCAGGTGGAAAATTGTCAGTAAACAGCACTTGCATCTAATCAGATGCAGCCACTGTTCAGGTATTTTGACAGCTGCAGGTTCAGACTGTCAGAATACAATAGCCAAATGATAAATTCACCTTTTGTAACATGTTACATCCATATTCAGGGTGTAACATCTTACAAATGTACCAGCCCCCGCTCCCCTCCTCGATCCCCCAATTTGGTAGCAAGCGGAGGATCTTCTCCCCCCACTCACTGCCCCAATCTAAAGAAAGGAGCCCTGCTTGGCCACGTCATTCATTCACAGTGTTCTGTGAATGAATGGATTACAACTACCAACATCCTTAACAGCTGTTGAGCACTGTGGTACTGATTCATTGATTCTTTCTGTCAGTGTAAAACTGCCTGCCTGTAAAATGTACGGATAGACAGTTTCCAATGACAGTCTGCAGAAGACCTGCATGGCATCAGCGATCTGCTGATTGGTGGTGTAATGCTTTCCAGGCTCTTAAAAAATAGTAATAATAGTAAATGCATTTTTTTGCAAAAAAAACGGAGTTACTTACCGGTAACATCCTTTTCCAGGAATCTTTCAGGACAGCACCATAGAGAGACACCGGCTCCTCCCCTCTTAGGAAACACCGCCTTCCAATTCAATATTTAAATCTCATCCTCCCAACGGCCCCTCAGTTCTTCACGAGTTCCTCCGGCCAGCTGGGGAGACACAAGAATACGTCATACAAATCTTTATCTTACCTGACGTTCTCATGCGATGAGTTCTCATAGATAATCAAAAACCTGGGTGGGTACTAGTGCTGTCCTGAAAGATTCCTGGAAAAGGATGTTACCGGTAAGTAACTCCGTTTTTCCCCATTCATCTTTCAGGACAGCACCATAGAGAGGCTTGGTCTTTGGCTGACAGCAGGTCCAATCTGTAATGCTTCACAAACGTGGAAAAACTGGACCACGTTGCTGCTCTACAGATCTGCTCCGGAGAAGCACCAGCCCACTCTGCTTGAGAAGTTGCCACTGCCCTGGTGGAATGTGCTTTAATACCCTCCGGGGGCTCCAAACCCCCGATTACATAGGCCTGGCTAATGGCCAACCTTAACCATCTGGCTATTGATCGTCTAGAGGCTTTGAACCCTTTCCTAGCCCCTGAAAACAATACAAAAAAAGAATCGGATTTCCTAAACTGTTTTGTACTAAGTACTGAAGGACGCACCTTCTAACGTCCAGTTTGTGAAAAATATGCTCCTGTTCCCTCACAGGATTCGAACAGAAGGTAGGTAAAATAATTTCCTGGCCCCTATGAAAACTAGAGGCCACTTTCGGTAAAAAGGCCGGATCCGTTTTAAAAATCAAACGGTCCGGAAAAACCTGAAAAAAAGGCGCCCTAATAGAAAGGGCTTCGAGTTCACTTACTCTCCTTGCTGTGGTGATCGCCACCAAAAACACAGTTTTGAGGGTGATCAACTTCAAGGTACAGGATTCCAATGGCTCAAAAGGATCCCCTGTAAGAGACTGTAAAACTAAGGAAAGATCCCACACTGGGAATGGGGAACTTTTAACAGGCCTCTGTCTGCCTAAAGCTCTAAAAAACCTAGCTACCCAAGGATCTATAGCTAGCGGCTTTTCCAGGAAAACGCTTAGTGCCGATACTTGTCCTTTCAAGGTGCTAAGGGCTAATCCTTTGTCCGCTCCTGCCTGCAGAAACTCTAATACTGCTACAGAACTTCGTACATCGAAGGAGCTTTCTGTGCACCAACTGTTAAAGCGTTTCCACACCTTTAGGTAAATGGCTTGCGTCTCTCTTTTCCTGCAATTTAGGAGAGTTGTCACTAGCCGATCCGAGAAACCTTTGCCCTTTAGCAATTCTTCCTCAGTAGCCACGCTGCGAGGTTCCATCGCTCCACCTGAGGGCAACAGATTGGACCCTGAGAGAGAAGATCCTCCCGGATAGGCAGAATCCAGGGAGGCTCCACTGTCAGACTCTTCAAGAGGGAGAACCACGGCCTCCTTGGCCAGTGTGGTGCGATCAGAATGAGGGTTGTGTCTTCTGACCGAAATTTTCTCAGAACTGCTGGAATCATTACGGGAGGGGGGAAAGCATAACACTTTGAGAAACGCCAGCTCTGAGCTAGTGCGTCCACCCCGGCTGCTCCGTCCCATCTGTTTAGGGAAAAGAACAGACGAGCTTTCGTATTCGCCTTTGAGGCGAAGAGATCCACGGAGGGGACCCCCCACTTCCGAGTAATCATCTCGAAGATGTCCTGGTTCAAGACCCAGTCGCCTTCCTTCAGCATTTTTCTGCTCAGAAAATCTGCTACGTGGTTCTGCTCCCCCTTCAGATGTATTGCAGAGAGAGAGAGAGAATGCTCCCTTCGGCCCACCTGAGGATGGATTCTGCCAGACCCCACAAGGATCTGCTCCTGGTTCCCCCTTGCCTGTTGATGTAGGCCACTGCTGATGAGTTGTCCGAACGGACCCTCACATGCTGCCCCAGGAGTTCTCTCTGAAAAGCTCTGAGAGCCAACTCTATTGCTCTCAGTTCCCTCCAGTTCGAGGACTTCTTTGCGTCTTCTTTTTCCCAGGTGCCCTGCATCATCTTGGAATCTAGGTGTGCTCCCCACCCTGTGCCGCTCGCATCGGTCGTAACCGTTATGGACACTGGAAGAACCCACTCCAGGCCCTGTGAGAGATTGGACCCTTTCCTCCACCACCAGAGGGACCTTTTGACCTGACTTGGCACAGATATAAGGGAGTCCAGAGATGCTGGACTGTGGTCCCAGACACTCAGAATAAACAGCTGTAGGGGGCGAAAGTGCAGCCCTGCCCACTGAACTGCCGGAAGCGTGGAAGTCAGTAAGCCCAGTGCTGACATTGCTTTCCTTACTGAGATCTGACTGCTGCCCTGGAGCAGTAATATTGCTCTGTCCACCTTCTGGATTTTTTCTGCTGGAAGGAACACTTTTTGTTTTGTCGAATCCAGTACATAGCCCAGGAAGGTGACCTTTTGGGCCGGAACCAAACTGGATTTTTCCAGGTTCAAGAGCCATCCCAGGTTTTCTAAGCTGTCTCTTGCTACCTGAAGATCCTGGTACAACTGCTCCGGGGAAGGAGCAAACAGGAGTAGGTCGTCCAGGTACGCGACTACAGAGATGCCTCTGAGCCGCAAGAAAGCCAGGACCTCCACCATCACTTTGGTGAAGATGCGGGGGGAAGAGGATAGTCCAAAGGGGAGTGCTTTGAACTGTAGATGAAACGTTCCTTCCCCAGTTCTCACCGCCAGTCTGAGAAACCTCTGGTAACTTTCTGCGACTGGAATGTGCAGATAAGCGTCCTTTAAGTCTATTGACGCCATGAAGCAATTTGGGGGAAGAAGCGCTTTCACCGAATAGATAGAATCCATCCGGAATTTCCTGTAGGTAATTGAGACATTCAGAGGCTTCAGATTCATGATAAGCCTGAATTTTCCCGAAGGCTTGCGGACCACAAAAATGTGGGAGTAAAAGCCTCTGCCTATCTCCTCTACAGGAACCCTCACTATCACCTCTTGTTCCTCTAACTCCTGTAGGGAGGATAGAAGAGCTGACGCTTTCTCTGCACACTTTGGCAGCTCGGTGACCAGAAGTCTGTGCTGAGGAGGTTCTGAGAACTCTAGCTGGTAACCTCTTCTTATGATCCCTAACACAAACTGGTTGGAGGTGATCATCTCCCATTGTGGGAGGAAGGCCCCCAATCTTCCTCCCACCGTGGTTACCCCGTCATTGGGTCTTCTTGGGCTGTTCAGGAGGGCGAAAAATCGCCCCTCCCCGCCCCTTGCCCTTCTGCCCCCAAGCTTTTTTCTGCCGCTCTCCTTTTGGGGTTTCAAACTTTCTCTGGGGGCGAAACTTTCTTTTAGCCTGCTCCCCAAACTTCTTTTTAATGGGAAAGGCCTTTTTCTTATCGGCCGTCCGGTCTAAAACGGTCTCTAACCCTGGGCCAAACAAGAGATCTCCTGTGAGGGGAATTCCACAGAGTTTAACTTTAGACGCGCTGTCTCCTTGCCACGTCTTAAGCCATAGGGCCCTTCGAGCCGAATTAGTGAGGGCTGAAGACCTTGCGGACATGCGCACTGATTCGGCGGAAGCGTCCGCAATATACGCTACACCCTTAAGTAGCATGGGAAAGGAAGCCAAAATAGTCTCTTTTGGCGTTCCTGCCTCAATATGCGCCTTTAACTGCGTAAGCCAATATTCCATATTGCGGGCCACTACTGTGACCGCCATGGCAGGCTTAAGGTTTCCCTGTGACGAATCCCAGGACTTCTTTAAGAGAGAGTCCATCCTTCTGTCCATGGGGTCTGCAAGAACCCCCATGTCCTCGAAGGCCAGATCTGTTTGCCTGGAAACCTGAGAAAAAGCAGCATCCAGCCTAGGGGTCTTATTCCAGACTAGAGACTCCCCTTCTGAAAAAGGAAACCTTCGCTTCAAAGCCCTTGAAAAGAAAGGTTTTCTCTCAGGATCTTTCCATTCATTCTTTATGGCCTCAACCAATACATCATGGACTGGGAAATCCTTCCTTTTTTGCTCCCCAAGACCTTTGTACATTTGGTCATGGAGCGATAACACCTTCTTTTCTTCCTGAATTCCCAAAGTGGTGTGAATAGCTCCCAAGAGCTCCTCCACTTCGTCCAGGGAAAGCTTATAGCGAGAGGTTTTTGTGGATTCCCCATCCACCTCCTCCTCATCCGATTCCCTTTGAGAATCTGAAGCGGTGCTATCTGGCTCCTCCTCAATTTCCACTCTGGAGCCCCCTGGTCTCTCTCCACTAACAGAGGGAGTATCCACTGGGCTAGGTGTAACACTCTGCTGCACTGGTAAAGGACTGCTTTGGGCTTGCGGCAACTGGAAGCTAGAAAAGAGTGCCTTAAAGGACTGAAAGGTGCTAGAAAGCTCTTTGACGGATGCAGCAAGATCTGTACCCTGTTCTGCTGCCTGTTCCCTGACTAATCCATCAATGCACTCCTTGCAAAGTGCCTTGGTCCAGGATTCCCCCATACTAACTCTACAAGAGGGGCATTTTTTCTTTGAACCATGAGGCGACTTGCTTTTCTCTGTGGCTTTCTGAAAAAGAAAGAGAGAGTCGCCATAAATGCCCAATCCCACCAGTGCTTTTACAGAGGACCACCAGGAGTGCCCCCCCCAGGACCAACCACCACCAGGGTCCCAGACACACTCCCCTTCCCCCCAACCACCAGTGAGGGGAGAACACCCGTGAAGCTATCGGGATTTAGGTAAGGGAACACCACCCCAGGGTTCCACTTACCTTAGCATGGCTGGTGCTACTGTCTCCTGGAGCAGTTCTAGAGACCTCTGTCTCAGACATGTCCACTGAGGATGGTGGTCGATCGTTTCCCCCGACAGCTGACTCTACAGCAAAGCAAGAGGGTCGCACCAGCCGAACGCTCGGTCCGTTTTCTTTCCCCGCGTCCGGAACCGGAAGACGCGGAATCGTCGGAAGTGCCCGCCCTCGCCGGAACTGACGTCACCCGTCATCCGACCCGGCCATAGAGCTTCAAACGCTGGCTGCACAAGCAGGAGAGACTCAGGCACTTCCCACAGCGCCCCCCTGGGCAGAAGAAACACGGACCTCCTCAGCTGTCTCTTTCCCCAAGAGAGGCTGAGGCGCGCCAATTCAGTTTTAAAAACAGGTAAGTATGGCTTCCCCAGCCTTTACCTAACTGAATAAACAATAGTAGAGGGAAAGAGCTAGAGAGACCCGACTCCCCCTCTTCTTCACACCAAATCTTTGGCTTCAGTCTCCCTGACTGATCCGCCACGGTTCCCAAGCAGTGTCTCCCCACCGGAGGAAACACCTGAACTGAGGGGCCGTTGGGAGGATGAGATTTAAATATTGAATTGGAAGGCGGTGTTTCCTAAGAGGGGAGGAGCCGGTGTCTCTCTATGGTGCTGTCCTGAAAGATGAATGGTGAAAATGTGCATTTATTTATGTTTTAAAGGTGAGCTTATGCTTTAAATGCACACCTCAAATAAGGATCTCAGAAGCACCTCAAGCTCAAGTGAAACCAATACATCACAAGCCCAAACACATACAGTATGTTAATACCCCCTCTGGTGCCTTCTATTAAACACAGACTTTATTGTAAAGTTTATTTCCCCTATACAGTTTTTTTTTTTTGGTTGCTTCAATTAACCACTTGACCACTGGGCACATTTTGAACGACAATTACTCAGTCATGCAACACTGTATCTATATGACATTTTTGTCCTTTTTTTCATACAAATAGAGCTTTCTTTTGGTGGTATTTAATCACCGCTGGGTTCTTTATTTTTTGCGCTATAAAAGAAAAAAGACAAAAAAATCTGTAAAAAAAATGCATTTTTCTTCGTTTCTGTTATAAAATTTTGCAAATTAGTAATTTTTCTTCATATATTTTGGCCAAAATGTATACCGCTATAAAAAACTGTTTTGTGCTTTAAAAAAAAAAAACAGTAAAGTTAGCCCAATGTTTTTGCATAATGTGAAAGATGAAGTTATGCCGAGTAAATAGATACCCAACATGTCACCTTTCAAAATTGCACATGCTTGTGGAATGGCGCCAAACTTTGCTACTTAAAAATCCCCATAGGTGACGCTTTAAAATTTTTTACTGGTTACATGTTTTGAGTTACAGAGGAGGTCTAGGGCCAAAATTATTGCTCTCGCTCTACCGATCGCAATAATAACTCACATGCGTGGTTTGAACACTGTTTTCATATGTGGGTGGGACTTACGTATGCGTTCGCTTCTGCATGCGAGCACACGGGGACAGGGGCGCTTTCAAATTTTTATTTTTTTTTTATTGTTCATTTTACTTTTTTTTAGTTTGATGCTTTTTTCCAAAAAAAACATTTTTTGATCGCTTTTATTCCTATTACAAGGAATGTAAACATCCCTTGTAATAGGAATATGGCATGACAGGTGCTCTTTACAGTGAGATATGGGGTCAATAAGACCCCACATCTCACCTCTAGACTGGAAAGCCTGAAATTTAAAAAAAAAAAAAAAAAAAAAAAAAAAAAGATCCTGGCTTCAATCGTAGCGTTGAGATTGTAGCAACGGAGGGCGGCGGGAGGGGGGGGGGGGTGTCCCCTCTCGCCTCCCGTACGAACGATCAAGCAGTGGAAAAGCTGCTATGATCATTCTTATGGTGTACGGAATCGCCGGCTGAAAAAGCTGAAATCTGAATGATGCCTGTATCTGCACCCATCATTCAGATATCCCCGCACAAAGTCAAGGACGTCGTATGACGGCGGGCGGGAAGTGGTTAAAACGCATTTTTTTTTTTTTTTTTTTTTAACACAAAGTTGTCCATTTATACAATATTTCTAACACATAGCATGTACATACCAAAAATGACACCCCAAAATAGATTCTCCTACTCCTCCTGAGTACGACGATACCACATGTGTGAGACTTCCACAACCTGGCCACATACAGAGGCCGAGTACAGCTGAGCATGGCTGAGTATGGCAGGGTATGGCTGAGTATGGCAGGGTATGGCTGAGTATGGTAGGGTATGGCTGAGTATGGTAGGGTATGGCTGAGTATGGTAGGGTATTGCAGGGTATCGCCGAGTATGGCTGGGTATCACCGAGTATTGCGGGGTATGGCAGGGTACGGCAGAGTTTTGCGGGGTATTGCTGAGTATGGCTGGGTATTGCGGGATATGGCTGGGTATTGCGGTGTATGGCGGAGTATTGTGGGGTATTTCGGGGTATTGCAGAGCATTGCAGAGTATTGTGGGGTATTGCAGACTATTTCGGGGTATTGCAGAGTATTGGGTATTGTGGGGTATTGCACAGTATTGTGGGGCATTGCAGAGTATTGCACAGTATTGCAGAGCATTGAGGGATGGCTGAGCATGGATAAATGGATGGCAGTTGTCACTGAGCAGCGCTGTGGGCACTACAGATGCAGCCCACAGCGCTGCTGCCATCCGATCCCTCCCCCTCTCCGCTCACAGTGTACTGATTGGTACAGAGAGGGGAGGAGAGGAATCGGTTTGTTTACATGTGTTTACACAGAGCGATCACATAGTAAACGGCCGCGATTAGCAGCCATTTACCGGGCTCCGTGATGCCCGGCGGTCACGGATGCTCTTGGGTGCGCGCGAGAGCGGAATTCTGGGAGGACGTCACTGTACGCCCTCCCTGAGTTAAGCAACCGCCCTGTAGCCTTCATTTGGCTATGGACCGGTTAAGTGGTTAAAGTGGTTTTAAACCCAAACATAAAGATAATAAATTGCAGATTACCAGTTCTTAGATGTGGCGGCTGCATTTGTTTTCTGTTGGCTTTTTTCCATTTATTTTATTTATTGGTAATTTGGCCAGTAAGTCCTCATGCACATGGACGTTTTTACAGCTGCTTTTTTGAGCTTTTTTTGCAGCTTAAAAAGGCCTGTCTATGTTAGTCTATGGCTTCATGCCCACCTAGGCGTTTTTGAGCTGCAAGTGGCATAGGCGTTTTTAAGCTGTAAAAAAAACTCCAGGACCAGTGGGTTCTGAAAGACGTTTTTCAGCTGTAAAAACGCTCTAACGCTGAAAAACGCTGAAAAACGCTCAAAAACGTCATTCTCCAACGTTTTTTAACGTTTTTGATCCATTGAAAAAAAAAAAAAAAAAAAAAAAAATTTTGAAAAAAAAAAAAACGCTAAAAAACGCTAACGCGGAAAAACGCTAAAAAACGCTCAAAAACGCTAAAAACCGCTATTGCAAAAACGCTGAAAAAAGCTGAAAAAAGTTAAAAAAAATCACTGCAAAGATACTGGCGTTTTCATAACGTTATTTTAACAGCCTGTGTGCATGAGGGCAAAAAGCAATGATACACTATACATGGGATCGGAGGCCGCATAATCCCTCCTCCCCCAAGCTTACCCCAAATAAAACAAACATATGGCTTGAATGATGGCCGCAGAACTTGTATTGGTGATAATATACAAACATTTTAATCATCAATTATCTTAACACATTGAATAATGAGTACATTTTCAGCAAAAACCTGCTCAGTCGTAGGACTCGAGCAAATATCAAAAAACTTCAACTGTAGTCCCTCATTGATCCAAGGGTGACATACCACAAAAAGTGCCTGCGACAGGGAGGGGGTCAGTGTCCAATGTCCAACCAGCAACAAGAGGCCCAGGTATGTGCAGTCTTATATACCTGGCCAGGCGTGTTCTAGAATATTCTGCAGGTCACATGTTTCACCTGGACCATTCAGGTAACACCTGTACAGGTAACGCAGAAAAAGATTTAAAGAGACAGTACCATACATTACAGCAAGCAGTAATATGTATATTTATTTAAACAAAAAGGCAGGGGAGGGGCAGAGGCCGCAAACCCATTCACATGGGCACAAATAAATTGTGCCTACTTAGGTCATTCTGAATGTACAATCTGCTTTTGATCCAACATCAGCACTGTGATGCATGGGCTTTGAAGATTTGATACTATTGTTTTCCCCTCATATTACATAGTTTTGGGAAAGCTAAATCTGATTGTACAGTGAGCCTACAATCAGATTGTAAATTTTATGGGCAGCTTTAGTATGTTATTTTTAACTTTAACAGACCAAACTGTCCAGAAAAAGTGTCAGTTAGAGAGTTGAGGCAAATCATTGAACACTGACAGGGGTGTTTACAATGACCAGCCTGCATTCATTTATGTAAAACCATTATCCCAAAAGGTAAAAAAAACACCTGGTTCTTCTAGCTGGCGGTCTATGCACATTCTCATTGCCTGGAGCGGAATGATGTCACTCCTGTGTAGTTTTTAAATTTAGTTCCACTTAAAGTTTTAGCTGGAGCTCAACTTTGATTTAGTCGAGTTCATCTCAGTCTGCTAGTTCATTTAACACTTCCCTCTCCCCAGACTGACAAAGCTTCTGTCCAAAGGTGTCTTTGTTGCTCTTCCATCCAGAGTGGCGACACCCTAAAGTCTAGTACACATAGGCCGATTGTCGGGCAGCATCTGCCGGTTCAATAGAAACTGGACGACGTTCGGCCTGTATGTTCTGCAGCCGGTCTGACAGAAACCAACCATTTTGACATCCCCCTGTCAGAACACAATAGAACAGCAGGGGAGATCACTGTACTAACATTACATAGTTAGTACAGCAGCTCTTCCTGAGCTGACGGTATTTTTTCGTTCAGCCCTGCTGGGTTGAACGAAAGCAAAAAACAGTAGTGTGTACCGGGCTTAAGACAGGGAGTGTGTTCGTGGCCAGATTTCCAGGTGAAACTAAAAGGGGGAAAAAAGCCTAAAAAAAGCAAACAAATGCAGCCACTACATTTATGGATTTGGAATTTACAATATATTACCTTTTTGTTTATGCCTTTTTTAATACCTCTTTAACTGTAGTTTTTATTTTGTTTTGGTATAGATTCCTAAAGTTATTTTGTGCAAAGTTTTGGCATTATTGTGCGGTGAAGTAAGTATGTTTGTTTGTTTTTTTTATTTTTGTTTTTTAAAGTAAGATTCTGAAATGATTGCAGAATGATTTGACAAATTATAGGAGGAGAATATTCACATATTTCCCCAAATCATTGGGACGTCAGTCAGGTAGGCTGAATTATTCTTCTGAGTTGTCCACTGCTGATTCAGAAATAACCCCTTCATGTGTCATTACCTACAGGGAATCAGTGTACTGTACAGTGGATGTACACGAAAAGTAAAATGTCTAATCAGTGGTATGGGACCATTCAGACGTGAATCATCACAGGAAACCCTGACCAACCTACAAATGACCCACATAATCATAGGAAGCTGGTAGGAGCAATGGCTTATGACATCCCCACATCCCCAAAATGATTACATCTGCATCTTTTTTTTTTTTTATGTAACTGCTTCAGCCCCAGAAGATTTTACCCCCTTCCTGACCAGAGCACTTTTTGCAATTCGGCACTGCGTCGCTTTAACTGACAATTGTGCGACGTTGTACCCAAACAAAATTGACGTCCTTTTTTCCCCACAAATAAATAAATAAAACAATTTCTTTTGGTGGTATTTGATCACCTCTGCGGTTTTTATCTTTTGCTCTATAAACAAAAAAAGAGCGACGATTTTGCAAAAAACGCATTATTTTTTACTTTTTGCTATAATAAATATCCCCCAAAAATATATAAAAAAACGATTTTTTTCTTCAGTTTAGTATTCTTCTGCATATTTTTGGTAAAAAAAATTGCAGTAAGCATATATTGATTGGTTTACGCGAAAGTTATAGCGTCTACAAAATAGGGGATAGTTTTATGGCATTTTTATTTTAATTTTTTTAAAGTAATGACGGTGATCTGCGATTTGTATCAGGACTGCGACATTATGGCGGACACATCGGACACTTTTGACACATTTTTGGAACCATTGGCATTTATACAGCGATCAGTGCTATAAAAATGCACCGATTACTGTAAAAATGTCACTGTCAGGGAAGGGGTTAACACTAGGGGGCGATCAAGAGGTTAATTGTGTTCTCTAGTGTGTGTTCTAACTGAAGGGGGGAGGGGGCTGTGTAGGGGAGATGACAGATCTGTATGAACAGGCAATCTGTCTCCTTTCCCCTCAGAGAACCGGAAACTGTGTGCGGGCACTCGCATTGGCTCCAGGGGAGAGCAGCGGGCGCACGCCCCTAATGGCCACAGGGCGAGGCGACGTAACATAACGTTGTTTCGTCCAGCCGTGCCATTCTGCCGCAGTACAAATGCGGCAGCTGGTCGGCAAGTGGTTAAGCAGTATTCAACTCACTTTAAAAAAAATTGCAGACAGGCAGGCTCAGCATACATCTATGGCACTCACTCTGTGCCGTAATGATGTGAATCCTGTGCACATGTGCATGAGTGACATCATCGCGGCCTGGCTATTCAAAGACAGAACTCGGAAGGAACAGCAGGTGAAGACAGAAGCACATGTGACCAGAGGGAGAAGTGACAGCTCAGTACTGGAGGGCTTTGTTTGACAGAATGTTCTGGACAGTCAATACTAGCTCATTATGGCGTAAACCACCTGGGGGCCCATTTAATAAAAAAAAAAAGTTTATTACCACTTTAATATTGTTAAATTAATTTGTGAGCAGAATGTCCTTGGTATTGGGCAAATTTAAGTTTGTGTCTTTCCTCTGTGTTATACTTGTGACTTTGGGAAGACCTAGATCTGTACTTCCAATGCTCACATTGCTTATTTTACTATTTATTTACAAGTATCTGCAAGGACATGTTGTTTCGTGGTCAGTCTTCCCAGGACTGCTCTACTTAAGTCAACCTGATGTTCACTGAGCCTGATGAGAAGCATTGTGGAGTTATTTTTAGTGCAGTCATGTAGCCACCTGGTGTCCAACTGTCTGTACTGCGCCATTACTGTCACTTGCAAATCATTTTGTGCAGTCTGGGGAAACAAAGATGTGTGCTGTAGTATACGTTGTACTGTATTATGCTTTTCAGCTTTTATAGCACACTACTGGAAAAAGCCAAAATTTGCATTAATAGTGTGTGTGTGTGTATGTGTGTGTATTTGGGAATTTATCTGATTGCATTTAGAAGTTAAGGGCTGTTTCACAAGGGCTGTCCACCTGTCAGTTTTTCAGGCGGACCCAATTGGACCCTCCAGTCTCCTCTGTGGAGTGGCGGATGTCAGCGCATACCCACCTCCATCTGATATGATCCTGCCCACAAAAAACAGATAGATGGTGGTCCTATTTTCCATCTGTCCGGCGGATCGGATAGAAACACACAAGCTGTCTGGTTCCAACCGATTTCCCCATAGAGGAGAGTGGGACTGTGTCTGTGTCTGTCAGCACACCAAGGATCAGCACACGGTGGCGTCCAAACGGTTTAGTTTATTGCATGATCACAACACAAAAAGGTGCAACGTTTCGGAGTCACGCAGGACCCCTTCGTCAGCCTTCGGACATGCCTGATGAAGGGGTCCTGCGTGACTCCGAAACGTTGCACCTTTTTGTGTTGTGATCATGCAATAAACTAAACCGTTTGGACGCCACCGTGTGCTGATCCTTGGTGTGCTGGCAAATATCTACAGTGTGACTTGAACCAGTATCCAGCTGGTTGTTGCTGCAGCACCCGACCTTTAAGAGCTTATACCAGGAACGTGTGCGATGGGAATATGAAACATGTCTGTGTCTGTTCTGCACAGCACAGCGGATACGGACCTGTCATCCACCTGCTCAACAGGGACCAGCAGAGGAGTCCCCTATTGAGCAAGTGGATTCTGTTAGATGTGTGAAAGGTTGCATCCAAATTGGAATATTGCCCCGTACACACAGTCGGATTTTCCGACGGAAAATGTGTGATAGGACCTTGTTGTCGGAAATTCCGACCGTGTGTAGGCTCCATCATACATTTTCCATCGGATTTTCCGACACACAAAGTTTGAGAGCAGGCTATAAAATTTTCCGACAACAAAATCCGTTGTTGGAATTTCCGATCGTGTGTACACAAATCCGACGCACAAAGTGCCACGCATGCTCAGAATAAATAAAGGGATGAAAGCTATTGGCTACTACCCCGTTTAGAGTCCCGACATACGTGTTTTACGTCACCGCGTTCAGAACAATCGGATTTTCCGACAACTTTGTGTGACCATGTGTATGCAAGACAAGTTTGAGCCAACATCCGTCGGAAAAAAATCCATGGATTTTGTTGTCGGAATGTCCGATCAATGTCCGATCGTGTGTACGGGGCATAACACATTTATTTTGTTAAATTTTTTTCCATTCGCATAGCAGATCTTGCTTGGCTTTCCTCTTCTGTGTAATGTTTAGAAGAAGGCTGTGGAGTTATGCTTATTATAATTAACCCTGTCTGTATTGTGCTGGCAGAGCCCTTTATCCATTGTAAACTAGATGTGAAGGAATGTCTGTCCTAACAAAGAATGAAAGATCTCCGGGTTATGTGTGGTACATTGTATGTTAACACATTTGATTGTACAATCACCTGTTATATAAGAAAAAAACGTATAAAACCATTAAAAAGGAATTAATACTAGGTTCACATCTCTGCGTGTTTGCGGGCCGCATTTTGCTCGGGCACAGCAGCCCAATCATTTCAATGGGCTACCGTGCCTGTGTTTCCACACAAAAAAAAAAAAAAGGTGCATGTGCATTTTCAAAAACGTGGCCACAGAGAAATCGCATGGTCTTTTTGACCATGCAATTTCCCTATGGTTCCTGCACACGCACTGCAATATTACATGAGTGGGGAAGCCATTCAGAGTGAATGGAACCCCCTTGCGTTTCTGCAGAGCAGTGCTTCTTCACTGCGGGAGGTTGTGGGTGCGGTAATTGCTGCGATACCTACAGCCACACGCAGAAGTGTGAATCTAGGGTTAAAGCCAAGTTCACCTTACAAAAACATAGAAAAAATCAATTTTTTAGGCGGACCCTCCATTCTCCTCTATGGGCAGTCACAACAAACTTGTGTCCATTTACACCCAGCTATCTCTGATCCGATCTGACAAAAACAAACGTTTTTTTGTGGCCGAATTGGATGGAATGGAAAGGACAGCTGGTCTGTTTACATCCGATTGCCCATAGAACAGAGCGGACTGTGTCCAAGTCCATTCTGTCGGACAGAACCTCTGCTGAGAAAAAACTGGATCTGGGCCATGTGAAAGGGCCCTAAGCCATATCAAAAACATACTGGCAATGCTTACCCATTAGCTAAGCTTGCCATTTAGTTGAAAATTAAAAATATCAATAAATGCCCTTTTATTTTATTGTCATGTGACTACTCTGTCTGCCCTCTCTCTCCCCTAGCCCCAAGGCCTGTGGGTGGAATCTTAAAAAGATGATTGGATATCAAGAGCTCTTTAACCCAATGGAGACAGACAGAAGCATCCTCCAAGCTGTAGGTGGGGAGAAAGGGCTAAGTGACATCCATTGACACTCCCTGCCTACAGACATGTGCAAACTCTCTACAAAAACTGCTGTAAGTCTCCAGCTAGCGTCAGGCTGAGAGGGTTGTCTGTCTATATAGTCACAGGCAGACTATTGGAGTGTACAGGATGCTGTACATCCTTACAACATCCTCTACACTGATACTGCAGAACTGCTGGACAGCTTGATGGGAAACCCAAAAAATACTCTGGACTTCTTGTTGTTGTCCTTAGGAAGGAAATTGAAGCTGCTTACAGGATCAGCATAGTAACATAAGGAGAAAGAATGGAAAGAATGGGCACATGATATGGAATACTTATAGCTGATAACCAGAAACCATAACTGTTAATATTTGTTTCTGAAACCTTAAATGCTAACCGAATGACATCTAGTTTCCTAGAGCACTGTGTATCTTAAACAGTCGCTACTATTTAAAAATAAAATACCTTTTCACCTATTAATTATTATAATAACCTGCACTAACTAATATACCAAAGCTGTTGTAATCGGTATCCTCTGATGTCTACTGTATATACCTTGTTATAATATATAGCCCTGCATATTTGAACTCAGACTTTTCCTCATTTGTCGAATACTTACACTCCTGTAATGTCTGCAAGGAATTTTTCAGGGCAGGTTTCCTGACGGTGACCAGTGGCCTGTGGCTGTTTAATGTAGTGATTTGTGGTCTCCATCAGAAACCTGTGTGACAGGGTGACAAATGCAGGAACACAGTTAGGAGACAGGGGTATTGTCACCCCATAACAGTAAGTGCCTTAAAGGGTTTCACCTTTAAAGTAGAACTTTACCCATAACAACTTCATAGCAAATAACTTCTTTAGCAAGGAACATACATTCCACATTAATAAATATGCTACCAAAAATTAGTGTGAGCTGTAAATTGCCTCCAGCATTGTTCCTGTTTCTCCTTGCTGGAGGCTGCCATTTTGCTGAAGCCCAGAGCCCCTGAGCAGCAGTAAATCTTTAGGCTGTCAGCAGATTGGCCTCCACATTTTTGACAAAGTGCCAAAAAATAGAGAGCAACTGAGCATTTGCAGAGCAGGGTGAGACAGTGTATTACTAGATTTTAAACTGTATTTGCACTTATTTCTAATGTTTTACATAGCTATACCTGCAAAAGGGGCCAGCCTGAAGTGATTTAGCAGCACTTAATTTTCTGACTAAATTTTCACTTTAGTGAAAATGTAAAAAAACTTTCATATGCAATAACTTAGACTGGACAATAATATTGTGTCCTCCATGGACTCCCCGTCTGTCCCTGAGCCGCCTAGATGATAGAACAGACTGACCATTGGAAGAACAGCTCCAGCACCTCACAAACAAGCAGTCGCCTATGAGAACTCGACTTCCCTAACCATGCAAATGCAGTCCACTCTCTCCGCAGTAGCGGATGAACGCCATGTTCAGAGAAAGTGGACTGCGTGTGCGTGTTGAGTTCTCGTAGCAGGGTGCACGTTCATGAGATCCTGGGGTTGTGCATCCAACAGAAAGATGGAGAGGGGCGGCCCGCAGTAAACTCAGCTTCAAAAGGAATGATAATATTTAAAATTGGAGGACAGCATTTTAATGTACAGGCAAAGCTGCACTGCATATCATTTTTTTTTCATTAAAGGTGAACTAACCTTTAAACAAGAACCTTCATGACAGGATCATAGGAAACTGATGAAAGCTCCAGATTGAAGAAAATTGAAAATTACTTTTGAAATTGTATTAACAAGGTAAAGCTTGCATGTGACTTTAGCAATTGAGTTTACAAAGGAGAAATTCAAAATATTTAAGCCATGGGGTCATCAGAAGCAACTTCCATGTTTCCCCTTATTACTTGCATTCTTGAATAATACTGGTCTTTTAGGAATATTCACCTGAAAATTGTATATTCGCTTTAGCACCCTTACATTCTGATTCTAACAATTCCTGGTGTGCATTTTCTGTTCCCCCTTTTATACAGGGACACACGCATACTATGATCACCAGACATTGATTCTATGAAAATGGTCTCCGTTGATAATCAGAATTCAGAAGAAATATTGAAAGAACTGGTAAGAATCTGCATTTTAATTTTACATTTTTGATGCTTTAAAAGAGGATTTTACAGCATCCACAAATCTGGAAGTACCATAAAAAAATGATGTACTCTTGAATGTAGCAACTAAACGTTCATAATGGGCATCGAGGAACTCCAAGGAGATATGTGTATATAAAAGTACACTTTAGTTTGCCTGTCTATTCCTAATAACTAACTGGTCAATTTTCAGACTTGCTGTAGATCAGTCTGTGCTTTAAATTGATGGGTTGGTGGTTGAAAGAAGTATGTAGGTGGGCTAACATAAGTGTGAGAGCTTACACTTGGCCTTATTGTGCTATGTTCACTGGCAGACTGAGGAGCAGAAAGGAGTTCAGTCATTGGCATGGAGATTGTAGATTTGCAGGCCTAAAGTGATTTGTAAATCCATGGTTTTTTTTTCTTCTTTAAAATAACAAAAATATAATACTGACCTGCTCTGTGCAATGGTTCCGGTCCCGCCCCCATTCCCTACTCACTGGCTGTGATTGACAGCAGAGGGAGAAAATGCACTCAGAAGGTTTTTTTTAACCTTAATGCAGAGGATGCATTAAGGTAAAAAAAACTTTGGCTTTTAGAACCACTTTAGGTTTTAGAGACTTATCCAGATCAGAACCCTTGGCTGTGGTTTTGCTAATAGTAGGGACAACGTGAATTGTGTCATCCAGCCATGAGCACCACTAATTATATGATAAGACGTTTAGCTAAAATCATAGTTACTCCCATCACTTTCCTGCATGTTCTTTTACTTTGACATTCCCAATACTGGGGTGAACCACATCAACACTCCTTTTAAGACTTTGCAATACTTTGGTTTAATTTCCGGGTTGCACCAGTTATAAGTAAGTTGCTAGGTGCCAGGTGATGTGCTGTCTCCTGGCACCCTTGATCTGCCACAACCAACAGGGGGCAGGTGTAAAGGGACAGACAATAGAATTCCACTGTAGCTGGATTGATCCATAAGGTGGGCACACATCCAGAGTTACTGCCATTCCCTGCTCCCTTACGCTCATCTTGTGAACCACTTGAATCTAACAAACCCAGTCCTTATAGCCAATGCCTATCCCAAGTTAAAGATCTGACTTTCCTTATATTTATTGTTAACATTCCAGAAACTATTCTTCTTATAAACATGCTGTAGATTCAGTTACAGCTGTCCCCCAGATTTTCAGGAGCTCAATAAGAGCTGCTCAACAAGAGCACTGGGCACTCTAAGAAAACTGAAGTCTGCTGCAGGTATCTCTAGGTGCATAATCTAGGATCCTATTGAAACATTAAGGTGGCACTAAAGCCAAAAAATGTTTCACCTTAATGCACTAGCTGTTACCCCCACGGCCCTCCCTAAATACTTACCTGAGTCCTGTATCGATTCAGATTCAAATTCTTTTTTTTATTTTAGGAAAAAAAAACTGAGACTTTAGTATCACTTTACGTGCACATCACTACAGGTTTGCTTTAAGGGCTAGTTCATTTTTTACAGAACCTGCTCATGCAGACAAGGGCCCCAGTAGTTGTAAATGCACTGTGTGGTTTGTTAAAATATAGTTAGATGCAGATGCCATACCTGGTAGGCTGTTTCTGTCCACATGCAGTCTGGCTAAAATACTATTATTGCTTACATCCTTACTTCCTGGGTTAATTGCAGGACACAGCAGCCTTTGGCTCATTCTCCTACCATTGCAGGAAAGAGGGCTTTCTGTTTCAAATTCCGCACATGAGCAGTGCGCACTCTCTTTCTCTGCCTATCCCAGCAGTGGCTTAACACCAGAATTAAGGATGTAAACAATAAAGTCTTTCCGCCAGACTGCATGGGGGACAGAAATTATTATTTTTTATTTTTTGAAAAGCCAGTGGCATGTGAAACACACCCAAAAACTCCACCCGGAGCCAAAAAAAGTGCACACACACATAAAGAGTGAAACACAAAACGTGCAACGGGTGTTCTATGGTCCTCCCGAGGAAGGACCTTACCCTGATTCCCTGGGGCGTTAGGCTCCAGACGGGGACTGAGGTACACACTATGGCCCGTCTGGCTGAAAGTAGACTGACCCTGTTCTCTGGAGGGTCTGCCGAAACAGATCCACCCAAGTATATGATGGGGCTCCCCCGAAGGGAGACTCCATGAGGGAGGGTGAACCAAGCCAGAAAGCTAATGTCCACCCCCTCCCAAGACTTTCAGGGTAGGCCAGAGGACCCACACCCTACCAGTCACACAGTGACAAACAGTGTACACATCAAAAAAAAAAAAAAAAAAGTGACAAACAGAGGGTAATAAATAAAAGAAGTGGGGAAGAAGGAAGTGGAGGTAAGTGAAAGTGACCATTGTGCGGAACAATGACCAGCCCTTCGGCCAGAAATAAAAAATTCACCTGGTCCTAGCCAAAATGCCCGTCCCAAGAGGCAGGTATGAAAAAAGTGTGTATGGTGCAGTGACCAAGGTGCCAACAAAACTCAAAGTGTCTCTCCTCACAGTGAGAATTATGGCACCCCTCGACTGCGACTCCAGGGGCACATGCACCACAGGCTTTTCTCCAATCCCGGCTCTCTTTCTCTGCCAGACCGGTGCAGCCCTGTCCCAACCAGGAAGGCATCAGAACACTAAGAGCTTATGGGGAGAACCCCTTAGCTCTAGGACTCCACCATTGCTCCTACCTAATTACATTCGGGAAGTACTAGCCAGTTCCCCTCAATAACACCGAAAAGGGGCAGGCATTCCTTCCTGAAAGACTGACAAGGACAGGAGCCACACATATAGGCCAGGGACCCGGCCCTTTGGGCCAGACCCAGTGTTTCTCCGTCCATATCAGGAGGCAACCCTTCTGGCTTTCTCTAAAGGAGGACTAATAACGGCTCTCCATTCATTGAGCAGTCTGGTTTAGGTCCTCCCTGATACTAACTGTCCAGGTTACCATTACACCAAGTGGATTTGCATAGCCAACGCCACAATGGTGGACAGAAATCGCCTACGGGCAGGGCATCTGCATATTTTAACAAACCACAAAGTGCTTTTAAAACGAATGCATGGACTAATTTCTGAATATAAGTGAACTTAATGTTTAAGCATATAAAACATTTAAAGAAGAATGAAAAATCTATATTTTTCCATAAATTAACATATTTTGAATATCCCTCTGATTTCCTAAAGACAAGGTGAAAGATAATTATGCTTCTAATCTGAAAAAATCTGATGGATTTTGTTGTCGGAATGTGCGATCGTGTGTACAGGGCATAAGACTTGCAAGTGTAGTCAGAGGAAGGAAAACTTCAAACAAGCTCAATAGCTCTGGCAAGGCAGCTCCCACGCAGGAAGGCTTCCCTTGATGGACATCAAACAGTGACTTACACCATGAAAATACTGAAAGGAGCACCAGACCAAAATCGAATAAATGAGTCCAAGATAATTTTATTTGTTGCTAAAAAAAAAATAAGTTAAATAAAAACAGCCATTGCGTTTTGGGAGCAATACCACTCTCCCTTTATCTGGGCTACAAGGAAAAAAAACCTAGTCATAACAATGAACAGTTATGTCAAGCTATGCATATTGGTATACCGTATACCACAAAATCTAAAACATCACACACTGTAATAGCAACAGATTTGTAAAATGAACTTCAGAATGTTAAAAGATACAAGCAATATACATAGTAAAAACATCTAGCAAAGACAATAGATGTATAATGTAAACATATATTAGATTGCATCACAAAAAAATGAGCAAAAAAGTACTGAAGAATCAAGCTGCTGAAATAGAAATAACTGGCTACTAGAACAAGTACAAATAAGGACTAAAACACATTAAGAGACCACTATTATTATTTCAGACTGCTGAAATAATTCTAATTGACTCCTAAAATAGAGACAAAGCTGCTGAAATAAAATGAATAAAACCATACAACTACTAAAATGAGAACTGAAAAAAAAATAAAAATAAAATCCAGACATACATGCATCGAAATTTGGTCGTTTCAGCAAGGAACAACCAATTTTCAATATATATATATATATATATATATATATATATATATATATAGGCTGTATAGAAGTCATTATACCAATCGACTTCTGTACTACCGCCTTGTTTGAAAATTTCCACTCGATCAGTGCAACCAGCTATAGTCAGCAACGCTCATCACTGTATTCTGACGGCAGGGAAGTCTCACTGCTGACAGAATACAAGGGCTCAGCAGAGAGGATTCCCCCTGGTTGAATGGAAAAAAAATCCTCTATGGGCTGCCTAAAAGCCCGTACACGCGATCAGAAAAGCGAACGCAAAATACCGCTTTTGAAGGGATCCTATGATAATTTGATCGTTAGTACACAGCTTTCGAGAGATGATCATGACAATTCACGCAAAATTGTCCAATGGGACAATGCAAATTTACATAACTTCCAAATTTTTATTCTGTCGTACGAGAATTTTCATAACTTTAGTAACCTATTCGTTTTCAGTATGAGATTAGCATGCAACAAAAAAAAAAAACAGGCGATCATTTGTCTGATAATCTCATCGTGTGTACCAGGCATTAGAGTCCACACTGCTGAAATATGACTAAATGACCCCTGTGGGAATAAATACAAATGCAAGGAACCAAACTCCTATAATAAGACTGGTAAATTAATGGAAAAGATGCTAAAGGAAACTAAGAAACCAAAATGTTTTAAAAAGACTAATTGTCTAATAGAATAATTAATGACAAAGCACTAAGAAAGCTGTTGCAATAAAACTTATTAGCCACTGGGAAAAAAACAAAACTAAAAGATACATGAATTGAAATTCCAGCAGTTCAGCAGGGACCAGCTGAATTTCTATTCATGTATAGGCTAGCTGGTTTTACAAAAGTTCATCTATCGATCCAATTGCGTACAACCAGGCTGTAAGGTTTTTCCAAAATGATCAGTGCCACTGGCTATAGTTGGCAACACTAATCGTTGTATTCTGCCGGCGGGGAAGGCCCTTCACCAGCAGAACACAATAGCACTGCAGGAGTGATTTCCCCCATTCATATCAAATGTGTGTTGAACGGAAAAAAAAAAGTATAATGTATGGTCTGCCTAAATAAACCTGTTGAAGTAGGATCAATTAGCAGGCTGGACTAGTACTAATTATCCATTGGAATAAGTGCTAATATAAATGCTAAACAAACATTAGAAAGCCAAGCAGCTGAAATAAAACAATTTTGGAAATTCTATTCCGATTAGCCTGTCTGAATATAGAGGAGAGCAGCAGCTGCAGAAACTATAAGCCTAACAAGAGTGGTTCCAGTAGTTGAACACATGGATTGTGTGGATCTTTAGCTGATATTGCTGATGTATGTTTAGACCAGCCATTTTCAACTAGGGTTCCTCCAGGGGTGGCTAGGGGTTTCTTGAGCTGTGGCTAACTGACCTCACAATTGATGGTGCCTCCATAGTTCCAGGTCCATCACCTCTTGATAGAGCCAGCGGCATGACTGCAAAGGAGTCATTCTGGCCACTACTGTAAGGGAGGCATTCTTGCCACTTACCAACACCAATGTAGGATACATTTTTCCAATGACCCCTGATAGACGAAAGTTACCAGGGGTTCCCTGGGACCTGAAAACTATTGCAAGGTTGAGAAAGGCTGGGTTAGACTGTATTCAAGAAAAGCAGTGAAACCATATATATGTTTTGCATTCATATTGTTATGTTATGAGCATGGTTTGTATCTTTGCTTACAGTGTGCATGCAATGGTGTCAACTATGAGAAGATTGCACAAGAAGGACCAGCAAATAAAACACTTGAAATGTTCTTTTCTGGTTATCCGAAAATGGTGGGACTCTCTTACTTTCCAAATCTTACAAATCTGACATTAGTTGGACAAAACATAGAAAACATCGCTGGTCTAGAATCGTGTCCACTGCTTCAGAAACTTTGGATTGTAGAGTGTCATTTGACAGTAAGTGAAAAAAGAACAGAACTCATTAAAGGTTATTCAAATCAATAAATATATGCAAGAACATATCTTCTTTGCAATGAAAGGGTAGCCATTCTGCAAATTACCAGCTCTAAAATACCATACACCCCCACAAACAATGTTTCTGTACCTAACCCAACAAAACCTGATGCTAGTCGCTTAAAGCTCAATTCAGGGCTGCAAGCTCCTGCGAGCTCCCCCAGCCTAAGACCCTTACCAGCAGTATGTTAGGTAGGGTTTTAATAAGCTCTTGGAATAATGTCTAAAATTGTTTAGGCTAAAGTCCAGGTAACAACTGAATACAGATTCAATGTTTATATACAGTGCATGCAGCTCTGAATGTGACTTCTACCTCTAATAGCTAGGATAGAAGCTGATTTAGTAGTAATGGGCAGTTTAGACCGCTGGATGCGGCCCTTTGCTTGCTTTTATCTGGCCCTTGGGACATTATTCCTCCAACTGTCAGCAACAGTGGGGCATAGCTCCTGCCACTGACACCAACGATGAGGCACTATTCTTCCCACTGACACCATTGATGGGGCACTGATACCAACGATGGGGCATTATTAATCCCCCCCTAGAACCAATGATGGGGCATTGTTCAATTCCACTGATGTCAGGACATTTTCTTCTCCCACTGGTCACAGTCTGACCCCCCTAAAGTTTGACGGACAGTAAAGTGGGCCTTTGTTTATAACGTCTTTGCAAAATCCAGATACACCACATCTACAGGCCTTCCTTTATCTAGATGGCAGCTCACCTCCTCATAGAAGGTTAATAGATTGGTCTGGCAAGAACGATTCTTAATGAATCCTTGCTGATTACTGCTAATAATATAGTTTTTATTACTAAAATCTTGTATATAGTCCCTTATCCCCTCTAATGCAGCGTACACACGGTCGGACTTTTGGACCGGACTGGTCCGACGGACACTGACGGACCAAATCCGGCGGACAATCCGATCGTCTGTGGGCTTCACCGGACCTTCAGCTGACTTTTCCAGTCGCAAATCTGACGTACTTTAGATTTGGAACATGCTTCAAATCTTTATGTCGTAACTCTGCCGGACCCAGAAATCTGCTCATCTGTATGCTAGTCCGACGGACAAAAAACAACGCTAGGGCAGCTATTGGCTACTGGCTATCAACTTCCTTATTTTCGTCCGGTGTACGTCATCACGTACAAATCCGTCGGACTTTGGTGTGATTGTGTGTAGGCAAGTCCGTTCGTTAAAAAGTCCGTCGGAAGTCCATCAAAAGTCCGTCGAAAGTCCGCTGGAAAGTCTGTCGGACCAGTCCGGTCGAAAAGTCCGCCCGTGTGTACGCGACATAAGAGGTTGCAAACTATTGATGTTAGGCTAACTGGCCTGTAGTTCCCAGGGATATATCTTAGCCCTTTTTTAAATATTGGTGCTACATTGGCTTTTCTCCAATCAGCTGGTATCATTCCAGTCAGTAGACTGTTCATAAATATTAGGAACAATGGTCTGGCAATCACTTGACTGAGTCCCTTAAGGACCTTCAGGTGTAAGCCATCTGGTCCCGGTGACTTATTAATGGTAAGTTTTTCAAGTCCATTTCTAATTCTATCCTCTATTAGCCATGAGGGTGCTTCCTGTGACATGTTATGAGGATAAACATTGCAGTTGGTTACTGAATCCCCTTGTTTTCCTCGTGAAGACTAAGGAGAAGAATAAATTCAAAACCTTCACCATCTCTCTGTCTTTTGTAACCAGATTCCCTTCATCATCCTTCATGGGGCTTATGGGGTTCCTTTTTAAAACTCTAAAATTGTAAGTTATAAAAAAAATTGTAGATTGTAAGTTGAGGAGAAGGACCTTGGTATATTTTCCACTAAAATATTCTGTGCCAAACACAACACAGCCTAAGAAGAGTGGTTCCAGTAGTTGAACACCTAGATCACATGGAACTGATGTTGTTGATGTATGATTAGACCATCATTCTCAACCAGGATTCCATAGAACCCTAGGGTTCCTTTAGGGGTTCCGTCTGATGGTGCCTGCATAGTTCCAGGTCCAATACCTCTTGGCAGAGCCAGCGGCATGACTGCAAAGGAATAACTCTGGCCACCACTGTAAGGGAGGCATTCTTCCCACTTATCACAGTATGTCAGTATGAGTTTGGAGAGACAAATGCATGATTTGAGTCTTGGTGTAAGAGGGAGGGTGTAGGGATCTAAAAGCACTGAGCTGACATCCCAGGGATGCAGAGCCTTACACACAAGGAAAGTGATGTACAGGTTGGGACAGTAATAGTAATGGGAGATTTTAAAGTATAACTAAAGGCAAAACTTATTTTTTTAGTTTTTGATAGAGTGGAGATATATTAAAAAACCTGTCAGTTTTTATTTCTGTCTGTGCCCCTGTTAGTGAAACTCACTCTCTCTATTTGTCCTGTTTACCACTATTATTGAAAGTGAATGAAAGTAAATACTATATTTTGGGCTGTCCCCAGAAAAGTAATATAGGGGAAATATTCCAATGGGGCACTAGTTCTAGTGACCTGGGGGTCCCCAAGAGATTCCCTTAATTTGCAGAGATTTCCTCTCACTTCCTGTTTGACTGTGAGACAGGAAGTGAAGGTAAATCTCCCCAATGGGACAAAGATGGCAGAAATAAACCTTACAGGGGTCATAACCCTCCCTTACTCTATCCAAAATGGAAAAAAAAATGTTTTGCCTAAAGTTCTATTTTAACTACCCTGAAATTGATTGATTGATGTGTTGTGCTGTTGGCACAGCACAACAGAGGCAAGTTATAAACCTACTGTCACATACCTGGTCAGTGAGCCTGACATGTAGAGGTATGCCTCTCGTACAGCTCTGGCTCGAGGGCCACTGGTAGTGAGACAGCAGCCACAGGAGCGCGGCGAGGTATGAGTGCCTGTAATCAGTCCAGTAGACTGCGTGGGAGCAGTCAGTGGGTAGAAGTGGCAGCAGAACAGGCTGGTAGCAGATGGGCTGGCATCATGCTTGGCTGGAGGCAGTCTGTAGTAAGCAGCTGGAAGCAGGAACCAGATGGGAGCTTGCTGGACTGGAAGCTGGGGCCGGCTGGATGGGCAAGGTGCAGGGTTAGACAAGCTGGGTCGGTAACGGTCAGGCGGATCAGGCATATACGGCAGACAGCAGAATTGTCAGGTAACAAGCCAAGTCAGCATCAGGAGATCAATCGAGCAGAAACAGGAGGCAGAAGCAGAATCCAAAGACAAGCCGGAGTCGGGGCAGGTAGCAGACAAATGCAGGTCAGCGTGTAAGCCTGATCAAGATCAGAGGTCACACAGAATCAGGAACGACACACAGAAGCTGCAGACCAAACAGCAATGAGCCTACACTGACGCCTGTTTAAATAGCCCGCTTGGCGCCAGCATTAGTTACAGATGAACGCATAGATGCGTGAGTGAGCATGTGCGCGCCCCTTTGCTGATGATTATGCACATCTGCCCGGGCATTTGCCGGTCTGTGCATGCGCATATTTGTGCACTGAGAGATACCAGCAGCACCACGGACATGCCTTCTCTGATACCTACTGCAGGTCAGTTTTATGGCACAGTTTACAGAAGTCCCAGCTAGAAATTATGGACTGCTGGATCTGTTGATCTCAGACAATACAGAGTTCATTACAGATGTACTGCAGGTCCATTTTATGGGACAGTTTTATAGAAGTTCCATCTAGATCAGTAGTAGTAGAGCATAGTAGAAAGGTACTGTAGAGCACTTTTCAAAGAGTATTTTCACTTAGCTTAATGAATGAGGTGAATCTAAGTGAACATATACTTTGCAAAGAATACCCAATCATGTGCAAGGAAAAAAAAACAAAACAGGATTTTGGCATCCACATGATTGGATGATTGAAGTCAGCACAGATTTCACCTCATTCACCAAGCTAAGTGAATTTTAATTTTGAAAAGGAAAAATTAATTTTGCAAAGCTAACACTTGCTACTCATTAAATAAATAAATGTCATTATTTCAAACAGTGCAGCATTTATTACAAGTGTATCTATGAAGGCAAATCTGGGTAATCGTGCCTATGACATGAGGTGCCGAGGCTTAATCTTAAAGCAGTATTAAACCCAAAACCAAAAATGTAATATATTACAGTTTACCAATCCTTAGATGTGATGGCCGCATTTTTTTTCCTTTTGTAGGCTTTTTCTCTCTTTTTTTTTTTTTTTTTTTTCACCTAGAGAATTGGTCAGTAACACACTTCTTGCCCCCCTACTCTGGATGAAAGAGCACAGGAGCAGCTTTGTTGGATATACTAGCGGATTTAGATACACTAACAAATCAAATCCAAACTCCAGCTCACACTTTTTTAAGCAGTTACAGCATCCTCTGGACTCAGTGATCACAAAACGGGGTAAAGGGCCAATCACAGTGGCCCTTTACCACATGATCAGCTGTGCCCAGTGACAGCTGATCATGATGTAAACACAAGCCGGTTATTGGCTTTCCTTTTCTCACGCTAACAGCGTGAGGAGGGGAGAAGAGAGCCTATAACCGGCTTGTTTTAAAGGGACATCTACACAGGGCACCACCGATTATCAGTGCAGTCCCAACAGTGCTGCCAATCAGTGCCCATCAGTGTCACCTATCAGTGCTGCATATCAGTACCTCCTATTAGTGCCACCTATCAGTACAGCCTCATCCGTTCCTCCTCATCAGTGCCCATCAGTGCAGCCTCATCACCACACATCAGTGAAGGAAAAGAATTACTTGTTTGCTAAAATTTTATAACAAATTATGAAAAATGTTTTTTCTTTGTTTTTTGTTTTTTGTTGTTTTTTTTGTTTCAAAAATTTCGGTCTTATTTCATTTGTTTAGCAAAAAATAAAAAATCCAGTGGTGATTAAATATTACCAAAAGAAAGCTCTATTTGTGTGAAAAAAAAGATAACATTGATATGTGTACAATGTTGCATGACTGTGCAATTGTCATTCAAAGTGTGATAGCGCTAAAAGCTGAAAATTTGCCTGGGCAGGAAGGGGGAAAAGTGCCCATTGGCAAGTGGTTAAATTGTATCATGTACAGCCAGGATCCAAGGGACTCCACAAAGACACAGGAATCAAATTGAAAACTAACACAGGTACTTATTGGCCTATACCAGCCGGCTCAAAGGTAACCGGCCGACATTTGGCCTGCGTGTACACCAGCCCTCTCCCAAAGAATTCGGCTGAACGGGCAGCATCCGATCAGCATCCAATCAGCGCTGGCAGCCAATGGCTGCCAGTGCTGACTGGTGTGTACTAGCAGGGGGGAACACAGTAGCTCAGAGGGGAGATTGTTGTACTAACATCAGATAGTTAGTACAGTGAGCTGCTCCCGAGCTCCTCAGACTTTTTTCGTTCAGCCCGTTGGGTTAAATGAAAAAAAAAATTATAGGGTGTACCAGGCTTTAGAAATATTTGGGCCAGGTTTACTTTTAATAAAATTATATTGACACTATTTTTTTTTCTTACAGAAAATTGAAGGTCTAGAAACGTGCCTTAATGTGAAAGGGCTTTTCCTTTATTGTAACAGTATTAAGGTCATTGAGTCTTTGGAAAAGCTGACCCAGTTAGAAGTACTCTGGCTAAATGATAATCAGATTGAAGTAATAGAGGTAAGTACAAAAAATGTACATTTTCAACTGGATTTCTCTAGGTTTACAATAGGGTTGTCCCGATACCACTTTTTTAGGACCGAGTACAAGTACCGATACTTTTTTTCAAGTACTCGCCGATACCGATTACCGATACTTTTTTTTAATGTCACGTGACAGTTTTTTTTTTGTTTTTTTTTTTTTTTTTTTTTTTTTTTTTTTAGGGGGGGGGGGTGAACGGTGCCTGTGTGTGTGTGTGTTTTTTTTTTTTTTTTTTTTTTTTTCATTTACATTTATTACAATTTTTTTTTATTCTTTATTGCACTAGGTGTGTGTGTTTTTTTTTTAATTAGCCCTGTTGGGGGGCTTTGGTGAGATATCAGGGGTCTTAACAGACCTCTGATATCTCCCCCTTGAGACAGAGAAAGAGACCGAGGATAGAGATTCCCCAGTCTCTTTCTCTGCAGCCTCAGCTGCACTGACAATGAATGGAGAGAAGACAGCGGCTCCTCTCCATTCATAAACTGACACATCGTAATCACAGGAGATTACAATGTTTCAGTTATGTGAATGGACAGAGTCAGCTGACTCTATCCATACACACACAGCGGAGAGAGACAGCAGAACGCCGGAACGGAGGGGGACAGCGGAGGGGGACAGAGCAAAGAAAGAGGACAGCGGAGGGGGACAATACAGCGGAGGAGGACATTGGAGCGGAGGGGGACAATACAGCGGAGGGGGACAATACAGCGGAGGGGGACATTGGAGCGGAGGGGGACAATACAGCGGAGGAGGACAGCGGAGGGGGACAATACAGCGGAGGGGGACATTGGAACAGAGGGGGACAATGCAGCGGAGCAGGACAGCGGAGGGGGACATTGGAACGGAGGGGGACAATGCAGCGGAGCAGGACAGCGGAGGGGGACTAAGGGGGATGCAGTGACAGTCAGCGGTGATCGTGTGTGGGGGAGTTACAAGCACCGATCACCGCTGTATGTCACTAAAGCAGCTGAAAGCCGCGGGGGGAGAAGCTTGTAACTCCCCCACGCGCTGATCACAGCTGACAGTCTAGGTATCGGGGAAGCATCGGGAGCATTTGCCCGAGTACAAGTACTCGGGCAAATGCTTGGTATCGGTGCCGATACCGATACTAGTATCGGTATCGGGACAACCCTAGTTTACAATGTGTAGCAACAACTAAGGTGTCCATTTGTAAAGCAGTGAAAAATATCCACTGCTCAGTTCTCCGGCATTCACAGAGGAGATCACTCTCCTCTGGATGCCTGTTTATGAAGCGGTGTAGATCGCTTCTCCTTTTGAGAAGTGAAGCGATCTACAAATGCTTTGAACAGTGGAGAACACCCCCTGAAACTGTAATCTCATGAGACATGGCGAGATTAAAATACCAGAAATTCACTGAAACACTCGAGGTGTCCGTTTATTAAGCATCGGTAAATTATCACTGCTCAGTACACGGACTTCCTCAGAGGAGACCGCCCACCTCATGTTTCGTGATGGGCCGAACGGACCCCTGTTCGGTTCGCACCAGAACTTTTGAACACCACGAAAGTTCGGACCCAAATAAGGAACCCTATTAAAGTCAATGGGACCCGAACGTCAAAACTTAAAAGTGCCCATTTTGAAGGCTTACATGCAAGTAATTGGGCATACAATGGTTATAGGGGTCCAGGTCCTGCCCTGGGGGACATGTATCAATAACGAAAAAGTTTGTGAAAAACGTAATTTTTAAATGAGCAGTGATTTTATTTTTAATGTGAAAGCATAAAAATGAAAAAATCCTTCCAATATAGTGCCTGGGGGGGTCCCCTTAGTCTACCTGTAAAGTGGCAGATCTGTACCATGTCTAGAATCTGCTGCAGCAATAATTGCATTTATAAAGCCAAAAAAATGACATTTTCCCTGCAAGCTGCCTTTTATTTTGCTCAGCAACAGCTGGGGAGCCAGTGTGTATGATATCACTTTGACTTTGGATAATAACGGGTGTGTAAAAATTGGTCTTTGGATGTCGTGGCACCTTCCCATTGTAACCCTATAGAGGTAATCTTGATGAAAGCAAGAATTGACCTTGCTGTAAAAAATTACAATGATATGCACCTGTCAAACAACAGGTGCTGAAAAATTGGTCTTTGGGTGTCGGGGGCGCCTTCTCACCGTAACCCTATAGAGGTACTCTTGATGAAAGCAAGAATTGACCTTGCTGTAAAAAATTGCAATGATATGCACCTGTCAAACAGGTGCAGAAAAATTAGTCTTTGGGTGTTAATTGTGCCCATGAAACCTATACCAAAAACATTCTTCCAGATGAAATGATTGAACACTCTCAAATCTAGGCAGCCTTGAAGTCCTGCAGAGTTTCCACATCCCAAAAAGACTTAATCAGTGATATCGGCATCAGGGGCTTCATAGCTGGTAATCCAGGATTGATTCATTTTTATAAAAGTCAAACGGTCCACGGAATCTGTGGACAGACGTGATCTATGATCAGTAACGGAACCTCCTGCAGCACTGAATGTCCGTTCTGAAAGCACGCTGGATGCAGGTCAGCCCAACAACTCAATAGCATACTGGGCAAGTTCTGGCCAGTGGTCTATTCTCATGACCCAGTAAGTCAGTGGATCGTCAGCTGGAAAGCTCTCCATCTCTGTTTTGGCCCCGAGGTAATCGTTCACCATGTGATGCAGACGCTGCCGATGGGATGTGGAGGACTAAAAAAATCAGAAATGCCTCACTTAGGCGGACGCCTTCTCCAACGCTCCTCTCTTGACCAACAGAAGACTCAAAACGATGTTTTCCGCCACACTGTAACCTACTGGAGTCAGGAAAGACGTTCAATAAAATCCTCTTTAACGTGTCCTCAAGAGATTTTAACCTCTGCACTCTCTGTGGGGACGGGGGTGAGTTCTGAGACCTTCCCCCTTATAACAGTGGTCAAGGAGGGTTGCCAACCAGTAATCATCCTGCTCCTCTATGCCACGTATTCTTGGGTCCTTTCACAGGCTTTGAAGCATGAGGTTGCCCATGCGCCTCAAATTTGCAGAGGCTTGAGAAGCAGACTCTCGACGGCATCTGGAACTTCCTCTTCCCAGCCACGTACTACTCCCAAGGGTTCTGGGGTTGGAAAGCCATCGCTTACAGATTGACACATGTCTTCCTCTTCTTCGAAGACTGTGAAAGTGCCAGAATCCTCTTCCTTATCCTCCTCCCCTCTCTCCTTCTGTGTGTTTTGTGACATAGGAATAATGGTGCCTGGATAAAGTGGGCCTTGAGAGGAAAGGAAGTCCTTCTTTCTCCTGCTGCTCTGCCTCCAGTGCCCTGTCCACAATGCCATGCAGAGTCTGCCCCAGCAGGAACACAACAGGGATTGTGTCACTGATGCATGCGCTGTCACTGCTCACCATCCTTGTGGCTTCCTCAAATGGTGACAATACAGTGCATGCATCCTTAATGATCAGCCATTGGCGTGGAGAAAAAAAGCCAAGGCTGCCTGAGCCTGTTGTCATGTCGTACTGGCACAGGTACTCGTTGACGGCCCTCTGCTGCATGTATAGCCGCTGCAGCATTCCCAAAGTTGAGTTCCACCTGGTGGGCATGTCACAAATCAGGCAGTTTACGGGAAAGTGGAATTCCCGCTGAATTTCAGCCAACCGAGCACTGGCTGTGTATGACCGCCTGAAATGGCTACAGACTCTTCTGGCCTGTTTTAGTACATCTTGCAACCCTGGGTACTTAGGAAAAGCTGCACCACTAAATTGAGGATATGTGCCAGGAATGGCACATGTGTCAACTTTTCCTGTCTAAGGACGGACAGGAGGTTTGAGCCATTATTGGACACCACCATTCCTGGCTCCAGCTGTCGTGGTGTTGACTACCTCTGGGCCTGTCCCTACAGAGCTGCAAGAATCTCTGCTCCGGTGTGGTTCCTGTCCCCTAAACACACCAGCTGAAGCACTGCATGGCACCTTTTAGCCTGACTCTGGGAATGACTCTTTGATCACTTGGAAATTCTGCAGAGGAGAGCATGGAGGTGGCAGAGGAGGAGGGGGTAGAGCTCACAGGCCTGGCTTCTCCACCAGTTGTATGGAGACGTGGGGGTACAACAAGCTGCAGCACCAAGCCCTGACCTGCATCCTTTCGAGTTGCAAGCAGCATTACCCAGTGTGCTGTGAACAAAATATATCATCCCTGCCCGGGCTTGCTGGACCACTTGTCAGCAGTAAGGTGGATTTTACGGCTGGCTGCCTTGCCCAACGATGCCAGAACATTCTCTTCCACGTGATGGTAGAGGGATCGAACGGCCTTACATGAAAAGTAGTAGTGACTGGGAACCTGCCATTGTGGTACAGCACATTGTGTGAATTCACGAAAGGGGGCAGAATCCACCAGGATGAAAGGCAGAAGTTGGAGAGCCAACAGCTTTGACAAGCTTGCATTCAGACACTGGGCATGTGGGTGGCAGTGACTGTATTTTTTTTCCGCTGCAGCAGATGGGGCAGAGAATTTGCCGGCTACAGTCTACAGCTGGTGGTGTGCTGCTGGCAGATGTGCTGCTAGGACCTGGGACACCCTGTGCTATACCATCATCCCTGTCAGTGGAGGCTGTTGAAAGGTAATGACTCGGTATCGCAGGGGCAGACTGAAGTGGGTGAGGAGGAGGAGGGACAGATTTGTGCCCCTTTTGTGTGGCTTTTAGGTGCTCTTGCCAACGGGCTGAGTGGTTGGACCTTAAATGCCTTGTTAGGCATGTGGCACCCAAATGGTTGGTGTTCTTGTCACGTTCGATGTGCCTGAGACACAGTTTGCAGATAGAAACAGTGCGATCTGCTGAAGATGTGCTGAAAAAGGCCCAGACAGCTGCGCTTTGGGGAGTGGGCCATGAGATAACAGCTGCAGAATGTGATAAAATAGGGTGGCTGCCCTCTATTCTTTCTTGATGTCGGCCTCCTTGGGGTTGTGCTGCCTCACCTTCAGTTTCCTCCTCTGCTCTATCTGGCACCCAAGTCGCATCAGTGACCTCATCATCATCATCTCCATCTCCTCCATTTTCATCATTACCACTGGAGACAACTTGGCAATACACTGCGGCTAGGGGAACATGAATGCCAATTTGTCTACCAGTGTTCCTCCCTCTCTCTAGGCTCATGTTCCTGTCATCCTCAACCTCATAACCAACATCTGAATCCAGTAATGGCTGAGCATCATCAAGGCGCAAGTGGCTGATGCTGTGGTCAAATAACTCAGCTGACTCCTTAATGGCTGATGTTGGGGCTATGGCAGGAAAAGATGTGGACAAGGAGGAAGGTTTATCCACTCTGGCAACTGCAGGGGACTGCACACTTGTCTCTGCTTGCGTGACAGAGGATGAGGAGGATGAGGAAGGTTTAATAAGCCAGTCCACCACCTCCTCTGCATGCTGTGGCTGGATAGCCACCACGTCCACCTTTGCCTGTTGATACATTTGTTGCTGGCCCCCTTACAGTGCCAAGGGAACGTCTTCCCCTCCTTGTTGTCGTCCCAGACATTATTGGGAGGGAGGGGGCGGTGCTTATAAGCAAATGTAAAGAAGAAGTTGAAATCTGTACGTAGATACACTTTAATCAATGTAAGGAGATGTTTGATGCACTTTAATTTGAGTTCACACTACAGACACACTCCACGGATACACTATAATATTCTGCAATATAATGTGCCAAACGTACAGTGGCACACAGAACTATATGGCGTTAAACTTGCAGTAACGCACGCAAAACTATATGGCGCTAAACTGGCAGTAACACACAAAACTATATGGCGTTAGACTGGCAGTAACGCACACAGAAGTAAATGGCGTTAAACTGGCAGTAAAGCAATCAAATAGACGGTGTTCAACCGTCATTACACTAACACTATTGGAACTGTCCCTACTCTAGCTATGCACTAATGTCAAGATTACTGACACGGTCTTACTACACTACACTGAAACTATACAAGCTGTCCCTACTCCACAGTAATGTGTGTATGAATGACACGGTCTCGTTACACTACTGTGAATCTGAGCTGTCCCTACTCTAGCTGCACACTATGCAAAGCTGAAAGATGGTCCTCCTCACTACGCTCACACTATCCCTAGACTGACACTAAACTAATATTCTACACTGACAACTGAAGCAAAATAGCACAGTATAGCACACTAACTAATAGCACTGAATAGAGCCCTGTTCTATATCTCTCCACGCCAAAAGAATACTTTTATACTGTGCGGCGGGAATGAGCCATGATTGGATAAAGTCATGATGATAGTATCCAATCATGACTCCTGACAGTGCTCTGTGCCCTGAGTGGCTGAAGCTTTCACTGCTCCAGCCAATAAGCGCTGCAATGCATTGTGGTCAGTTCAGGGGCCGAACAAACGGTCGAATGACCTGTTTGTTCGGCTGTTCGCCGAACGACCGAAAAACGAAAGTTTGGCCCGAACCTATGCTCGGGCCGAACCATTCGTCCATCCCTACTCATGTCAATAAAATAATTAGTCCCCCTAGATAATAGATATGTATATGTGTGTGTGTGTATATATATATATATATATATATATATATATATATATATATATATATATATATATATATATATATATATATATATATATATATATATATATATATATATATATATATATATATATATATGTGTGTGTGTATGTATATGTATATGTATATGTATATATATATATATATATATATATATATATATACAATGCCTTGAAAAAGTATTCATACCCCTTGAGATTTTGTCATGTTACAACCAAAAACGGAAATGTATTTTATTGGGACCAACACAAAGTGTGAAGTGGAAGGAAAATGATAAATGGTTTTCAACATTTTTTACAAATAAATATCTGAAAAGTGTGGTGTGCATTTGTATTCAGCCGCCCTTTACTCTGATACCCCTAACTAAAATCTAGTGGAACCAATTGCCTTCAGAAGTCACATAATTATTAAATAGAGTCCACCTGTGCGTAATTTATTCTCAGTATAAATACAGCTATTCTGTGAAGACCTCAGAGGTTTGTTAGAGAACCTTGGTGAACAAAACGCATCATAAAGGCCAAGAAACACACCAAACACGTCAGGGATAAAGTTGTGGAGAGGTTTAAAGCAGGATTAGGTTATAAAAAAAATATCCCAAGCTTTGAACATCTCACAGAGCACTGTTCAATCCATCATCTGAAAATGGAAAGAGTATGGTACAACTGCAAACCTACCAAGACATGGCCGTCCACCTAAACTGACGGTCTGGACAAGGAGGGCATTAATCAGAGAAGCAGCCAAGAGGCCCATGGTAATTCTGGAGGAGTTGCAGAGATCTGCAGCTCAGGTGGGAGAATCTGTCCACAGGACAACTATTAGTCATGCACTCCACAAATCTGGCCTTTATGGAAGAGTGACAAGAAGAAAGCCATTGTTGAAAGAAAGCCATAAGAAGTCCCTTTTGCAGTATGCGAGAAGCCATGTGGGGGACTAAGCAAACACGTGGAAGAAGGTGCTCTGGTCACATGAGACCAAAATTGAACTTTTTGGCCTAAAAGCAAAACGCTTTGTGTGGTGGAAAACTAACACCGCACATCACCCTGAACACACCATCCCCACTGTGAAACATGGTGGTGGCAGCATCATGTTGTGGGGATGTTTTTCTTAATCAGGGACAGGGAAGCTGGTCAGAGTTGATGGGAAGATGGATGGAGCCAAATACAGGGCAATCTTAGAAGAAAACCTGTTCGAGTCTGCAAAAGACTTGCGACTGGGGCGGAGGTTCACGTTCCAGCAGGACAACGACCCTAAACATACAGCCAGAGCTACAATAGAATGGTTTAGATCAAAGCATATTCATGTGTTAGAATGGCCCAGTCAAAGTCCAGACTTAATCCAATTGAGAATCTGTGGCAAGACTTGAAAATTGCTGTTTACAGATGCTCTCCATCCAATCTGACAGAGCTTGAGCAATTTTGAAAAGAAGAATGGGCAAAAATGTCACTGTGTAGATGTGCAAAGCTGGTAGAAACATCCCCCAAAAAACTTGCAACTGTGATTGCAGCGAAAGGTGGTTCTAAAAAGTATTAACTCAGGGGGGCTAAATACAAATGCACGCCACACTTTCTTTTCACATATTTATTTGTAAAATAATTTGAAAACCATTTATCATTTTCCTTTCACTTTCCTTTCCTTCACAATTATGTGCCACTTTGTGTTGGTCTATCACATAAAATCCCAATAAAATACATTTACGTTTTTGGTTTGGGAGAGAGGGTTAGGGCCAGGACACCCTTAGGTCGTTGCAAGATAAATTGGCAGACTCCGAGACTTTAACAGGAGGACAGCCACGCAGAGAAAGGCATCCAGCAAGATACCACATCTGAATGTATAGGAATGCTGTCTTCTATGGCAACAGTCTTTAACAGTTCCTAACACAAAGTGTAACAGTTCCTTCGCTTCCACTACAATCACTTCTTGTAGTTCTTCAGCCCACTGAGCTCCTAGTCTCTCACTAGACTAGATGATTCACTGCCACTGAATCACCTGAGCTCCTCCAATCTTCACGGTAGTATCTTCCCCAATCTTTACCCAGACTCTCTGCTGGGTCCCTAGCTTGGCACTCAAGATACTTCTCAAGCTTCACTCCACTGGCCTGCTCGGTCCCTGGCTTGACACACAAGGCTGCTCTGCAAGCGTCAACTCCGCTGGCTGGGTCCCTGGCTTGTTACCCACTGAAGTTTCCCGATTCTCCACCGTCCCTGGTTGGTGAGAATACTGCTCCGGTACTTGCTTCAGCTACTCACTGTGGTCCTTGGTAATAAGGTTGATGGTCCCTTAGTGGCGACAGCTTCCCCTCTACCTCATGACAAGTTTTCCGGTCGGCAGAGCCGTCACTTCTGGTTGGACTGCAAACCACAATCCCAACCCTGCACTGATCTCTTGCTTCTGGATAGGCCCTCAGACAGCCTAGCAACCAGATGTGCCCGAGATAGGCCCAAACTCTGGCCTAGCAGCCCAGGCAATACAACACATGTCCACCCAGACAGCCGTCCAGGTGGCACAGAACCCCGATCACTCAACTCCACCCAAATATATAAGTTCTCCCAGCAGGCCAAGGGATCCAAGAAAACCCCTGCCTATTGGCTTGGATGCCCCATATTCCCATAATCTGACGTTGCATTGCCCTTCTCATATCTAATGCCACCAGGTACCCAGCCACCTAGCGGCAGAAGAGAAAATTGCAGCAAGTACAGACTTATAGGGCGTACACACGGTCGGACTTTGTTCGAACATTCCAACAACAAAATCCTAGGATTTTTTCCGACGGATGTTGGCTCAAACTTGTCTTGCATACACACGGTCACACAAAGTTGTCGGAAAATCTGATCGTTCTGAACGCGGTGACGTAAAACACGTATGTCGGGACTATAAACGGGGCAGTGGCCAATAGCTTTCATCTCTTTATTTATTCTGAGCATGCGTGGCACTTTGTCCGTCGGATTTGTGTACACACGATCGGAATTTCCGACAACGGATTTTGTTGTCTGAAAATTTTATCTCCTGCTCTCCAACTTTGTGTGTCGGAAAATCCGATGGAAAATGTCCGATGGAGCCCACATACGGTCGGAATTTCCGACAACACGCTCCGATCGGACATTTTCCATCGGAAAATCCGACCGTGTGTACGGGGCATTAGAGTGAAATCAATTGATCCCTAACAGTAGACCATGGTAGCTATACCTGGCAGGTAAATTTAGGAGCAACCCTGCCTAAACACCAGGGTGCTACATCCTCCCCCTGCCTTCAAAACTACGTCTCGGAGTTTGCAGAAAAATAATTTGAGCCCTCAAACCTGAGAGCGAATGTCCTGGCGAAAACTGGGATGGGTGGGGAAACAAGGAAAGAATAACAAGGTAACAGTGTATGTGGCGTACCACATGAAATAAACATAGTATCAGGCACATGAGAAATGGTAAATCACATATGACAATGGAATATCAAAAATATCTATATACAGTTTTAAAGGCAAGCAAAAGCAATGGTATTGCTTCCTGACTATCTATCTAATATGTACAGTAATAACAAGATATAAAAAGGGTTAGTGTTGCCATCAGGCTAGATCCCTCTCTCTCTCCTTATCCAAGGAAGACGCACCGACCTGAAATAAACAGCAATGCAATTGTATCCTATCCTATTGTAACATGCAATATATATATACATACGTGATTGAATGGTTTTCAATTGTCCTCCACCGAAGACAGCATAGCAGTGTAAATACACCCTATAACATTTTTGCATTATCTACATAGGGAAAGCAGGCCCTATTCTCAGCCGAGAATGCCACCTCCCTTTCCTAATCAAAAAAAACTTTCACTTAGCACATTCTATCAAATGATCATTATGTTCACTCAGGTCAGCACCACTCACGCCACCTGGTGACCAACACTAGGAACAGTTCTGATGCATGGGTTTGTCCGTTATTCACATGAATAATAGGAATTTGCCTAGTTATCACAACCTATTCTTACTAACTACTCACCCAGTGTCCATGACGTGTCACAGTTCATCAATTTCACTCGGGGTGGACAATACTTCCCAGCAGTTTCCCTTCTTCTTTAGAGACAACTCCGGGGACAAGAAGACATAGCTGCATTTCAGGCAACAAGCAGCCAGACCATGGCTCAAATGACCGCACTTCGGGACATAGGTCCCCTTGCAAAGGTACAAACAAAATATAATTACTGTGCTATCAAGTTCAGCATGGCACCTCATGGCAAGAACTCTCTGAGGATCTATAAAAAAGAATTGTTGCTCTACGTAAAGATGGCCTAGACTATAAAAAGATTGCCAAGACCCTGAAACTGAGCTGCAGCACGGTGACCAAGACCATACAGCAGTTAAACAGGACATGTTCCACTCAGAATAGGCCTCACCATGGTCGACCAAAGAAGTTGAGTACATGTGCTCAGGGTCATATCCAGAGTGCCCAGTCTTCTGGTAGTGAAGACGAAACACGCCATACCGTGTCTTTTTTAGACAAAGACCTACTGGACCAGCAGAAATCTCCCCCGTCCAGGGGTATACTAAAGGGAGGCAAACAAGGGACAACAGGAGGAGGAGGGAATCGAGGAAAAGGAAGACAAGGAAGGAAGGAAGGAAGGGGGGACCCAATAGGAACAGAGCGGACAACGACTCGGAGCCAAAAACGCCCCAGCTAAATGCACTCCATTTAAATGACCCAGTAGAAGATTTTAAAATCATTAATCTCTCTGATTTTCAATTGGAGAAACGACATATTGATTTATTAAGCAAGGGTCTATCCTTTTCCCCTACTACGAGTATGGACCACTTTGGGGTATATAAGGACCTCTGCCTTTTTTTGAGGAAAGTATACCTCAAGGAGATCTATTCTGACAAAACTCCCCTAAATGATCTACAGCTAGATACCAGAGAAACTGAGGCCCTAGAATCATTAATGATATTGATGAAAGAAGGAGGCCAGTCCTCTGGTGAGGAGGAAGCTCCAGAGATGTCGGGGTGGAAAAGAGATCCCAAATTAAAGATCCGTTCAACCAAAATGCCTTTATTTCGGAAGAACAAATGGCTTGGGGTGTTCCTCGACCTTGTTGAGGAGGACCTCAAAAAATTAAATTGGGAAACCATCATGGGTGATAACCTCACATATGAGGAAAGGAAGGCATTAAAAGAGCTTAGGGAAGCGGACCAAGTGATTATCAAAAAGAGTGATAAAGGAGGTAATGTCGTCCTCCTCTCGGTGGATTTTTACGAGGGGGAGGTACGACGACTCCTAAATGATGAATCTACCTATAAAAGACTACACCATGATCCATTCCAGGACCTGGTGGAACTTATTAATGAGAAATTACAATGGGCATTTGAGGCCAATTTAATTTCTAAAAAGGAATTGGAATTCTTGAGAGTGGTGGACTTCAATAAACCAACATTTTATATAATCCCTAAGGTCCATAAAAATAGAAAGGCCCCTCCAGGAAGACCTATTGTCTCCGCCATTCGTGGTCCCCTGGAGAGACTGGGGAAATATATAGATTCCTTAATCAAGGACATGGTCTTGTCTTTGACTTCGTACGTACGTGACACAGGGGACGTATTGAATAAGATTAGTGCATTAGAATTCCCGGAGGGTGCCCTACTCGTGGGGATCGATGTGGAGTCGCTTTACACATCTATTCCCCACGAGTGGGGCATTTTGGCGGTATATCACTTCCTAGAGAAACACTTCCCAGAAATGGGAGCCCAAAATGAATTCATCATTGATCTCCTAGAGCTTGCACTCAAGCACAACTTTTTCCAGTTCTCTGGGTCTAACTATCAGCAGCTGCGTGGCACCTCTATGGGAGCCCCATGGGCCCCGGCCTATGCGTGTCTGCACTTGGGCTGGTGGGAGGAGGAGAAAGTTTATGCCTCATCGATGTACCTCGGCCATGCATGCTGCTGGCTGAGGTACATCGATGATGTCCTGATGGTATGGGCAGGGACTTCAGATGAACTGGAGGTGTTTATGGCAGAGCTAGAAAACAACACTAGAAATATACATCTAACTTATACTGCGGATCCCCATCAACTCTCCTTCCTGGACCTATCTATCCGACTTGAGGGTGGTAGGTTGATTACTAGTACTTTCCGAAAGGAAACAGCCGCAAATACATTACTACAGGCGGATAGCCACCACCCCAAGTCTCTGATACGTGGGATCCCGGTTGGACAGTTCATGAGAATCCGCAGAAATTGCTCTACTGAGGAGGACTACTTTTCCGAATCTAAACAACTCTACCAGAGATTCAGGGAAAGGGGATACCCCCACCGTACCCTCAAGCGAGCAATGAGCATCGCAGGACATAAGAGGAGAGCTGACCTCCTCTTACCCCAGAAAAAGACACAACAGGAGACTGAGGGACTGGTGAGATTTATCACCCCCTATGGGTCCCAGTGGCACCAGGTTAATACAATCCTCTCAAAACATTGGCACATACTGTTGCGGGCTGTTGGGTCGAGGCAAATTATCGGTGAGAGACCGTCAATGGTTGCTAAACGAGCCCAAAACCTCAATGACATGCTGGTGCAATCTGAGTTTGTACGGCCCTCAAATAGAAGTTGGCTCACTGATATGCCTCGGGTCAACGGCATGTTTCCGTGTGGCCACTGTGGCACATGTAAGTATGTGGACCGCTCAAAAACCTTTAGAAATTCGGATGGTAGTCAACAATTTGAGATTCGGTCTTTCATTAACTGTGCCACAACTAGAATACTCTATGTTCTCGAATGCCCATGTCATAAATTGTATGTAGGCAAAACTAAGAGACAGCTGCGTGTTAGATTCGGGGAACACCTGAAGAGTATCAGGCTAAAGGAAGAAACTTCAGTGGCTCAACACTTTTTGGATTTTCATCAGGGCAAAACCACAGGTCTGAGGGTAAAGGGCTTTTATGCCCTTTCTCTGACAGACCGTAGGGGTGACTTTGACAGGGTACTCCTACGTAAAGAGAAAAAATGGATATTCAGGCTTGGTACTCTTCAACCTAATGGCTTGAACCACGAACTAAGCCTGAGTGTCTTTCTTGAACCATAAACATTAGGTTTGAAGTGTTTTATAAAGGCTCCCCGGCTGATCTCTTGTTTTGGTTGTTTTTGATAGAATTTATTTCTGACCATGAGGGCCATTCCACCTTATGAGGAAATTTATTACAATGTCTATTGCGCTCTTTACTTGATGCCTGGTGATATGTGAGATTGTATTTCTTTCTCCCCCCTTGCAAATAAGTACTTTTTTGTTTGAGCAACTGATTGGCACCTTTTTTCCACTGCATTACCTGATGTGACCACAAGATGGCAGAAAATAGCTATTTGGCATGGTTTGATCTGATTGGACAGTGTTCCCTATTTAAATCAACCTTAATTCAATGCCAAATTGTTCTGAAGAAGTACGCGGAGGCGTACGAAACGTCAACGCAGCCCCTGCAGGGCTTGTCAGCAGGCCTTCAACATGCTTCCTTTTCCAGCAATGTAAAAGGGTTTCCCTGTGATTTGCATACAGCACCATACTTCACAAGCTAATTCCGCATCAGCAATTGAATGCAAAGTTCCTGGTTCCTGGTCTCTTCCTAACCATGTGACCGGTCATGTGATCACACAGTCTGCAGTGTCTACTATTGAGGAGAATGGTGTGCTGTGACTACACACTGAATGTTGCTCTGAACTGACTGTGAGCCGCTCCATGCCAAACAGCAAGACAGCAGAGTCTGAGGACATCCCCAGTACTTGAAAGAGGTGAGAGCCCAATGGGCAGTTTCTCTTTCCCTCCTTACCTGCTTATCAATAGTCTTTGCATCTGTTTGCCATTCACCCTCCTGCATGGATTGACACACTTGAAACTGATGAACTGTGAAAATATCATCCTGGTCTAGATTGGAAAAGAGACTAAGCCCTTTCTTTGGAGTGGTTTGTCCTTTGCTCCTTTTATGCTGCATTGAGGAAATAGTGTTTGTGCACTGGACATACCTAGTAACAGGAACGCTGGTCTTTCCATTTCCAAAACAACTGGTGTAAACACACATTTAGTGCACTGAGGTTGGAAGCTGCTTGTGGAGGATTTCCTTCTAATAGAGGTTTTTTTTTTAAAAAAAACCCCACCTAATTCAGCTATGTAAGGTCCTGTCTATGTGGATATATGTGGGTTTTTTTTTTTTTTTTTTCTCAGTACTGCTCAATCTGATGCACAGTTAATACTAGACCACATAAGACTTGATATCCCATCAGTAGCTTACTCCATGTAATGTTTGGTGCAATACTTTTTTCTTTGGATTCAAATGGACACTGCATGCGTTTTTGGCCTGCAGGCACGCTCTGCAGTTTTATTCATCAATGTTGCAGCATGGTTTTTAATTTTGGTTTAGTGTAGTGAGACGGACTGTGTTATTTAGATACATTGTTTATCCTACATATATTTGGAATTTTTTGTATATGTAAATACCCCCACCCCCCCTACCCTTAATAAAGCCTTTTTGCATTTTTGTACCATAAGCCGTAGTAGACCATTCCCCTTTTTTGCTTTCTGGGGACTCCCTTGTCTCCTCTTTCTGTTGTTGTCTTTGAGAAATAGACGTATGAGTGCTGCCAGCATTGCTGCAGAGGTTGAAGGGGTGGGGGGTCAGCCTGTCGGTGCTCAGACCATACGCCACACACTGCATCAAGTTGGTCTGCTTGGCTGTCGTCCCAGAAGGATGCTTCTTCTAAAGATGATGCAAAGAAAGCCCCCAAGCAGTTTGCTGAAGACAAGCAGATTACCATGTCCTGTGGTCTGATGAGACCAAGATAAACTAATTTGGTTTAGATGGTGTCAAGCGTGTGCGGCGGCAACCAGGTGAGGAGTACAAAGACAAGTGTGTCTTGCCTACAGTCAAGCATGAGTGCTGCCGGCACTGGGGCGCTACAGTTCATTGAAGGAACCATGAATGCCAACATGTACTGTGACATACTGAAGCAGAGCATGATCCCCTCCCAGCGGAGACTGGTCTGCAGGGCAGTATTCCTGCATGATAAGGACCCAAACACACCTCCAAGACAACCACTGCCTTGCTAAAGAAGCTGAGGGTAAAGGTGTTGGACTGACCAAGCATGTTTCCAGACCTAAACTCTATTGAGCATCTGTGGGGCATCCTCAAAGAGAAGGAGGAGGAGCGCAAGGTCTCTAACATCCACCAGCTCCGTGATGTCGTCATGGAGAAGTGGAAGAGGAGTCCAGTGGCAACCTGTGAAGCTCTGGTGAACTCCATGCCCAAGAGGGTTAAGGCAGTGCAGGAAAATAATGGTGGCCACACAAAATATTGACACTTTTGGCCCAATTTGGAGATTTTCACTTAAAGAGGAGTTCCACCCAGGGGGGCCGTCAAAAAAAAAAAAAAAAATTAAAAGTCAGCAGCTACAAATACTGCAGCTGCTGACTTTTAATTGGACACTTACCTGTCCCTGGGTCCAGCGATGCGGGGGATCGAAGCCCCGCTCGTCCCCCCCCCTCCGCTCGTTGGCGCCGGCATTTCAACTGTGGGCGCCGGGCTGTGGCTTCACAGCCTGGCACCCACTGCGCATGCGCGAGCGGCGCCGCGCGCCGTGATCGGCCGCTCAATCACCTGGGACCTGTAATGGGTCCCAGATGATTGACAGGAGGGAGGGAGCAGAGCGGAGCCCTTCCTGTGCCTGGGGGGAAGTGATGTCACCAGCCCAGGCAAAGGAACAGGCAGACTACGAGGGACCACCTAGCAACAGGCATTTAGAGGTAAGTGAAAAAAAAAAATATCCAAATGTTTTTTTGTTTTTTTTTTTTAGAATTTTTACAGGTATTTTTGTTTTTTGGGTGGAACCCCACTTTAATGGTGTACCCACTTTCGTTGCTAACAGTTTAAACATTAATGGCTGTGTGTTGAGTTATTTTAAGAGAGGGGACAGCAAATGTACACTGTTTTACAAGCTGTACACTCACTACTTTACATTGTAGCAAAGTGTAATTTCTTCGGTGTTGTCACATGAAAAGATATAATAAAATATTCACAAAAATGGGGGGTGTACTCACTTTTGTGAGATACACAGGGCATGTGTGTGTGTGTGTGTGTGTGTGTGTGTGTGTGTGTATGTATATGTGTGTGTGTATATATATATAATATAAATATATTAATGTGTATGTATGTATGTGTTTCATAATGGTTTAAAGCAGCGTTAGCTTGGAGGGTTGACAAAAGGGCATTTTTCCTGGTTTTCCAAATAATATCCCATAATGGCATTAGGACAGCTGATAGTGATGATGTATTGTACAACGTATCTTCTTTTATGGGAGTTACATAATAGAAGTAGTTATCACCTCTATGCATTTATTCATCGCTGGAGTCCTGGGCAATGCTCTGCACATTGTTGGCTGCGTATAATAAATGATTACTTGCATTGCCTCATATTATTTGCCTGTATTTCATTAGCAGAATAAAAGCTGATGTTGTTTTTCAGGGACTGGAAACTCTACAGAATTTAAAAGAGCTTAATCTGGCTGGGAACCTAATACACTCTGTAGGTATGTAAATATATACTCTGCTAGACTGTGCTCTGTATTCTTATCAATCACATTTCTAGTGATAATCACCTAATCCATTTAATCCTACCTCTAGCAGAAGTGTAATTTGGTATGGAACTGAATTAGTAAATGCTATTAGCATTCTATAAAATCACCCTGGTAAATGTAATTTGTGGAGATGTGTCACACATATGCTTTCTCGTATATTGCTGCCTGTGGCCTCCATGGTGGGAAGACATATTCCTTACGGATGGTGGCAGGAGATGCAATCTGTCCAATGTTACTGTAATAATGCATAGTGTAGAGGTAGACCTCATCTCAAGCATTTGTAGATTTTTTTTTTTTTTTTTTTTTGGATTAAGCTTTTAAAATAACCATAATGTTTAGTGGAAATGTAAAGTTTGCATACCCAGATTTATAGGCCCATACACACGATAGGACTTTGTACAAACTTTCCCATGGATTTTTTTTAATTAAGCATACACACAGCAGGACTTTTTCAGCCAACTTTCACCAAATCACGTCATTTTTCAGCTCTTTACCGCCACCCTTTGGTCAACTTCTGTATTGTCTGATCTTTTGCATTGGTTCTGAGCATGCGTGTTTGTACTTTGGACTAAGGTCTTATGGACTTGTGTACACACGATAGGATTTTGCACCATAGGACATTTGTTGCTGGAAAGTTTGTCTGTTTGCACAGCCAACATTTGTCCGATGAAAACCGAAAAAGTTTGTCCGATGGAGCGTACACATGGTAGGAAATTACCTTAAAACAGCTAATTTACATGTTTGTTGTCAAAAAGTCCTATCGTGTGTATGGGCCTAAATTGTGACAGCTCTGAAAGCTGAAAATTGGCCTTGGCAGGAAGGGGGGTAAGTGCCCTGTATTGAAGTGGTCAAACAAAGACATGAGATTTGGAATCTGGCTGTTTTTGTCACTGACTTGTGACTGTTGGGGAAAATAACGTTGTTCAGTACTATTTCCCCCATTCTCTGAACACAGTTTGGGTTCATCAGATCTCCGTTACAGCACGTTCATGGATAAGCACAACATTAAGTTCTTTCTTTGCTTTTTTTTTTAACAGGACATTGCTTGGATCCAAATGTCAATCTTGAACGATTAAACCTGTCGGGTAATAATATTGCTTCTTTTAAGGTATATATAGCCATTTTTGGTGCAAATATGTGATTTTTAATTACTTAAAACCTGTATGAAGTGTAATTTATCAGATGGTTACTTTCAGTTGGAGGTCTTCCCAGTAGTTGTGTGCAGTAAATAATGTCAACTAATCATTTTGGCTTTCAGTTGTTTAGATATTACCACTATAAACATTTCTCACTTCATTTTAAATAATAACTTTCACATTACCTTCTTTATCAAAGATAAATATTGTATGGCTATGTTTGTGAATGCTTTATTTACGCCTCTCTCATTATTTTTTAGGAACTCACAAATTTAGCACGACTTAAAAATATAAAGGATTTGGGCCTGAATGATCCACAATACACCCCTAATCCAGTGTGCCTTTTCTGCAATTACGCTACCCATGTATTATACCATATACCACAGCTTCAGAGACTTGACACATATAATGTGTCCCAAAAAACAATCAAGGATTTAGCAGAAGTGAGTTATATTATTATAAACGGTATACTTTCAGTACTTTCTCTGGCAAGCATTTGGTAAATTTCTGGTGATATTCCATAGTGGAATTCGTTTGTGTAAAATACTCTGTCCTAGTTGAAGCTAAACAACTCCAGGCAGATGTGAAAGATACAGTGCCTTGAAAAAGTATTTATACCCCTTGAAGTTTTCCACATTTTGTCATGTTACAGCCAAAAACGTAAATTTATTTTATTGGGATTTTATGTGACAGGACAGACCAACACAAAGTGGCACATAATTGTGAAGTGGAAGGAAAATGATAAATGGTTTTCAAATTTTTTTACAAATAAATATCTGAAAAGTGAGGCATGAATTTGTATTCAGCCCCCCTGAGTCAATACTTTGTAGAACCACCTTTCGCTGAAATTACAGCTACAAGTCTTTCTTTATCGTACATCATGGGACACAGAGCCTTAAGTAATAACTTAATGGGTTCTAGGCCACCTTCAGGTGATGAACACTGGTATACCCAATCCAGGACGGTCACTCCCTATATAACCCCTCCTCCTTCCAGGAGCACATCAATTTTTTCGCCAGTGTCTAAGGTGTTGGTCACAAGTGAAGATGTGCTCTGAGGAGCTCCAGGAGGGATCCATGCTGGATTCAAATAGCCTCCATAGACCAGATCCATCCAAAGTGCCACTGAGGCCAAAGTGGATGGTACCTGGGCCTCGTATCCGCCTGTAACATATGTCTAAAATTGTCCTGTATTTGGCTTCATCCATCTTCCCTATAACTCTGACCAGCTTCCCTGTCCCTGCTGTAGAAAAGCATCCCCACAACATGATGCTGCCACCACCATGTTTCATGTTGGGGATGGTGTGTTTAGGGTGATGTGCAGTGTTAGTTTTTCGCCACACATAGCGTTTTGGATTGAATAGTGCTCCGTGTTCAAAGCTTTGAATATTTTTTTATAACCTAACCCTGCTTTAAACTTTTCCACAACTCCCTGGCCTGTCTGGTGTGTTCCTTGGCTTTCATGATGCTGTTTGTTCACTAAGGTTCTCTAACAAACCTTTGAGGCCTTCACAGAACAGCTGTATGTATACTGAGAATAAATTACACACACACTTTTCAAATAATTTGTAATAAAATTTGAAAAACATTTTTTTTATTTTTCTTCACAATTATGTGCCACTTTGTGTTGGTCTATCACATAAAATCTCAATAAAATACATTTATGATTTTGGTTGTAACATGATAAAATGTGGAAAATTTCAAGGGGTATGAATTCGTTTTCAAGGCACTGTATAAATGATTGCAGCTGTGTAATCATTAAAACAGCATTCATTGTAATTTATTCAATTTAATAAATACATTAAACACAATAGGTGTAAGTACTCAAATTTGACCTAGCATCAGCCTCTTGCAGTCAAATGTTCAGTCGGTACACCAGAGCTCAGATAAGGAGAAGCAGCACAAGGAGCCAATTGAGTGTGCTGCAGTGCAAGGAGCATGCTTCTGCAGAGAGAGAGAGCAGATTGAGTGAGCAATGAGCTCATCTATGTGCTGCTTTTCTTTTCATTGTCCAGTTACAGGGTGAGAGTGGGGGGTTGGTATATGACCTGTAAGTGAACATGAAGCTAAATCACAGGTGCCCTATCCTACTAAAGAGAGCTGTGCCGTGTAGCAGAGATGTATACATCTAAGGATTAGATAAACAGAATACAATTTTTTTGCCAGTTAAAACAGCCCCTTTTTGATTATTTAGCTGTTTGCCTGGAGTTCAGCTTTAATGAATGTATTTAAGTGTCTACAGTACTGGAACCTTTCATATAGGTGCAGAAAAGATTACAATTCCACATCTTTTGTTTTTATAAATGTGTTCTATTTATTTTTTCATCTTCTTAACTATGCAATTCTATATTTCTCTCTATATTGCTTAATAGTCTACAGTGATGAAAAAGATAATGTACTACAACATGAGGGTAAAGACTATAAAAAGACATCTGAGGGAAGAATTAGAAATGCTAAAAGAGCGGAAGTGCACATTGGAACAGCTGCCACGGGAAAGAATGAAACTGCTTCTCTTCCAGGCGAAAAGTGTAAGTATTAGACATAAGGGGTTAATTTACTAAAACTGAAGTGTGCAAAATCTGGTGGTGCTGAACTGGACCACAGCTATATCAGCAAGAGACGGGAGCTGCTAAACAGGAGGAGTTCAATAGACTGAGTCAGGCAGCACTGTACTGTGGAAACTGTAGCCCAGAGGAGAGGCTGTACAGGACACAGCTTCCTCTTGCAATGAGGGAGCCTGGAGAGTGCACATCACTGTCCAGTGTGCACTACCACTGCTGCACATTGGCAGCCTGAGCAGCATCCAGAGTGCTGAGTCCAGATGTGCCAACAGTCAGAGACACTTGGATGCAGAGCAGTGAATGGACTAATCACTTTGTGTGACTGGATATTTAGCTGCAATATAGCTGAGATTGGTGAGCTGCTGTTGGGATTTACTGTTGGCTGCTAGAGAGACTGAACCTTTTAGGAACTGACCACACAGCCATATAGTAGCCTTATTGCTACCCCCAGGCTTGACTGGGGCTATTCCCTTGTACACCAATAGTACAACTGGGCCCCAACACTAGCCAGCTGAAGAGTTAGGATTAAAGATTTTCCCTTTACAGCTGCTACACTGAGACCTTATATTATTGCTTGAGCTAAAAGGTACCTCTCAGGAGACATTGCACCATATCCTAACCATTCTCCTAGAGTGCACACTAGATTAGTTGCAGTATTATTATTCACATTGCAGTTAATGCTTACAGTAACTTTCAATCAACCAGGTGTGTCAGAGGGGCTGTGGGTGTTCTTGGAGTAGAGGTGCAGAACAGAGAACCCAAATTACCAAGCGGCTCCTGCAGGGGTAGTAAGCAAAAAGTAATACCAAAGTGAGGGCTTTGGCATTAATATATTCCCTCACATTCTGCTTTCTGAGGTAGAGGAACGATATCCATAGTCTCCATAACTTCCAAATGGGTTACTATTGCTACATTTACATCATTGAGCGATCCATGCTTATTGTGCAGAAGGCCCTTTCTTCATCGTGCAGTATAACCTACACTTTTAGTGTACACAACCACGCTCAGTGTGCTGACCCCATCTAACCTTAAGCAAGACCCCCTTAATGCTATGGGGTATATTTACTAAAACGGGTGCACTCAGAATATGGTGCAGATGGTAGCCAATCGGCTTCTAACTTAAGCTTGTTTAAGCTTTGGCAATAAAACCTGGAAGCTGATTGGTTTCTATGCAGAGTTGCACCAGTTGCTTCTTTGGTCATAACATGCCATAGGAATGTTCTTTACAGCATTATGATTTATTTTTCCCTTTAAGACTTGTGTATTTAGTATACCTACTTTTTTTAGGAAGTATCCACATGTTTTCATATGTCTTCATCCTTAAAATATTTCAGCATGTCCGAATGTTTTTGTTTTAGTTAGAATGGGACCTACCTCCAGAAAGTCACCAAAACGTTCTGAAATCTCCTGAAAACCGTTATTGCCACACAGATCAGAAAAACTCTGATTTATGGGCAGAAGAGGAGAGCAACAGAGCAGAATCAGACATGGAGGAGAATTTGTCTCAAAAGATGCATGCATTAAAAGAGAGAATACACTTCTGGACATCAAAGATGGATGAGTATGTTAAGCTTTTAAGCAAATACAAAGATCTATACACAGTTTCTAAACTATGTACGTTGAGTTATTTTTCCATTTATGTGCACACGTATTATATCTTTGAACAAGCTGTATCATGTATTAGCACATGTACCTTTGTACTTTCTATGAACATTTCTCTCTAGTGCTGTTCCTGCAGAATCACTGCTGTGTGGTCCAGCACCAGTCCTCTTCCTGATTGAATGATGCTCAATTTCATTCAGCCCACTTGCTGTGATCCTGGACTTCAAGGATCTTCCCCCTTGGGATATTTTAATAATCAGGTCACCCTGGGCTTATAGGAGGATGTTGCAGAGAATGGTGCCATGTCATTAAAGGAGAATTCCAGCAGTGGCTGCAGGGAGAAGAGACCACTCCATAACAGTTGGTAAAGCCTGGAGTGGTAACCTCACCCATAGACTACCATGGCCCATCAGTTGTCACTGCTCCTTCCTCTCCCCTGCAACCACTGCTGCCTGACACTGGAGAGCCAGATCATGTGACCGGACCAGTGCAGGCATAAAATAGGTAAGTATATGCATCTTTTTTGCACCTGTTAGCATAGTTGTTTGGGGGGGGGGGGGGGGGGTTGACATTTTTAAGGCTACTGAGGTTTAAGGAGAAATTCTACTTTAAGTCACGCAGTATTTGCAACATTCAGGACCTGCCCATTGTGGGAGAAATAAGACCTGTCACTTCACTTCACTGGAGTGAAGAACAATGGAAAAAAGGCATGTAATTGCACACACACCTTTTTTGTATTGTGTATATGTGTATACTCTGTGTGTGTGTGTGTGTATATATATATATATATATATATATATATATATATATATATATATATATATATATATATATATATATATATATATTATACAGTGGATATAAAAAGTCAAAAGTCTACACACCCCTGTTAAAATGTCAGGTTTCTGTGATGTAAAAAAAATGAGACAAAGGTAAATCACTTGAGAACTTTTTCCACCTTTAATGTGACCAATAAACTGTAAAACTCAATTGAAAAACAAACTGAAATCTTTTAGGAGGGAAATAGTAAAAATAAAAAAATAACGTGGTTGCATAAGTGTGCACACCCTCTTATAACTGGGGATGTAGCTGTGTTCAGAATTAAGCAATCACATTCAAACGCATGTTAAATAGGAGTTAGTACACACCTGCCATCATTTAAAGTGCCTCTGATTAACCCCCAAAAAAGTTCAGCTGTTCTAGTAGGTCTTTCCTGACATTTTCGTAGTCACATCCTACAGGAAAAAGCCATAGTTCGCAGGAAGCTTCCAAAGCATCAGAGGGATATCATTTTTAAAAGGTATTAGTCAGGAAAAGGGTACAAAAGATTTTCCAAGGCATTAGATATACCATGGAACACAGTGAAGACAGTCATCATCAAGTGGAGAAAATATGGCACAGCAGTGACATTACCAAGAACTGGACGTCTCTCCAAAATTGATGAAAAGACGAGAACAAAACAGGTCAGGAAGGCTGCCAAGAGACTTACAGCAACATTAAAGAAGGTGCAGGAAAATCTGGCAAGTACTGGCTGTGTGGTACATGTGACAACAATCTCCTGTATTCTTCATATGTCTGGGCTATGGGGTAGAGTGGCAATACAGAAGCCTTTTCTTACGAAGAAAAACATCCAAGCTAAATTTTGTAAAAACACATCTGAAGTCTCCCAAAAGCATATGGGAAAATGTGTTATGGTCTGAAGCAAAGGTTGAACTTTTTGGCCATAATTTCAAAAGATATGTTTGACGCACAAAACAACACTGCACATCACCAAAAGAACACCATACCCACTGTGAAGCATGGTGGTTGCAGCATCATGATTTGGGGCTGTTTTTCTTCATCTGGAACAGGGGCCTTAGTCAAGGCAGAGGGAGTGATGAACAGTTCCAAATACCATTCAATATTGGCACAAAACCATCAGGCTTCTGCTAGAAAGCTGAACATTAGGAGGAACTTCATCTTTCAGTATGACAACGACCCAAAGCATACATCCAAAATCAACAAAGGAATGGCTTCACCAGGAGAAGATAAAAGTTTTTGAATGGCCAGACAGAGCCCAGACCTAAATCCGATTGAAAATCTGTGGGGTGATCTGAAGAGGGCTGTGCACAGGAGATACCCTCGCAATCTGACAGATTTGGAGTGTTTTTGCAAATAAGAGATATTGCCAAGTTAAGATGTGCCATGCTGCTCATACCCAAAATGACTGAGTGCTGTAATAAATACAAATGGTGCTTCAACAAAGTATTAGTTTAAGGGTGTGCACACTTATGCAACCATATTATTTTATTTTTTTATTTTTACTGCGCTCTACCTTAAAGATTTCAGTTTGTTATTCAACTGAGTTGTACAGTTTATAGGTCAATTTAAAGGTGGAAAAAGTTCTGAAACCATTTTTATCTAATTTTTTTTACATCACAGAAACCTAACATTTTAACGGGTGTGTAGACTTTTTATGCCCACTGTGTGTGTGTGTGTATATGTGTGTATGTGTGTGTGTGTGTATATATATATATATATATATATATATATATATATATATATATATATATATATATATATATATATATATATATATATTATATATATATATATATATATATATATATATATATATATATATATATATATATATAGCACCACTCACTGAAAGTAACATGCTGTTTAACCAGTGCCACCTATCAGTGCTGCCAATCAGTGCCAACTATCAGTGCCCATCAGTGCCACCTCATCAGTGCAGCCTATCAGTGCCCATCAGTGAAGGAAAAAAAGCTTTTTTTAAAATTTTCAGTCTTTTATGTTTAACAAAAAAATAAAAAACCCAGTGATGATTAAATACCGCCAAAAGAAAGCTTTATCTGTGTGAAAAAATTTCTAAAAATTTCAATTAGGTACAGTGTTGCATGACCATGCAATTGTCATTCAAAGTGTAACAGTGCTGAAAGCTGAAAATTGGCCTGGGCAGGAAAGGGGTGAAAGTACCCTGTAGGCAAGTGGTTAAGCACAGCATCATGGACACAGCATCTATACATTTGGTAGCAGCTGTATTTTTAGTGTTCAGGCAGGCAGTTGGTGTTCAAACAGCTCTGAAAAGCAATCCAAGCATGGATCTTTTCAGAGGAGCAACAGTCACTTCCACACATTTGAAAGAGCCCTAAGAGTAGCCAAGCAAAAGCATGCAGGGAAGCAGTGGTGTCGCTAGGGGGTGGCTTCTGGGGCTATATCCCCAAATCTGGGGCCCTAGCCCTGAGTCTCTTACCGTAGGGTGATCAGACGTTACTGGACTGAGGACACTGTCCCCGGAGCCAGTCTGTCCCTGGATTTCTCCCTAGATTGCAGGGTGGGTGCTGAGGCAGAGGGAGGCGGTCCGCCCCGTTTGCCACACACTGGGGCGTGTCAGGCCGGCGTCTCCCACTGTGTCAGCTTTAATTAGAATTGCTGAGTGCCTGTCATCACAAAGTCCCGCCTTCTGGTATGGCTCCTTTGACAGACAGCACACTTGTCCAATTCCGGCACTTATGTGATGGCAGGCACCCGGAAATTAAAATGAAAGCTGACAGGGCAGGCAATGCCGGCCTGTGTGTTGATCTGGCCTGCTCTCCTCTTCCTCTTCTCTCTGATCCCCAGAACAGGTGAGGCTGAGATGTGGGCACTGGTGAGGCTCCATTGCTGGGCACTGGTGGGGCTAAGATGTTGGAACAGGTGAGGCTGCATTGCTGGGCACAGGTGAGGCTGCGATGTGGGCACAGATGAGGCTACATTCCTGGGCACTGGTGAGGCTGCATTGCTGGGCACTGGTGAGGCTGATATGTGGGCACAGGTGGGGCTGCATTCCTGGGCACAGGTGAGGCTGCATTTCTGGGCACAGGTGAGGCTGCATTTCTGGGCACAGGTGAGGCTGCATTTCTGGGCACAGGTGAGGCTGCATTCCTGGGCATAGGTGAGGCTGAATTTCTTGGCACTGGTAAGGCTGCGATGCTGGGCACTGGTGAGGCTGCGATGGTGGGCACTGGTGAGGCTGCATTTCTGGGCACTGGTGAGGCTGCTTTATGTAGCGCACTCCTGAGCCCTGCATTCTTTATGTAGCGTGCTTCTTTGCCCTGCATTCTTTATGTAACGCACTCCTGAGTGGAACTTTCCTGGCTTGCAGTCCTGTCCTGTCCTGGGCTGGCCACACCTCCCCGGCTCACTGTCTCCTCAGTGGTTGGTTGCTACAATCCAACCAACCACAGTTTGTCTAACTCCCCTCCCTCCCAGTGCAGAACCTTCTCATTTAGACCTGGCTGCTGCCAGTGCCCCGCCTCCCCCCTTCACACGTTGTGAATTTAAGGAAGGTAAGAAACTTTAGGAGACTGCCCAGAGGGCCTTCCGTGATTTTTTTTTCTGTCGTGCCGCTCCTGTCTTCACTCACTCCCGTTGTTGGCAATCCGGCTTTCAGTCCGGGACACAATGACCCTAGATTTCTAGAGTTGAAGCTGGTCAAGAGGTCACAGACCCGACACTTCCTCACTAATGGACAATGGAGGAGCAGGCAACAGATCCTGGATGACCCAGCCCTGGCAGGGCTCTCTTCTTGGCAAAAAGTACAGTTCTATTATATTGGTGCATTGCCCACACATGTGAAGGAGCCCTAAGAGTAGCTAAGCAAAAGCATGTAGGGCAGCAGTGGTGTCGCTAGGGGGTGGCTTCTGGGGCTATAGCTCCAAATCTGGGACCCATAGCCCTGAGTCTCTTACCGTAGGGTGATCAGATGTTACTGGACTGAGGACACTGTCCCCGGAGCCAGTCTGTCCCCGGATTTCTCCCTAGATTGCAGGGTGGGTGCTGAGGCAGAGAGGGGCGGTCCGCCCCGGGTGCCACACACTGGGGCGTGTCAGGCCGGCGTCTCCCACTGTGTCAGCTTTAATTTGAATTGCTGAGTGCCTGTCGTCACAAAGTCCCGCCTTCTGGTATGGCTCCTTTGACAGACAGCACACTTGTCCAATTCCGGCACTTATGTGATGGCAGGCACCCGGCAATTCAAATTAAAGCTGACAAGGCAGGCAATGCCGGCCTCTGTGATGATTTGGCCGGCTCTCCTCTTCCTCCTCTCTGATCCCTGGCACAGGTGAGGCTAAGATGTGGGCACAGGTGAAGCTCCATTGCTGGGCACTGGTGGAGCTAAGATGTGGGCACAGGTGAGGCTGCATTGCTGGGCACAGGTGAGGCTGAGATGTGGGCACAGATGAGGCTACATTCCTGGGCACAGGTAAGGCTGAGATGTGGGCACAGGTGAGGCTGCATTGCTGGGCACAGGTGAGGCTGAGATGTGGGCACAGGTGAGGCTGCATTCCTGGGCACAGGTGAGGCTGAGATGTGGGCACTGGTGAGGCTGCATTCCTGGGCACAGATGAGGCTGCATTCCTGGGCACTGATGAGGCTGAGATGTGGGCACAGGTGAGGCTGAGATGTGGGCACAGGTGAGGCAGCATTCTTGGGCGCAGGTGAGGCTGCATTCCTGGGCACTTTTGAGGCTGCTTTCCTGGGCACTGGTGAGGCTGCTTTCCTGGGCAATGGTGAGGCTGCTTTCCTGGGCACTGGTGAGGCTGCTTTCCTGGGCACTGGTGAGGCTAAGGTGTGGGTACTGGTGAGGCTAAGATGTGGGCACTGGTGAGGCTGCATTCCTGGGCACAGGTGAGGCTGCAGTCCTGGGCACTGGTGAGGATGCATTCCTGGGCACAGGGGAGGCTGAGATGTGGGAACAGGTGAGGCTGCATTCCTGGGCACTGGTGAGGCTGATATGTGGGCACTGGTGGGGCTGCATTCCTGGGCACAGGCGGGGCTGAATTCCTGGGCACAGGTGGGGCTGCTTCCTGGGCACAGGTGAGGCTGCATTTCTGGGCACAGGTGAGGCTGAATTTCTGGGCACTGGTGAAGCTGAATTTCTGGGCACTGGTGAAGCTGAATTTCTGGGCACTGGTGAAGCTGAATTTCTGGGCACTGGTGAGGCTGCGATGCTGGGCACTGGTGAGGCTGCGATGCTGGGCACTGGTGAGGCTGCGATGCTGGGCACTGGTGAGGCTGCATTGCTGGGCACTGGTGAGGCTGCATTGCTGGGCACTGGTGAGACTGCATTGCTGGGCACTGGTGAGCCCTGCATTCTTTATGTAGCGCACTCCTGAGCCCTGCATTCTTTATGTAGCTTGCTTCTTTGCCCTGCATTCTTTATGTAACGTACTCCTGAGCGGAACTTTCCTGGCTTGCAGTCCTGTCCTATCCTGGGCTGGCCACACCTCCCCGGCTCCCTGTCTCCTCAGTGGTTGGTTGTTACAATCCAACCACAGTTTGTCTAACTCCGCTCCCTCCCAGTGCGGAACCTTCTCATTTAGACCTGGCTGCTGCCAGTGCCCCGCCTCCCCCCTTCACACGTTGTGAATTTAAGGAAGGTAAGAAACTTTAGGAGACTGCCCGGAGGGCCTTCCATGATTTTTCTGTAGTGCCGCTCCTGTCTCCATTCACTCCCATTGTTGGCAATCCGGCTTTCAGTCCGGGACTCAACGACCTTAGATTCCTAGAGTTGAAGCTGGTCAAGAGGTCACAGACCCGACACTTCCTCACTAATGGACAATGGAGGAGCAGGCAACAGATCCTGGATGACCCAGCCCTGGCGGGGCTCTCTTCTTGGCAAAAAGTACAGTTGTCCTATTATATTGGTGCATTGCCCTCCCCGGTAGCTTTCGGGAGGCTGCTGACCTCCTCTGAATTGCTAAGCCTGGAGCAGTCTCCAGTGAGGCATGGAATTACCCTGACATATCAACTACTGATATCCCAACTGCCGGACTTTAGGCCTCCTTATATTGCCAGGTGGGAGCGTGAGCTGGGATTACAACTTACAGAGGAAACAAGTCGATCGGCTCATCCTCTTCTCCCACAAGATTTCTATTTGTGCCAGACACCAGGAGGCAGGATTTAAAGTCTTGTCCCAATGGTACTACACACCAGAAAGGATCCACAAGATGATCCCTCAAAGCATGGACCTTAGAGATGTGGGGAGGAGGTTGGAATGCTCCTTCAAGTCTTCTGGTCTTGCCTCATCCTACAGCCCTTCTGAACAGAGGTACACTGTATAGTTCAGAAGTTCACAGATCAGGAGTTACCGGCGACCCCCGAGTTCTTCCTTTTGCATCACCACGGGATTCCTAGTAAGATCTATAGGAGATCCATATTGCCTCTCCTGCTCACTGTGGCAAAACGTTGCATCCCCCTATGCTGGAAGCAGACACAGCCACCATCATGGCCATCTGGTTGAGGAAAGTTGCGGACATTCACGCAATGGAGGACTTGGTGGCCACAGAAAAAGACCTAAGTGAGAAATTTTCCAAAAAATGGTTTCACTGGCACAAGTTCATCTAGGAGGAGTACAGAAAGCTAGCGGCTTAGCTCCCTCTTAGCTCGCTTTGCAGGAGCTATAGTGTTAAAAATAGCGCCGAGCAGTGCGCTGGCAGGGCGTCAGAAAAAGTCCTGCCAGCAGCTTTTTTGGAGCGCATTAGGAGCGGTGAACTCAGCGTTCCTAAAGCGCCCCTGCTCATTGAAAACAATGGGGCAGCGATGCTATACCGCCGGCAAAGCGCCGCTGCGGCGGCGTTTTGCGGGCGGATTTAACCCCTTTTTCGGTCGCTAGCTTGGGAACAAATACTTAATTTTGATATACACCATTATGGTCTCTGTATGTTCCTCTTAAATAAAGAATTTATAAAAAAAAAAAAAAAAAAAAACTTTAGGAGGCTTATATTTAATGCTAGAGGAGAAGCAGCTCAGGGGACCCTGATGTAAGGGGGGGCTCTCTGGGGACCCTGATGTAATGATGGGGGCTCTAGGGACCCTGATGTAATGAGGGGGGCTCTGGGAACCCTGATGTATTGAGGGGCGCTCTGGGGACCCTGATGTAAGGGGGGGATCTGCACAGATATGTAACAATATTTTATGTATAATATATATATTATCTCACAAAAGTGAGTACACCCCTCACATTTTTGTAAACATTTTATTATAACTTTTTATGTGACAGCACTGAAGAAATTACACTTTGCTACAATGAAAAGTAGTGAGTGTACAGCTTGTATAACAGTGTAAATTTGCTGCCCCCTCAAAATAACTCAACACACAGTCATTATGTCTAAACCGATGGCAACAAAAGCGAGTACACCCTACGTTAAAATGTCCAAATTGGGCCCAAAGTGTCAATATTTTGTGTGGCCACCATTATTTTCCAGCACTGCCTTAACCCTCTTGGGCATGGAGTTCAGCAGAGCTTCACAGGTTGCCACTGGAGTCCTCTTCCACTCCTTCATGATGACATCACAGAGCTAGTGGATGTTAGAAACCTTGCACTCCTCCACCTTCCATTTAAGGATGCCCCACAGATGCTCAATAGGGTTTAGGTCTGGAGACATGCTTGGCCAGTCCATCACCTTTACCCTCAGCTTCTTTAGCAAGGCAGTGGTCATCTTGGAGGTGTGTGTTGTTGTGGTCATTATCATGTTGGAATACTGCTCTGCAGCCCAGTCTCTGAAGGGAGGGGATCATGCTCTGCTTCAGTATGTCACAGTACATGTTGGCATTCGTGGTTCCCTCAATGAACTGTAGCTCCCCAGTGCCGGCAGCTCTCATGCATTCTCAGACCATGACACTCCCACCACCATGCTTGACTGTAGGCAAGACACACTTGTCCTCACCTGGTTGCCGCCACACACGCTTGACACCATCTGAGCCAAATAAGTTTATCTTGGTCTCATCAGACAACAGGACAAGGTTCCAGTAATCCATGTCCTTAGTCTGCTTGTCTTCAGCAAACTGTTTGCGAGCTTTCTTGTGCATCATCTCTGGGATGAAAATGCCAACATGTATTGTGACATACTGAAGCAGAGCATGATCCCCTCCCTTTGGAGACTGGGCTGCAGGGCAGTATTCCAACATAACGACCCCAGACACACCTCCAAGACGACCACTGCCTTGCTAAAGAAGCTAAAGGTAAAGGTGATGGACTGGTCAAGAATGTCTCCAGAACTAAAACCTATTGAGAATCTGTGGGGCATCCTCAAACGGAAGGTGTAGGAGCGCAAGGTTTCTAACATCCACCAGCTCCGTGATGTCGTCTTGGAGGAGTGGAAGAGGACTCTAGTGACAACCTGTGAAGCTCTGGTGAACTTCATGCCCAAGAGGGTTTTGGCAGTGCTGGAAAATAATGGTGGCCACACAAAATTTTGACACTTTGGACCCAATTTGGACATTTTCACTTAGGGGTGCACTCACTTTTGTTGCCAGCAGTTTAGACATTAATGGCTGTGTGTTGAGTTATTTTGAGGGGACAGCAAATTTACACTGTTATACAAGCTGTACACTCACTACTTTACATTGTAGAAAAGTGTAATTTCTTCAGTGTTGTCACATGAAAGGATATATTAAAATATTTACAAAAATGTGAGGGGTGTACTCGCTTTTGAGATACTGTGTGTGTGTGTGTGTGTGTGTGTGTGTGTGTGTGTGTGTGTGTGTGTATATAAATATATATAAACACACATGTATATTATATACATGGATATGCCTGCCCAAGCGTTTGATTTTCTTTACTTCGCTGCTATGGGCTCTAGTCCCAGATCTTTTTTAGACCTAGCAACGCCTCTGCAGGAAAGTAGTGTTACATCTCTTCACTTGATAACAGAAAGTCCAGCCTTATGTCCAAACGGGGTGACAGGGTAAGGTGATACATTGTCTATGCTGACAGGTCCCACAGTCTGGCAACTGGAGAAAGATTCCACAAGCAGTTCGCTGATAACAGAAGATAACAAGAGGGCAGCCTGTGACATTGGGGGATAAAGTTCCAGGTGTCAGCCGGACAGTAAATAAGGCTGAGCTCCAGTGAAGTGAACATTCTCTTATCATGTTTAAACACTGCACTTGTCTTTGGGCTCTGTAGAAAAATAGGGAGAAGGGAGCTGCCGGAGCTCCAAGTGCACCCCTTGCCTCTACACAGAAAAGCTCCACCCTGGGAAGGTGCCCCTTCCGCCCATGCCTTGTACCGGCCCTGGTAAAACATGTTTAGGCATCACCCCCCCCCCCCCTTTTACTTACCTGAGCCTTCATTCTATCCAGTGCTGTTCACATCTGCAGCTCCTCTCTCCCCTCACTTCCGTGTCTCGCTGGCTCCTGCTGCTGTCAATCAAAGCCATTGACGAGGGAGTGGGGGCAGGGCTGAGTGTTTCCATTGGAAGCGGCTTCCCGTGGGGGCACTGGACAGAGAGGAGGGGCCAAGAGTACCAGCAGGGGACCCGAGAAGAGGAGGTTTGAGGCTGCTCGGTGTAATTCTATTTAACAGAACAGGTAAGTATAGAAATGTTTGTTATTAAAAAAAAAAAAAACATTACCTTTACAATCTCTTTAAATACATGAAGGGGGTGAATAAGGTTCAGGGGGGCAGTTTTTTCAATATGAAACCAAAATCAAGGACACATAGACTTTAAACGAACTGGAGGAATATTCAAAACTAATCTTAGAAAGTATTATTTTACTGAAAGGGTAGTTGATGCATGGTATCATTTTGTGCCGTCACTTTTTCTATGTTTCTAAATCTGGACATATTTTTTACTCGTGCTGTACTCTTACAGTGTGCAGTTCTAAAAGTTGAAGAGATAATGTTAATTTTTCCACGTCTCTCTCTTTTTTTTATTTTCTGTTGATGTATTAGCATAGATGTTTTTCATGAGAAAGAAGTTGAAAGGACGAAAAAAAGCTTTGATCTCATGGTCCAGTTCTTACAGACAGAACTTGAAACCGTAGGGAATGTTCGCTTTGAAGAAGGCACTCCATCAGATTCATGGTAAGCTAAGTTCATGACAGCATTTAAAGTGGTTGTAAACCCATAACATAAAAAATAAAAATAAAAAAAACAACCTGCAAGACAAAGGCATAATGAGCGTGTATATATCGCATACTCACTCATTATGAAATACCTACCTTAGATTGAAGCTGGTGCAGCAGTCCCCAGACACCGCTGTGACCTGCGGCGGTTAGTGGGCTCCGGCGCTGTGATTGGCCAGAGCTGCCAGTCATGGCACAGCAGCTGAAGAAACGACATGAGCGAGCCGTTTTTCAATGCCAAATGTCATTGGCACATACGGATACAGTGAATATTTCCTAAATGGTGCAAGTTTAGGAGATATTCACGGTACCTACAGGTAAGCCTTATTATAGGCTTACCTGTAGTGAAAAGTGATGTGTAAGGGTTTACATCCACTTTAAGTACTGTAGATAATTGACACAATATCTCTTGTGACAAAATGATGCTTTGCGTGGTTTAAAGCTGTACTGCATGTAAATCAGTTTGAGTGTTTCAGTGTAGGTTTAAAGCTTAAGTTTGGCTACAATTGATAAAAATAATCACCACAAGGGAACTTAGTCAGTAGGATGTGTCTGTTGTACTGCTGGCTCCTCTATTAGCTGAAATCCTCCTCTGTTGACCCCCCCCGCTGCAATCTTCAATTGCAGCGCGGGCTAAAAGAACCAATGGAACTATGACAGGCTGTACTATAGCTTCTGTGAATAAAACATGATCTATGAATGGAGGGGGCGACTTTCAATAATCTGCCTATCCTCCATTCATAAATCCTGTTTCATGCAAAGGACAGTATAGAACAGTTTCTATGAATAGAGTAGCTGGGTGGAAAGGGCAGGCATAATCAAAACTTTTGACATGTGCCTGTCACAGCTCCACCTGCACTATTGACCCCAGCCACAACAGAAGATTACTGTGGTGGAAGTAGATGAGAGAAACGATGAAGGAGGATTTCCACTAATAGGGGAGACAGCAGCAGAAGGCACACATCCTATTGACTGTAAGTAATGTCCTTTGTGCTGGTTATTTTCTATTAGTGACTAAACTTAGGCTTTAAAGTCATTCTGTACATACAGGGAATGTTTGATCAATGAAGTTGTTTGTGAATTCGCTTGTGGTCAGTTCATGTTATGAGAATCAGGAGATTGATATCCTTTCTGATATGGAATCCACATACTGGCAAATAGGAACACAATATGACCTTATCTGCTATTGCACATCATTAAACTGTTAAACTTAGGCCAGCCATAGATGGAATGGGCAGGCTGCTTGTACTGAAGTAGATCCATCTTTTTTTTTCATACGATTACTGCATCTGGCTATAGCTGGCAGCAGTAATAATTGTATTCTGATGGTGGGGAAAGCTCCCAATCTCAGAATACAGTAGCTCAGCAGACTGGATTACCCAATCAACGCTCACAGTTATTAGGGGAATCAATTGATTTTTTTCAACCCCTGGTTGAAAGAAACAAATAAAATTTCATAATGTATGGTCAGCCTTAGTAAATGGAAGCTCAATAGTATTCATTGTAAATGTTAGTTTTAAAACTATCAGCAAGATTTGTTACACATTCCATCTACTGCCCTTCTAGTGGAGAACAATAGATATCTACAGTATTTAGTGCACATATGCTATAGAGAATGATAAACAATCATCTAATGCACATATGCTGTAGAACAGTGTTTCTCAACTCCAGTCCTCAAGGCACCCCAACAGGTCATGTTTTTAGACTTTCCGTTATTTTGCACAGGTGATTTGATCAGTTTCACTGCCTTACTAATTACCACAGTCGTTTCATCTGAGGGAAATCCTGAAAACATGACCTGTTGGGGCGCCTTGAGGACTGGAGTTGAGAAACACTGCTGTAGAAAACAATAAACATTCATCTAGAGAATGGAGGACATCCATCTAGTGCAGGTGTCTCCAAACTCTCTAAACAGGGTGCCAGTTTACTGTTCTTCAGGCTTGAGGGGGGCAGACTGTGGCCAGTGGGAGTAGAAAATGAACTGGTGTCAGTGAGAATAAACCGTTCCCCATCTTTGGCATTATGTGGAGGAATAGTGCCACAGCGTTGGTGTCAGTGGGAGGAATAATGGCCCATCGTTGGTGTCAGTGGAAGGAATCGTGCCCCATTGTTGGCGTCAGTGGGAGAAACAGTGGACCATTGTTGGTGTCTGTGGAAAAAATAGTGCCCCATCATTGGTGTCTGTGGGAGGAATAGTGCCCTATCATTGGTTTCTGTGGGAGGAATAGTGCCCCATCATTGGTGTCAGTTGGAGGAATAGTGACCTTTATTGGTGTCAGTGGGAGGAATAGTGTTCCATCATTGATGCCGGTAGGGGGAATAGAGTGGCAAAAGCTATGGCCCACTGTTGCTGACAGTAGGGGGAATAATGTCCCAAGGGCCGAGAAAAACAATCAAAGGGCTACATCCAGCCCCTGGGCCGCAGTTTGGAGACCACTGATCTATTGAATATACGCTGTAGAGAACTATAGACATTTATCTGGTGTACATACAGAGTTGTAAACAATGGACATCAATCTAGTGGATGTACACTGTTGTGAACTATGGACATCCATCTGGTGCATATACGCTGTAGAGAACTATGGACACTCATCTGATACACATACACAGTTGAAAACATTAGACATCTATCTAGTGCACATACTGTATGATGTAGAGAACAATGGGCATCCATCTAAAGCACATTTGCTGTTGAGAACTGTGAACAGCCATCTGAAATGCACTATATAAAGAACAATTGCCATCTTGCAGGAGCAAGGTGTAGGTACGACTAATTTGTCTACCTAAAAAAGGTTTACACTATTTATTAAAGACCTTATATGGCTTTGGTTTGGTACATTCTTTTAATTCACTGCTCACACTTGTTGTTCTAAGCTGACAAAAAAAAAAAAATCATGAAAATGGCTTATAGTATCTTTTAGTGAAATAGTCTCTGGGCTCTGTCTGCCCCCTACCCTCAAAGTGGTCTTCGTCCTCTCTTAAGGCCCAGGTCATTGCTTTCAGCCATTACTTAGTTCAATGTACAAGGTACATAGATAAAAATGGACAATAATGAAAAGAAAACATTTAAACTTTGTTCAGAAGTTGTTGGTCATTGATAATGACCCTATTGCCGCATACACACGGTCGGACTTTCTAGAAAGCTAGGTCCGACGTACTTGCCGCCAGACTTCCGGCGGACTACCGCCGGACTTTCTGAACGGCCGGACTTGCCTACACACAGCCGGACTTTCCGGAATCCGGTCTTTCCGACGGACTTCCGCCGGACTTTCAGAATGAACGGACTTTCCCACACACGGACAAGTCCGTTCATTTTGAACGTGACTTGGGTACGACGGGACTAGAAAAGGAATTCAATCTCGCCGCTTTTTTTGGCGAGATTGAAACCTTGCGAGCCCTGTCGCAGGCCCTTAGGTCTGGTATGGAACTTTAAGGGGAACCCCCTACGCCGAAAAACCGGCGTGGGGGTCCCCCCAAAATCCATACCAGACCCCGATCCGAGCACGCAGCCCGGCCGGTCAGGAAAGGGGGTGGGGACGAACGAGCGCCCCCCCCCCTCCTGAACCGTACCAGGCCGCATGCCCTCAACATGGGGGGGTGCTTTGGGGGAGGGGGCGCCTTGCGGTCCCCCCCCACCACAAAGCACCTTGTCCCCATGTTGATGAGGACAAGGGCCTCTTCCCGACAACCCTGGCCGTTGGTTGTCGGGGTCTGCGGGCGGGGGGCTTATCGGAATCCGGGAGCCCCCTATAATAAGAGGGCCCCCAGATCCCGGCCCCCCCACCCTATGTGAATGAGTATGGGGTACATGGTACCCCTACCTATTCACCTAGGTAAAAAGTGTCAATAATAAAACACAACACAGGTTTTTAAAATAATTTATTAAACAGCTCCGGGGGGGGGGGGTCTTCTTCCGTCTTCGGGGGTCCCTCTGGTTCATCTTCTCCCGGCGTCCGGTTGGTTCTTCTCCGCTCTCCGGCCTCTTCTCCCGGTGTCCCAGGTCTTCGGCCGGCCCCTCCGCTGTCTTCAGGTAGCTCTATTGCCAGCGGAGGTCCGGACTTCTTGGCTTCTTGTGTTCTCTTCTCTTCTCTTCCCCCAGATGTTGACACGACGCTCTCTCCGGCTGGACTGGTCTCTGAGGGCTGCGTTGTGACTTATATAGGCGGAGACCCCGCCCCCATATGATGTCACAGTCCCTGGGCATGCTGGGACTGTGACGTTTTAGGGGGCGTGGTCGACCACGCTGTGACATCATATGGGGGCGGGGTCTCCGCCTATATAAGTCACAACGCAGCCCTCAGAGACCAGTCCAGCCGGAGAGAGCGTCGTGTCAACATCTGGGGGAAGAGAAGAGAAGAGAACACAAGAAGCCAAGAAGCCAAGAAGTCCGGACCTCCGCTGGCAATAGAGCTACCTGAAGACAGCGGAGGGGCCGGCCGAAGACCTGGGACACCGGGAGAAGAGGCCGGAGAGCGGAGAAGAACCAACCGGACGCCGGGAGAAGATGAACCAGAGGGACCCCCGAAGACGGAAGAAGACCCCCCCCCCGGAGCTGTTTAATAAATTATTTTAAAAACCTGTGTTGTGTTTTATTATTGACACTTTTTACCTAGGTGAATGGGTAGGGGTACCATGTACCCCATACTCATTCACATAGGGTGGGGGGGCCGGGATCTGGGGGCCCTCTTATTATAGGGGGCTCCCGGATTCCGATAAGCCCCCCGCCCGCAGACCCCGACAACCAACGGCCAGGATTGTCGGGAAGAGGCCCTTGTCCTCATCAACATGGGGACAAGGTGCTTTGTGGTGGGGGGGGCACCGCAAGGCGCCCCCTCCCCCAAAGCACCCCCCCATGTTGAGGGCATGCGGCCTGGTACGGTTCAGGAGGGGGGGGGGCGCTCGTTCGTCCCCACCCCCTTTCCTGACCGGCCGGGCTGCGTGCTCGGATCGGGGTCTGGTATGGATTTTGGGGGGACCCCCACGCCGGTTTTTCGGCGTAGGGGGTTCTCATTAAAGTTCCATACCAGACCTAAGGGCCTGGGATGCCCCCCGCGCTCGCCGCAATGGGAAAATTAGTTTTTCCTATTGCAGCGAGCGCGAGATGCAGTAACCTGCTCCTCCGTCGTATCTGGTCCTTCGGACTAGCATACAGACGAACGGGCTTTCCGTCAGGAACTGAGTCCGGCGGAGGTACGACGTAAAGATTTGAAGCAGGCTTCAAATCTAAAGTACGTCGGATTTCCGCCCGAAACCGTCCGTCGGAAGTCCGATGGAGACCACACACGGTCGGCGTCCGTCGGACTTTTGCAGGTGAAAAGTCCGACCGTGTGTACGCGGCATTAGTGTTTCTACTTTATTTGGGTAGTAGGTATAGTATTAGGGAGCAAGTACAAATGGCAGGTAGCAAGAAATTTGGTTATTTAAAATGGACTGGTGGTAGTGGTGGTTTACCTAGCGTGTATGACATATATTTACTTATTCTGTATTCAGCATATTCTGTTTTCTGTTCAATAATTTGTGAAATTATATTATTTTCTGCACCCACCAGGTTCAAATCCTGCTATGACATGATTTTATCCCGTTTCTGTGCCTCAAATTTTAAAACATTTGGAATCTCTGGAGTGAAAATAAACAGAATAGTCAGAGTGCACAACAGAATACTTCGATCCAAGTTTGAGGATAGAGTGCAAGACTATTTGGATGGTGAAGACAGCCCTGCCAATGAGTATGTTAGTTTTATCAGTGCAAGTAGTTAGTTAAAATGTTTTCTGTGTCATCTACTCTACATTTTCATTTTTATATTTTGAAACAGAGTTAGAGAGACAGTTTTTTTTCCAAAATTGTATTTTTTCCCCCCTTATTTATTAAAAAATAAATAAAAAACCCATAGACTAACATACATTACTCTGAATTATTGAAAAGTTGTACTGCATATGTTTTTTTAACATGTTGCTCAGATATACTGTAAAGTACAAGTTAACTATTCCCGATCTATCATATATTTAAAAAAAATGGGGCTTTAAATACACTTTAAAGGGGGATGGGAACAAGACTATAGGTCAGGGACTGCACTGCTTATACATCTATACTTGTCTTTTAAATCAGAATGTCAAAAGTCTAGGCCATAAAATGCACATGCTTACTTGGATTATCTGAAATATGGTTTTTGTATAATTATTTGTGCAGTTGGCTATAAAGAGCAGTTGTCTTTTAGCTTTTTAATAAATCAATTGAGAGAGCCAAAAGCATATGTAACTTGTAAACGCACAAATGTCAGGACTGAATTCATCTAGTAATACCATTGACTGTGCTGTCAGGATTTCAGTTGTTTGCTTATATTTATTTATATATTATTATTTATTATATTATTTCTATATTATTTCCTAGAAACTACAAGAAGATGTTAGAATATCTTTTTTACACATTTGACACTGATTTTGAGGAGAAAGATCTTTTGCACATTCTTGAGGATGGCTTTAATTTCACAAAAACGTCTAAGGTATAGATTGCTTTTGCAATCAATGGAACTGTGTGAGATGAACACAAGATGTTCCTCATAAATGTATTTCCTGATTGATTAGTATTTGAAAAAATTTGTACCTGACTGACTTAATGCAATAGGTAAAGAACATTATTTTGCTTTGTTTTATATGTTACTCAATATTAAAGGGTCAGTCCAAACAAAACCAATATTTCAGTTTATGGTAGATGCTAAAGAGTTAAACCACATGACAAGTTCTTATATCTCTTTGGGATGTCATTGGTGAGATATCAATGCTGGAGTTCTTGGGTCTGCACACCTGCTATGAGCATTATGAGGGTTCACACTCTCCCTGCATTTCTTTTAATTTATTTTACATTATTGAAATTACAACAGGAGGTGCTGAAACACACAAAGGTGGGTATGAACACCTAAATTCCCTGGTAGACAGGAAGATGGCCAGGAATTATGGCAGGGAGAGCTCACATTTTAAATATCTGAAATATTATTATTATTATTATACAGGATTTATATAGCGCAGACAGTTTACGCAGCGCTTTACAACTTGAGGGTAGACAGTACAACTACAATACACTTTAATACAGTAGGAATCAGAGAACTCTGCTTGTTAGAACTTACAATCTAAGAGGGCGGGTCAAGAGATACAAGAGGTAATAACTGTGGGGGATATGCTGATTTGATAAAACAAATGTACAGTTGTTAGGTGGGGGAAAGATAGGCTTCTCTGAGGAGATGAGTTTTCAGGGATTGTCGGAATGTTGACAAAGTAGGAGATAATCGGACAGATTGGGGTTGGGCATTCCAGAGGATGGGAGAGGCTCGAGAGAAGTCCTGGAGGCGAGCATGGCATGAGGTGACAAGGGAGCTAGTGAGCAGGAGATCTTGGGAGGAACAAAGAGAACGATTTGGTTGGTATTTTGAGACCAGGTTAGTGATGAATCTTAATTATTTCCTTAGTTATTTAAACATGCTAATTTTAGTACATTATCCTGCATAATCATTGGACCAGAATTCTTTCCTAAAGTGGAACTCCATTTTTGTTGAGAAAAAAACAAACCTCTTGATATCTGTTCTATAGATTATATAGAAGGAGTTCAGCAAACTTCAGTATAGCCTCTGAACTTCTGCTGTCCAAACCTCACATTGATGTCCATCCACTTTATTCTTTGCATTATCAGATCTGATGTTAAGAAAAATGCCTAAAGTGCCTATAGTAATCCAATAAAACGTAATTTTCTGCTCATATAATTGGAGGTCTGTATACACCCAATCTACAGAATGCCCACAGTTATCATGGTTAGAAAAAAAAACAGTTTACCTTTTTTAGCTGTTTTAAAACATCATAGCTGGGTGTGGAATACCAAGTGAAGATGAACGTTAAAGTGTGTGTCAAGCTAAAAATATTTTTATAGTTTTGGGTGGAGTATGGAAAGATTAGAATAGTGTTCTTTCTACTATCTAGATGTCCTCTGCTAGAGAGATTTCTGCTCATTTCTTATGCTGCTGGCAATACTTTCCCCAGACAAAAAGTCAGGGGCAATCTACCACAGGGACGCAGACAGAAATATAAATCTGACAGGGATTCTAGGTTTCTCCTACACCAATAAAGAAAAGCATTTTTATTTCTGCCTGCATTTCTCTTGAAGAGGTCCTTTCATCTCTTATTGGTAAAGCCAGTCCTATTAAAATCATCCTTATGCCCCAACAACTGTACTTCTTGCATAACACCCGGTGATTACCGGTATATCCCTAAGGCCCTTTCCACACTTGTGCGACTTCAAATTCGCGCGATTTTACCACGATTTTGCCGCGATTTTATCACGATTTTGCGCGATTTTGCCGCGATTTGGGAGCAGTACTACTTTGTACGACTTTGCCACAACTTTGGCATTAACTATTCTCAGCTTGTGCTTACAAAGTCGTACTGAAATCGTGTCTTTATTATTCAGGTACGATTTGCATGCTACTTGAGGGTTTAACATTGAGGTCTATGGACACCAACTCGCATGGAAGTTGGACCAAAGTAGTGCAGGGACAACTTTGAAGTCAGCACGACTTAAAGTCGTGCCAATATGACTGGTAGTCATTGAAAATCGTGGAGAATGACTTGTCATACGGTTTTGCAGTACAAAATCGTTGGACAAGTCGTATAAGTGTGAAAGGGGCCTAAAGATCTTTAGGATAGTCAATTCCATTTTCCAAACCCTGCTTTGCCACTCAAGGCCTCGGCAGCTTAAGGTAGAACAATTGCAACACCCAAAAGATGAAGGGGGGGGGTATACTACAGAGTTGACCAATTACAACACGTTAGGAGGTATGGCCCGACCAGCTGCTCCTAGTGCAAACTAGTTTGACTCCACAACAGAGATTCCTTTATACTACACCAAAACACTAGATATTTCCTCAGGGCTGGAGTCGCTGTTGTTTCATAAATCTAATAGGTTACTCCCAACATACTGTACATGCTTATACAAAAGATTTGAAATAAAGCAAAACAATTACAACAGGTCACGGACTTCGCCTCCTACAATCTCATATGACACAATAGTACTTACGCAGAACTGGCCAAACTACAGAATAGCGCTAAATGGATAACTTATAGAGTTACCCATTTACACCAGATATTTGCTAACAGAACATTGTTATCCTTAACGTTATTGTTCTCACTCCCACAATACATGTACTTTCCACCCCAATGTTTACCTTCATGCATACCACTGAAATGACAGAAGGATATCATATCTCGTTGCTGCGCCATGTTAGTGTCATCATTCTTGAAAGGGTATCCCTTTAACGCCCCTAAACATTGAAAGAAGGATGTAGGCCCGATTTATTGAAGACAACTGGAAGAGGCACTACAAGCGGTACAGCTTAGCTCCCTCAATGTTTCCCAACAGCTTTCTTAATTATACATATTGTTGCGAGTTCACTAAACCCCAGCAACATTTTTTAAGATGAGAGTGACCGGTGACCCACTTTTCAGTAGGTGCCTCAGGGACCATGGAGATTTAATTCATTTACTGTGATGTTGCCCCACACTGGTCTTTCAGTCCAATATCCATGTTGACCCAAAACAATGTATTCTGGGCATATTGGATAACTTGATGGTGCAACAACACACTCCAAAGAAGCAATTTCCAGAGGGCTGTTTCAAGCCCGTAAACGACTGCACCACTTGAAATTATCAGATTCTCTGACTGTTACAGAGTGGGTCAGGCAGGTCAGGTCCACAATATCACAGGAACTATATATCTATCAGCAAAGCGGCTGCCCTAATAAGTTTGAAAAGATATTGGTGCCATGGCTTAACATGTCCAGTCTATCTCCTCTGGATTTGGTGATAAACAGGATGGCGTCTCTCAGGGATAGTAGTAGACCCACCTAATGTCTCCTCTCTTTTTACTCTACTGTGTAACTTTTATTTCTGTTGTTATGGTATGTAGATTGGAGTGGCTATAGGTATGTAATGAATGAACTGTATATATGGCTATGCAACTATTATTATTACTAACTATATTACAGCTGTACCACAATTTCATTGTTGCTCTGGATTACTATAAAAAGAAAAAGAAAAACTGCATTAGCGCAGTTTTTCTTTTTCTTTTTCATGGTTGTTTTTGTGTATATCTCACATTTTAGCTGCTGCTGTTAGGGATTTGGTAGCGTGGTATTTTTTCTATTTCCATACTGGATTACTATAACTTTTCAATAAAGTTTTCTCTTGGATATAAATGTAATTTCATTGTGATTTGTTTTACAATTACAATAAATCTTATCTATAAAAAAAGAAGAGTACCTCTCACTTTCTGTCTGGTAAAACATCAGCAGGAGAGGAAATTAGAGTAAATCTCTCTTAGCAGAGCCCCAAATAGTAATATAAACCTGACTGTATTTCTTACTGTTCCCCACTCTACCCAAAACTAACATTGCATTACAAATTAGTTCTTCTTGCCATTGCACATATGTTATATGATCATTTTAATGAAAGTGGGGTAACCCTTTAAGCTTCTTTGCTTTGTGCACAATTGTCTTGGTCCTTAACATGTCATGTTGTGTTTGTCACAGCTGCATGAACAAGAACAAGGCATTCTTCTATCCAACAGTTTGGGATTTCGTGAGACTTTCACATCGGAGCAAGCAACAACGGTGGAGACCAATTATGATCCAGAGCATTTTAAATGTGGTAACCTAATTACAGTGCAATGTAGACAATATAATAAATTACAGATGACAGTTGGGTCTAGTTCTATGTTTGTAACGATTTGGCGTAACAAGCATTAAATGTACCACATTCTAGATAACTGCTTTGAGAATCATGGCGGAATGTGTTGGGTATTTCCACACAAGGACATGGTTCAGTGAGCTTATTTAAACCGATAAAATAACACTTTTATATATTTCCTTGAAACGGGATTCTTGCTGTCATTGCCAATTTTTCCATTCATTTATTGCCTGCAGCATTACTCTGACACTAAAATTATCATGAAAAAATTATTGTGGTGTGATCAGCAGCCATATGCCTTCTCTATCTGGTTGGCTGAACACAGAAGCTGCAGTTTCTTATGCCAGCCATACAGGTAATGATACAATTGTTTGAGTTAAAGCTAAACTGCAGGCAAATATAAAAGGCACACATTATTGCAGTTCTGTAACTATTAATACATCATTAAAAGGGAAACTGTCATGAAAGAATAACAGCGGCTATCACTGCTGACCACTGCATATAAGAATGCTATTTTCATGACCGCCGTGTCTAGGCATGCTTGTTCCTGGTCTGTGACTCAAAAATGCTGAAGTGAGACACAGCCATCAACTAGCATTTTCAAGATGAGGCAAGCACATGCAGCCCCCATGAATTCTCCCATGGCAGAGTCACTTTACGTTTTTTTGTTTTGTTTACTGCAAACAATGCAAGTACCTGAATTCAACTTTGCATTAGCCTCTTGCAGTCCCTGTACAGTATATATTCAAAGTGTACACTATGTAAGCAGAGCTTAGAGGGGGGTGGGGTGGTAACAGCACAATGACCCAGTTAGATGTGCTGCAGTACAAGGTGCCATCATGATTGGAGGAGAGAACAGAGTGATAGAGAGATGAGCTTATCGGTGTGCTGCTTCTCCTTTCACTGTCTAATCACAGGGGATGGGGAGTGGACCTGTACATGAAAGTGAAACTGCAGCAGAGAAAGGTCAGATTCCTTCCCCTGCTGAACAGATCTGTGTAAATCTGAGGACTGGATAGACAGAAATACCAATATGATAAACTAATCATATTTTACATGTATTGATTGCACTAATTTGGATTTTAATCGACAAATTATTGTTATTATCAAAGCAATCTCGATCCATTGAAACAGAGTAAAAAAAAAACACTAAAATATGATCAAATCAATATTTTTTAATTGGGTAATGAATGTTTTCAAACAAAAGATTGTTTGAAACATTGCAATAAATGACTGTGCATATATTTTTCATTCACAGTGAAGGTGGTGGGGGGAAAATTTTCTTGTCTTACAGTTTCTAAAGCTGTCCATACACTGATTGAAATTCAGCCAGTGACAGGCCAAATTTCAATCAGTGTTTGGGCATCCCTGCTCAACAGAAGTTGATTGTTTAATCAACTTCTGTCTAAGGGACATAATGGAATTTTTTTCTATTGATGAGTTGCTGGAGCCAATCAGCTGCAGATCAGTGTATTTTGACAGCAACGGGTTAAGTTTGCATATTATTGAATAAGAAAATGTATATTTGTCTGTTTCATTGCATTTTGGTGTTGTGTGTTTTTCTTTTTTTATATGCTTAGGTAAACTGATCATTGCTAAAGTTTTCCTGGGCCGTAGTGTTCAAGCCCAAGAAGATCTTGCGATAAATCCAGATACTTACCCTGACGCCAATACTGTATTCAGGCCATTGAAACTTAGGAGGAATTGTGTATATTATTCAAAAAATGGTATGTTCACTTTCATGTTGCAGTCTTATAGGGCGCACACACGGTCGGACTTTGTTCGGACATTCTGACAACAAAATCCTAGGATTTTTTCCGACGGATGTTCGCTCAAACTTGTCTTGCATACACACGGTCACACAAAGTTGTCGGAAAATTCGATCATTCTGAACGCGGTGACGTAAAACACGTACGTCGGGACTATAAACGGGGCAGTAGCCAATAGCTTTCATCTCTTTATTTATTCTGAGCATGCGTGGCACTTTGTGCGTCGAATTTGTCTAAACACTATCGGAAATTCCGACAACGGATTTTGTTGTCGGAAAATTTTATAGCCTGCTCTCAAACTTTGTGTGTCGGAAAATCCGATGGAAAATGTGTGATGGAGCCAACACACGGTCGGAATTTCCGACAACAAGGTCCTATCACACATTTTCCATCGGAAAATCCGACCGTGTGTACGGGGCATTACTATGTAAAAATACCTATATTCATAAGCTTATGCAATCATATAATCGCCCAGAGAGAGCTCTCCGGATGTGTCGAAGGCCTAGGCCTGTTTTTCACTGCTGTATACTGCAGAGATGTAGGGGATGGAGAAAGGAATCACAGCTTACAGAGGGGAACCAGGCATACATAATTACCAGAGGTGTCGAATGCTGAAGATTTTTCAGCCAGTGGGTTTAAAAATCGCAAGAGTTACTTCAAAGTGGGAAAATAATTCTAGGAAAATATGACAATAGAAATCTATCAGCTTAAAGATTAAGCATTATAAAGTGTATATCTTTGCCAAACTTGAAAAAAAAGCCTTAAAGAGTAACCCCACTTTTGAGAATAAAACAGTCCTATCTGGATGATCTATGTCAGAGGCCTAACTAGAGCCTTCAGGGCGCCGGTGCAAGAAACCATGACCACCAACGGGGGCCCTTCCCACTGATCCCGGGGTCCTTTACTCCCATCGTGGGACCCTTTATTATTGTCCCACAGCGGGTCACCTTCCTACCATATTGGGGTCCCCCACAGTGGTGGAACGCCAGAGACTAGTTGCAAGTGCAACCTTTGCGACCCTGGTAGTTCTGCCACTGGTGTCAGTAGTTTTTTTATTTTTGTTGTTTTATTATTTATAGTTTTTCCACTATTTTGTTTTTTTTTGTTTTTTTTTTTTTTTTTTTTTTTTTTTACAATTTTATTTTTTATTTTCTACATATTTTTTAGGACCCCCATTGGGGGTGCTTTGGTGAAATATCTGTGTTCTAAACAGACCCCTGAGGTCTCACTTTTGAGACAGAGAAAGGGACTGAGGACAAAGTCCTCAGTCCCTTTCTCTGCAGTCTCGGCTGCACAGAATGAATGAACAGGAATAGCTCTGTACAGAGCTTCCCGTTCATTCATAAAATGAAGCATGGTTTACTATGCCTCAGCTATGAATGAAAAAAAAAAGTCAGTGATCAGTGATATGCATTAAGTCAAGGAAGGGGCTAGTGAATGACACATTTACCGACCCCTTTTCCGTTCTCCACCCTGACAGATCCCTCTCTGCAGCCAGCGGGAGGTGGGACGGGCCAAAGACAGCAGGATAGGGACAGGAAGGCGTTGGGAGTGGCATGAAGAAGAACTGATGCCCTCCATTTCCCTTTTGCAGCCGCTGAATGTCTGTGGGAGAGAGAGGAGGAGAAGCGGGCATTCAGTGGCTACATCGATGGATCGGTTCCTCTACATGCCACCGCCCTCCTATCCAGGTGTACAGGGGGGCTGCACAGGCCCCCTGAAGCATGGGGCCAGGTCACAATGGCGACCCCTGTAGGTACGCCCCTGATCTATGTATATTGCAAGGATTTTAACAAACTTTGTTGCAGATTTCTAGCTCTTGTTTTTCTGAAGAAATAGCTGTATGTCTGTATCCATGTACAATGTGAATAGGAGTGACTTTATAATTATCAATCAGCTGCTGCACTTGCAGGCTTCTGATGAGGAAAGTGGCAGGGTCTGAATACCTTTTAGACATGATTTCCTTTGGGAGTATTCCACCAAAAACGTTTTATTGCAGCGAATGCTCAAAATCTGACTTCAATCTTAGTGCAGACTATTGGGAAAATCAGAAAATCACACAAGCAGGAAATTACATTCCTGGGGGGGGGGGGGGGGGCGGCGGGGGCTTTCTGTACATCATTTGTGTACAGAATGCCTCCAGGTTGCCATATTCTATTGCATTTTACAGAAAATTACAGCGGTAAAGATTGAAAAAGAAAGGTATTTTTTATTAATATTCAATTACAATAAGACTTGTGTAGCAATTGTATATACTATATATATATATATATATATATATATATATATTTTTTTTTTTCCAACAAAAGTGGAGTTACCCTTTAACCTAAACATAATTTTCCTAGATAGTAAACTGCTGATTGATGCACTGTTGAGTTCATCTATGTGAATACATCCTATATTTCATGCAATGATCTTTTAAAGTGGTTGTAAAAGCTGAAGGTTTTAGAATACATGAAGGAAAAAAACCTTCAATTTGCAGCTCCCCCTCTTAACACTTACCTTAGCCTGATCTCGATGTGCACGAGACCTGAGGCTCTCACGGGTCTCTCCCTAGTGATTGGCTGAGATGCAGCAGCAGGAGTCATTGGCTCCCACTGATGTCAATCACAGCCTGCGAGTGTGGGGGGGGGGGGGGGGCTGAACCCCGCCCTGTGACTTATGGATGCAGAGAGCCAGCTCGGGAGCGAGCACACACAAGTGCCCCTACAGGAAGCCAGTTGCTATGGGGGCACTAGGCAAGGGGGAGGGCCCAGAGCGCCGTCGGGGGACCAGAGAAGAGGATCAGGGCTGCTCTGTGCAAAGCCATTCCACAGAGCAGATAAGTATAACATGTTTGTTATTTTTTTTAAATACAATTTTTTAAATTTACAATCACTTTAAGCACATTTATTCTGTCATACTGTAAATTTTGACTGCTCTGTCTTTTTGCAGAAGCACATTCTTTCGAGGAACATGGGAACTGTGACTGCAGCCTACACCGGTGTGATTGGTTTGTGTTTGATCCTGAGCTCATCCTGCCAGAGTACATTGTTGAGTTTGAATATATTCCGCTGGTACATATCTTATTACTCTTCTGCATCAGTCTCCAGATATTATTGACTAGGCAGTGATATGTTGACACAATCTATAAACAGTATATGGAGGGTCAGTGCTGTCCCACTAGGCTGTTTTCCTAATTCAAACTTCAAACACCTCCCCTTCTTCTCATTCCTATTACATACCTTTGCTTTGTGGTTCAGCAGATAGCTGAGGAAAGCAGATAACATTGTTTGAGATTTCAGTTCAGTACGCAGGCAGTTACAAGGTCCCAAGTTCTCTTACAGGATCAACAGGTATTCATCATGTGCTTGCAGAAAATGTACTTCACCTTAACAAAAAAACGATTAAAAAAAAAACATTGCCACCACATCTAAGGATCTACTTTAAAGTGGTTATAAAGGCTGAATGTTTTTTACCTTCATGCATTCTATGCATAAAGATAAAAAACTCTCTGTGTGCTGCTCCCCCACAGCCCCCCTAATACTCACCTGAGCCCATCTCGATCTAGCGATGTGCACGAGAGAGTCGGCTGTCCCGGGACTCCCTCTTCTCATTGTCTGAGGCGGGCGCCCATTGGCTCCCACTGCTGTCAATCACAGCCAGTGAGCCAATGAGGAGAGAGCGGGGGATGGGGCAGAGCCGTGGCTCTGTGTCCTATAGATGCATAGAGCAGCGGCTCGGGAGCGAGCACACAGCAGTGCCCCCAGGGAAAGAAGCTTTCTCTGGGGGCACTGCTCGAGGGGGAGAAGCCAGGAGAGCGTGTGAGGGACCCAAAAAGAATTGGGACAAGACTGCTCTGTGCAAAACCACTGCACAGAGCAAGTAAGTATAACATGTTTGTTATTTAAAAACAAAAAACAAAAAACAAGCTTTAATATATCACATTAAGTGAAGTAGGTTTAAAATCTCTTTTAAGATTTTTTGTGTTCTCATTAGTTAGATTGCTGCTCACTCTTTGTGCAGATGACTGATGTCAAAGAGAATAGGAAGTGAGGGGAATTTTTCTCAATGAGAACAGAGACAACAGTTAAACCCTGATAGAGATTTATAGTCAATTTGCCTAAAGATGGGCTTTACATATAGAGCTGATGATGCCTGAAATTATACATCAAGCTCTGTGTAATGGAATTAGAAAAGCAGTGAACCATTCACACAATGTGGGTATGCGATTTCAGTTTTTGTTTTTTTTTTTTATAAATGGTAGTTAAAACACATTTGTAGTATCTGCATTATCTGCCAAAATACTGTGATTTACTCAGCTCTGGCTCTGAATCGGTAGGGGGTGTGTCAGACCTCTGCAGAGAGGTTACTATTTTCACACAACACAAGGCACGGTTTAGTGTTTTTTTTCTTACCTTTGTTGAAATGTCAAAAAGTGACATTTAATTCATTTCTATCAACTGCAGCTTAGCTACGGTGCATAGAAACAAAACACAGAGCTTGAGGAGTGGTGCAGTGAAATGCAAACATGTTGCATTTTTCCACACAGCAATTCTTAGCAGCTGCCGCCTGTGTTCTACTTTGAACAAGACACATAGAAAACAATTGTTTTGCGGGGCAACAAAAAAAATGCTGATCTCTGCATAAGTATGGATGAGTCCTTAATGAGCTAATTACATTCCACATGCATCAAACAAACGTTACTCACAAAGTATAAAAAAAATACATAAAACAAAACATACTCAAAGTCTAATGCTGCGTACAGACGATTGGACATTCCGACAACAAAATCCTGGATTTATTTCTGACGGATGTTAGCTCAAACTTGTCTTGCATACACACGGTCGCACAAATGTTGACGGAAATGCCGAAAGTCAAGAACACGGTGACGTACAACATGTACAACGAGCCGAGAAAAATGAAGTTCAATAGCCAGTGCGGCTCTTCTGCTTGATTCCGAGCATGCGTGGAATTTTGTGCGCCGGAATTGTGTACACATGATCGTAATTTACGACAACGGATTTTGTTGTCGGAAAATTTGAGAACCAGCTCTCAAATATTGTTTGTCGGAAATTTCGACAAAAAATGTCTATGGAGCCTACACACGGTCGGAATTTCCGACATGCTCACATCGAACATTTGTTGTCAGAAATTCGTGTGTACGCGGCATTACGGTTGTCTTTAGAAAGCAGCCACATTCTGAATAAAATAACCTTGCCCCTGCCAGCATGCTGTTGAGAAGGACCCTTTCTCTCTGTGTGGAAGCAGTAGGCTCTCTGTAGCAGTCTAACGCCCCCCCTAACTAGTCAGAGCTAAAGCTTTCCAATCAACAAGGAGTCTAAGCTTTTCTGATTGCAGAGTTATTTTTTGGTGGAATGTATACAGTACATGAATTATGGCATTTTATATAATTACCTGTTTTTTTAATCACATTTCCACATATGTCCATCCAATGCCACTGGTTTATAGTGCAAAAAACTCTTTGAATAAAGCTTGTTTATTCAATTAACACACAGATGTTTCAGGCTTGTTAGCAATCACAAATGCAAGTTATGCAAGCTATATTCTCTTTTTACCAGACCTTGATTGCTATGGCAGTAAAGGAAAAACTTTCGAACAGTGTTACTTTAGGTCTTCAAAGACGTGGATTATGATACCAAATGACTCCCATCATGGCCGCCATCAGGGGGGTACAGCCGTTACAACTGTAAGGGGGCCCGTCCAATGTCATTGATTTTAGACATCAAGCTCTTTACTGCCACCTCTGGCTACTATGTGCATGTGCACCCCTTGTGTGACAGTGATCTGCCTGTACTATGCTTCTCAGCAACATGTCAGCTTTATAAAAACAAGCTGGGACCAGGTAGGAAGCTACAAGTAGGGGCTGTGAAGGAAAGGGAGGGGGGCTGTTTGTGTACAGGGAGGGGCCAGAGGCTTGTGTGTGTACAGATTTGTGTATGTGGGGCTGCCATATATACAGGTGTGTGGAGGGGGGGCGCTGACATATATAAAGGTATGTGTGGGGTGCTGACATATATACAGGTGTGTGGATGGGGGGCTGACATATATACAGGTGTGTGTGTGTGGGGGGTGGCTGACATATATACAGGTGTGTGGGGGGGCTGACATACATACAGGTGTGTGGAGGGGTGGCTGACATATATACAGGTGTGTGTGGGGATGGCTGACATATATACAGGTGTGCGTGGGGGCACTGACATATATACAGGTGTGTGTGTGTGTGGGGGGGGGTGTTCTGACATATATACAGGTGTGTTTGTGGGGGGTGGGTGCTGAAATATATACAGGTGTGTGTGGGGGGGCTGACATATATACAGTTGTGTGGAGGGGTGGCTGACATATATACAGGTGTGTGTGTGTGGGGGGGGGCGCTGCCATATATACAGGTGTGTGGGGGGGCTGCCATATATACAGGTGTGTGTGTGTGTGTGTGTGTGTATGGGGGGGCTGCCATATATACAGGTTGGGGGACAAATATACAGGTGAGTGGGGGGGCTGCCATATATACAGGTGTGTGTGAGGGGGGGCTGCCATATATACAGGTGTGTGTGAGGGGGGCCTGCCATATATACAGGTGTGGAGGGGGGCTAACAAATATACAGGTTTGGGGGGCTGACAAATATACAGGTGTGAAGGGGCTGACATATATACAGGATTGAGGGAGGCTGAGTGCGTACAGGTGAGGTGGCCAGTGTGCGGATTGGCTCATAGGCAAGCACGCAAGCCCTGGGGAATGTTGGTCAGGCTGGGGGGGGGGGGGGGTGTTGGGCCCAGGTCTAAAGCTGTATAAGGGGCCCAAAATTTTCTGATGGCTGCCCTCCTCTCAGTGCTGAATTCTCCATTTTCGATAGAAGTATCCATCAGAACAAGTATTTTCCATATGTATTTCCTATGTATGTTAATTAACATTTCTTTCTTTGTTGCCAGATAGAGGCCCCAGCTTCAAGTCTTCATGATAGTGAGGCTGAAATTAAACTGGATGAAGAGATTATTTCCATGGAGCCGGCTGTCAAACCTAGGCCCAAAATAATTAGTTTAGATGAAAATACTATCCTTTCTGTAGCAAAAGCCAGTACTTACAGTCAAATAACAGTAAGTGTTAAAAATCCTAAATGCTGGGACACCATCATACAGTGCTGGGTAGTACATTTTGTAGATTGTCCTTAAAGGGAAGCATTAAGGTCACATACCTACATACACAGAGATAATCAAAGAACTGCCAGTATACCTACAGCTGAAACCATTTTTTTTAATAGTTTGAGTAGAGTAGAGAAGGGTTAGAACCTTTGTTGGAATCCACACTTTTGAGTTGTCACCAGAACTGTAAGGGAGGGAAAAACTTTCAATGAGGACACCTGTTCCTGTCAAAGTGGGGAGCTCGTTGGATATATATATATATATATATAGTAGGATATATATAAATATATATAGTATTAAACACGCTGACACTACGCAATTGCTCCCTGCCACATGTTGCAAATAGGTGGACTTGACGTCCCAATGAACACAAGCACTCAAGCAGCTTTGTAAAAGAAAAAGGACTGAAGAACCTGTCCTTGTTTGATGCCACAATCCTGTTAATTTGCAGTTATGGACATCTAGCTCCCTCCCTAAGCTTAGAAAGTTGTGGTTAATGTCTGTAAATGCCCTGCTAAAAAAATGTAATTGTTTTCTTGTTATTGCTTTTACCCTGGCTGTGTCTTGATTAAACTGCAAACTTTCATGCTATATCTGTATCCTTCCCATTCCATAAAGGTTCACAAAGACTGCCAGACGCATTATATTTTTCAATGTTCCAAGCCATATTTTCAGGCATGCCTTCTGTTTGGGGGGCACTTAAGAGATGGAGTTTTTGATTAATGTAATAATAAATATATATATATATATATATATATATATATATATATACACACACACACACACTATGTTACCAAAAGTATTGGAACGCCTGCCTTTACATGCACATGAACTTTAATGGCATCCCAGTCTTAGTCTGTAGGGTTCAAAGTTGAGTTGACCCACCTTTTGCAGCTAAACCAGCTTCAACTCTTCTGGAAGGCTGTCCACAAGGTTTAGGAGTGTGTCTGTGGGAATGTTTGACCATTCTTCCAGAAGCGCATTTGTGATGTGAGGCACTGATGTTGGACAAGAAATCTTGGCTCACAGTCTCCGCTCTAATTCATCCCAAAAGGTGTTCTATCGGGTTGAGGTCAGGACTCTGTGCAGACCAGTAAAGTTCCTCCACCCCAAACTCGCTCATCCATGTCTTTATGGACCTTGCTTTGTGCACTGGTGAGCAGTCATGTTGGAACAGGAAGGGGCCATCCCCAAACTGTTCCCACAAAGTTGGGAGCATGAACTTGTCCAAAATGTCTTGGTATACTGACGCCTTAAGAGTTCCCTTCACTGGCCAAGCCCTACCCCTGAAAAACAACCCCACACCATAATCCTCCTGCCACCAAATGGTTTGGAGCAGTGCACAAAGTAAAGGTCCATAAAGACATGGATGAGCAAGTTTGGGGGGGGGGGGACTTGACTGACCTGCACAGAGTCCTGATCTCAACCCGATAGAACACCTTTGGAATGAATCAGACTGCGAGCCAGGCCTTCTCGTCCACATCCTTGCCTGACCTCACAAATGTGCTTCTGGAAGAATGGTCAAACATTCCCATAGACACACTCCTAAACATTGTGGACAGCTTTCCTAGAAGAGTTGAAGCTATTACAGCTGCAAAGGGTGGGCCAACTCAATATTGAACCCTAAGAACTAAGACTGGGATGCCATTAAAGTTCATGTGCGTGTAAAGGCAGGTGTCCCAATACTTTTGGAAATATAGTGTGTGTGTGTAAAAAAATCCAAAAACCACCTGTTTTGCTGCACTTTGGAAGCGCTGTCCATTCATTTTAATGGGCAGGGACGTTTTTGGAGCGCATTTTACAGCACTCCAAACCAGCCCCAAAGATGCTGCTTGCAGGACTTTTTCTAATGACCCGCAAGCGCACCGCCCGAGTGTGAAAGCACTCATGCAAATTAATGTGAGACAATTTTCAGGTGCTTTTCAGAGGCTATTTCTAGCGCTAAAATGCCTGAAAACTGCCTCAGTGTTAAAGGGGTCTAAGTGTGGTAGTGTGGTTCATTTCCACTGGATGGTTTTTCACATTCTAGCTGAATGCAGAAAGCATATTATGCCAAATATACCCAATAAATCATGTAGTATTTAGCCGCAGGTTTCTGTGGATAGTGTATACTATGCCCTAAATCATAATCTAGATTATCTAAAGTGACCTATAAGGGCTGAATTGGGAAGTGCCACAGTACATTGGGAAAGGCATCTAAGTTGGGAAGGCTACATGTACCCTTTTGGCTATCACCAACATTTTATTCTTAAAGATATATTATTGGGCTTTGATATGTATGCTGATTTTCTCATTACTTTCCTTGTTATTATATTTCAGGTTCATTGTCCTATTTTTTTTTTTTAGCAAAGAATCTCTCTGGTTTAATTATTGCATGTGAAAGTAATACTTAAAGTATTTTTCCTTAAATAGGTCTTGAACTTACATGGTAACAGTTTAAGCAAACTAAAGGAGATTTCAAAACTACGTGGGCTTCAAAAGCTTATCTTAAGTTTTAATGAATTTTCAAGTCTAGAAGATGTTTCATGCTTGGTAAGTTAGATTTGCCTTTGGAATGTATTCTTGTGACTAGGTACTGCTTGATATTAAGTTGCCTTTAGATTTGAATTTTATGTACAAATGTAGTGGGTGACATTACTAATTGGTAATGGGCATTTACGTCTTTACAGTTTTGTACATTTTATCCATTACTATAACAAGTTTTGCCATAAAAGATAAGTGAATTTTTAATTGCCCAATACAGATTCTGTCCCCACAAGCGGCAACTTTTCAAATACTGTTAAAAAACAAACGTTGTCCTTTACACTGCTTGGTCTGCTCAGGGCTACCATGAGTGTTTAACCACTTGCTGGACACTTTCACCCCCTTCCTGCCCAGACAAAATTTCAGCTTCCAGCACTGTTGTACTTTAAATCACAAATGCGCGGTCTTGCAAGACTGTACCCATATGAAATTTTTATCATTTTTCTGATGGTATTTAATCACCGCTGGGTTTTTTTCAATTTTTGCTAAACAAATGAAAAAGACCAAACATTTTGAAAAAAAAAATGTTTTTCTTAGTTTCTGTCATAAAAGTTTGCAATTAAGTAATTGTTCTTCTCTGATGTGCACTGATGGGCACTGATAGGCTACACTGATGGGCACTGATGAGGCAGCACTGTTGGGCATTGATGAGGCGGCACTGATGGGTGGCACTGATGGGCACTAATAGGTGGCATTCATGGGCACTAATAGGCTGTACTGATTGCCACTGATAATCAGGGCACTGATCAAGATGAAGCTGCCCTAGGCGGTAGTTCCATAATAGCTTATGCTCAGAAGTGAATTGAATGAAACTTATTATTATTCAAACCGGAGAACTGGTGGCATCTAGTGGTAGAATGGATTTACTGTGGATGACAGCTTTGGGTTGAATGTGAGTAAAAAAGCAAAAGACCTTTTTTTATTTTTACCATTATTGAGATATTAATTTTTATTTTTAGATGAAGCTTTGAAGTAGTTTAATACCCTCAGCATTTTTCAACTTAAAACATTGATCACAATAAAATAAACATTCACCAGTAAAGTATTTGTTCAAATTCTTAGTCCCGGTATCAACAACAAAAAGTAAATACCTGAAATATGGACTCAAAAATCACATTACATAAATAACCACTAAGTATACTGTGATTGCTGAGTCTGTATTTAAGGTCTTTGATATCTATCTATAATCTGATGGGACTCTGACAGTGAGGTTTTGAGGCCTTGAGTCAGCTCATACCCCTCGAGTTTATCATTGCTGAAAAGTTCTACTGTACTGTACCAGACTGTAAAATCATCCTCTTGGAATCCTAGACAACTATGAGGACCTTACAGTATTACAAAGTGAAGGTATGTGTTACTGTATCAAACACTATAATTTATTGAGGGTTTCTGATTAATTACATTGGCCTACAGTTGCATCCTATTTACAAAGTGAATAGTAATCTCTTACTTCAAGGTTTACTGTATGTTTTTGGGGGTCAATAGGACTAAAAAGACAACAATTCCTGTGAAGGTGTACCTTTTTGATTTTTTTTTTTTTAATTTATGTTTATTTGCAGTTTTAAACAACACATACAGTACAACACGAACCAATTTCCCCCCTCCAACTCCCACACCCTCCCCCCCTTCCCATCCTATGTGCAGCATTCTAACCTATACAGAATCACATTCCATGCTCATGACTTTTTAAATAGGACATCCCGTCACTCGAGAATTCTGTAGTGCACCCAATCCTCACACAGTCAGATAATATCTTTGGCAACATTACACAGATAATTTATCCAAGAGCGGAACATGTCTTAGCAAAGCACACCCCCACCATCGCATGTTAGATCAGCGTGTCTTTGGCATCAAGCCAGCCTTGCCAAACTTTCTCAATTTTTTTTGGACAACCCCTACTTAAATATGTTGCTTTGTAAAATAGTAGCGCTTTATTGATTATGTCTTTCCAATAGGACACTGTGGGTGGTTCAGGTTTTTTCCAGCACAATAAAATAGCTTTTCGTGCATAGAAAAGAGATATAGATATCATGGTTGTTTGTGCCCTACGGGGCGCCAGCTCCTCTACCAGGCCCCGCAAACATACTGAGAACGTTACAGGAATCGGCACCGATAGCAATTTTTGTATAGTACGTGTTAACCCCGCCCAGAACTCCCGGATCGGCTGGCACTGCCAGACCTTTTAATTTTGTTAAAGTAAATTGCCGAAATGAGCTTTGGTTTGGGTAGTCACTGTCAAGTTGAATGGGCAGCTTTTTTTGTGTTCCCACCTTCTACTCTAATCTCATGGGACTGTTATACTTTCTGTTGGATTTTTGCTTTCAACTTGCTTTATATTACACAGAATACAGACATAAGAATCTCCCTGTTGCAACAGGAGAGGTCCAAGGTGGTGGCGGTAATAGAGGTGTGTGAATATCTATAGATTACAGTAGAGAGACATTACTGTTGGAAACTTTAACTGGCCATAGATTGCAGGCTGCAAAAAAACCCCCAAAAAACGAACAGATTCCTCCATCCAAACGAGGTGGATCGAGGAATCCTTCCTGCTGGAACATTGTATTCTGACAGTGAGGACTCTCCACTGCCAAAATACGCTGTTCAGTGGCTGCAGCCACTGATCAAGAACAGTTTTCCAACATTCCTGCTCAACAGAAGTTGATCCAACGATAAACTTCTGTTGAACAGGGAGGGCCACACATGGATCAAAATTGATCCGGCCCCTACTGAACCAGCTGATTTTCAGTCCATCAATGGCCAGCTTTAGTTTACTAAGTAACTGAACTCGTCAGCATCTACTAATAAAGAAGCACCAGTTTCAGATAGACTTATGCCCCGTACACACTAGCAGAATTTCCATTGGAAAAATCTTAGATGGTTTTTCCGACAGAATTCCGCTCAAGCTTGGCTTGCATACACAGGGTCACACAAAAGTTCTCTGAACTTTCGACCATCAAGAATGTGGTGACGTACAACACAACGAGTAGCCAAAAAAAGGAAGTTCAATGCTTCTGAGCATGCGTCAAATTGTTTCCGAGCATGCGTGTTTTTTTACGCGTCGGAATTGCATACAAGACGAACGGAATTTCCAATAGGAACTTTTTCCGATGGAAAAATAGAGAACCTGCTCTCAATCTTTTGCTGGCGGAAATTCCGCCAGCAAAAGTCCGATGGAGCATACACACGGTCGGAATTTCTGATCAAAAGCTCACATTGGACTTTTGCTGGCAGAATGTCCGCTCGTGTTTACGGGGCATTACCCTTTAAAGCTTTAGAAATAGACGATTTTGTGAATGCAAGTACTAAACCTTTGCCAAATGTATCAAAATAAACTTGATTTAATTAATTCAAAACCAACCATAGAATTGCCAAAGCAAAACAAATAAATAAAGTTATTGTGGTATAAATGTATTATTAATTCATTTTATTAATGTTGTGTATAATGAGTAAATGTATACAGTACTGCAGGGGTTGGCCTTTATTTAATAGGCACCTCGCAATATGCAGTTTGGCTGTCATTCTACTGGGCACTGTGGGCAATACTCGTTACTGCATTATGTTACTTAATTAAATTTTTTATCAAACTACCAGAACATTATTCATCATATGAATTCATCTCCAATTTCACTGTAGCCGAATTTGGAATACCTTGATGCCAGCCATAACAATGTGACAACTCTGGAAGGTGTTAAAGGACTGGCAAAACTGAAGCATTTAGATGTGAGCTGGAACCAATTAACAAGAATCAGGGAAGATATGAACATTTTACGAACACAAACTCCACATCTTCTGTCACTGAGTATAGCCTACAATCCCTGGGAAAAGGTTAGTCTGACTAAAGAATTCATTTTCCTGTTGCCAACCATCTCAACGCACCAGTCAGTTCTTTCAACTCTATTCCAATGAAAGAAGTCCCAATGGATCCCATTTTGTTTTGCCCCACCCCATAGTAATTCCACCCTATGTGCCCAACAAGCACATACTTGCTGGCACCTGCTGTCCCTTGCTGAACATAGCACACCACAAAACGAGTCTCAGTTTCCAAGAATTAAAGTGTTACTAAACCCACCACTGTAGAATCAGTCTGTATATGCAGTATAGCATGCTTGTTATACTCACTGTGGATCTTAAGGGGTTAATCCTCTGCAATGTGTAAAAAGACACAATGTAGTCCTGTATGCACAGATCCTCCCCCTCCTGCACTGTCTATCAGGGGAAGGCCAGCTAACACAGGCAGAGTAGCCGACCTGCACATGCTCAGTTGTGTTTTTTATGCTGAAGAGAACAGTTTCTTGTTTTCAGAGCTAGCCAGGTCACATGATATTGACATCACACATGTAGTGAAAATATCCTCCTTGCTGAACTCTCAGCACTGGAGAAACTGTGCAGTTTATCACTGAGGGTGGTATACAGATCATCCAAAAAGGTATATAGTGGCAGTATTTTAATGTAAAAAGATTTATAAGCTGTGGGCACTGTGGGGGGGAGGGGATTAACTATTTTCATATTACTGGGTTTAGTAACATTTTAAAGGTGAACTTTGTTTAGGAACAGTATGCTCATAACATCCTTGAAACCAAACAGCTACTGGCTACAGTAAAATCGATCATTGTCCAAATGTATTGGGGTTGATTTACTAAAACTGGTGCACTCAGAATCTGGTGCAGCTGTGCTTGTTAGCCAATCAGCTTCTAACTTCAGCTTGTTCAATTAAGCTTTGGCAATAAAACCTGGAAGCTGATTGGTTTCTATGCAGAGCTTCACCAGACTTTGCACTCTCTAGTTTTGGTAAATCACCCCCATTGCGTGATGTTAATCCATATATCACACTATTGAATGCAGTTGTAGTGAGGTTTTTAAATACAATGGGTCTCAACTTGGCCACCAAAATGTCCAAAGAGCTGCACAATGACATTTGTACTGAAATGTAGATAGTATCTCGGTGCATGAAAAAATTAGATCTGTACGTTTTTTTCAAGTCAGCACACCACAGATGGTTCATATCTGTGCGATTTTATACACAAAAAGAAACAGGTGTGTTGTAGCGCATTGTTTATGCACATTGTAGTATCATTCAAAATGAATAGCACTAGTGCTGTGTGTTGCAGCAATGCGTGGCAAAATGCACTTCTTAACATGTTACTGCAACTCATTAGTCTGAAAAGGCCCTAATACAGAAGATTAGGCCAGTGTTGGCGAACCTTGGCACCCCAGATGTTTTGGAACTACATTTCGCATTATGATCATGCACTCTGCAGTGTAGGTGAGCATCATGGAAAATGTAGTTTCAAAACATCTGGGGTGCCAAGGTTCACCATCACTGGTTTAGGCCAACTTTACAGATATGTATTGTGGACAATTAATCATGTTGTGTGTTGCACCCCAATGCACAGATGGAGACAAAGTTAGTTTCTCCCTCAGCTGCCTTCCAGATAGTTACTTGGAATCATGGTCACTTCCGCAGGCGTGATCTGCAATGGCAGTCTGGAGACTCCTCATCAGTGGGCAGAGAGAGGAAATGACAGGCAGAGCATAGGAATCCACACAATAAGAGCAAGCTACTACTAATTGTTTGTAATGATGCTATCAAAATGGTGAGATAAATTTTAAGAAGAGCTGCACTCACAAAGGGAGCTGCCTCCTTAACTAGCTGATGACCATGAACTAAGAAGTCCCACAAAGAAAAGGGTTACCTCACAAGATCAGGTGGTTTGACAGTTAACGCTTTATTATATAAAAAGGTTTAATACAATTGCACAGATGTACCACTTCCTCCTTTCACCAATGAAAAATAACAACGTTGTCATAAAAGCCCCGGATAGCAGCTGCTCACACACAACCACTGATACACTGCAAAGGCTACTATAAAGACATAGAGGTTGACTTACCCTGTTTCCCCGAAAATAAGACCTAGCTTGATTGTCGGTGATGGCTGCAATATAAGCCCTACCCCCCAAATAAGCCCTACCTTGTTTCCCCGAAAATAAGCCCTACCCTGAAAATAAGACAAGGACTTTACCTAGGGATTATTTGGGGGGTAGGGCTTATATTGCAGCCATCACGACAATCACGCTAGGTCTTATTTTCGGGGAAACAGGGTACTAAAACCGGAGAGTGCAAAACCTAGTGCAGCTCAGCATAGAAACTAATCAGCTTCCAGGTTTTTTTTGTCAAAGCTTAACTGAACAAGCTGAAGTTAGAAGCTGATTGGCTACCATGCATAGCTGCACCAGATTTGGAACGCTCCAGTTTTAGTAAATCAACCCCAAAGTATAGCTGGAGGAATGTTTTAGCAAAATGCACATGGAGACAGAAAAGGGGTTCTCATGTGGACCCAGGACAACCTAGCCATGTAGGACTTGGAACAAGTGGTTACACTTGTGCAATCACCATTAGTGCTCCCCTGGGGTACTGCTCAAGTAGAACTGGCTATTGGCTCCTCGACTAGCTGCTCACAAAAGGTGAGCAGCATCTGTCACTGAGTAGTTTGTATGGGTGGCACTCTGAAGAGTAGAAGAATAGAAGGTGATGGGCAGCAGAATCCCCTGAACAGAAACAGCTTCTGCAGTTTGTCTTTCTAGCTTTCCCTGTTGCCAATACGTCAAACTCTACCAATGTTTCAGGCAGCTGTTACAGCCACAGACACAAAAGGTCCGCAGGCTATATGTTTCCCACTGGCTGTGTGTTGGGCACCAGGGGTTTAAAACCTTTATTTAAGGTTTTAAACCTAGCACGCATCTCCCATGTAAGGGGATACCGTGGAGGATTCCTTGCTGCATCTGGAGTGCTCCAGGAAGACGGAGGCTCATTAGACCCCAGAGAGTTAAATCTGCTGGCGTATAAGACCTTGCTTTTTAGGGGGTCCACCAGTTCGGGTCCCCACACACAGAGTGGGGTTTGTTGTTTTTTGATTCGAGCATCTTCCTCCCCCTCTTCTTGTCTCCTCCCTTTTTCCCTCCTTTGGTAAAGGTGGAAGGATTTTGGGTTTTACTACGCCTTTGGAATTATCTTTTTTCCATGGACTCAATTGTTATTATTTTTATTACTGTTGATGAAGTTTTTCATATAGACTTTCACATACAGATGTTCATTTACTGTTTGTTCACTCAGAATTTGTTTTATTTCAATAGTGCACCTCTTTGTGTTTTTTTAATTTGTTACATGGGATCACTTACGGTATAAGCGCAACTTATTTGTATATAATTTTTTGCATTATAGAGATGTTTGGTCGTTTTTGTTGCAGCTATACATATGTTTGAAACTCTAGCGCAGTATAACTCTACATTTTTTTTCAATGATGCAAAATGCACTACTGCTTACCAACCAATCAAAAATCACCTTTAATGTGTGTACTTTAAACTGGAAGCTGAAATCCTGCTATTTGATGTGAGTTACATCAGTGACCTGGTTGTCTATGTTATTGTTGCTACTGCGGGGCCCTGTTATGGAAGCTGACTGCTATGGGATTGTCTCTCTAACTGTCCTATGAACAACCTTTACGCTATTACCAACCCCCCTTCCCTTTCTTTAACAAATTGAATACTCGCATATCAATTTCTAATCAATCAATTAATCAAGCTAATGGCGTTTAAAGGTAACCAACAATTCAGTAGCCGTTGCTGATCTCCTTCTGAAAATGGAATGGAATGAATGAAAACAGCTGAATGCTTCAGTTTGTTGCAACCCCTGAGCGGGAGTGTGAAGGGCCGAGTACACAGGACTCCCTATCAGTCTGCACTGGGAAGCACACTAAGGACTTTTCTCTTGTTGACAGTAGAAACCCCTTCAAAATTATTTTAAATAGTTTATTTTGTATGTTAGAAACTATTAGAAAATGCCAGTACAGTGTATTTTAAAAACTGCTCAGAAACTTCACTTCATAATACTGATATGGTTGAGGAACAGTAAATCACCTTATACTCTTTTACGGCATAAACAGTAAAAATTTATCCCATGTCTTATTTCAATGATTACTCTTCCTACAGTGTTAGCTGAACAATACTCCATTACATTGGCTGCTGCAATGATTTTAGCCCATAAAACCAAATTACACATGATTATAATTGGCGATATTTTATGTTCTAGCTGGGATTGAAAAGCTGTCAGTTGATGGGCTTGCTAATATCCAACGCTGTTTGTGTGTCTTTTGTTAGTCTGTGTCACAATACAGAGTTCATCAGGCTGTGAACAAAACCTCAATTACTTACCTTCATCTTTTCCCATACCAGTTGCAGAAATCTAGTATACTTTTGGAGGCTGATGGTTTTCTTACCACTAGATTTTCAGTCCTTTTACTGTCTTTATTACAAGCTTTTCTAACATCCTTATTGTGCAAAACCCAAGATTGGACATCAAAAAAAAGAAAATTCTGCCTTTTTTTTTAAACTTTAATAAGGATGTCATCATTTAGCTGAGGCTAACAATTGCAGCATTTCCTTTCAGCAGTTTTCAATGAGCCATCTTGAATACATGACCTAGTTTCCTGACGCCCCTGAGAGCCAGTACAATGCACGTTGTTACTCCTGTGCTTATGTGTAATAAACATTTTCATTACTCCCACTGAACTGCTAGGCCATCCATCATACAGGAAAATAAAATAAAAAATGCCTTATTGACAGAACCCAATAGCTGACATGACTTTTCTTTCCTAGCCAGCTTCAGTGCGTATGGTAGCGATTGGAAGGTTAAAGTCGCTGATTCATTTGGATGGGGTCCTGAATACGGAAGAGGAAGTTTCACAGTCTTCAAAGTTTTTTCCTGAAGGCCAGATTACACAGGTTACATTTCAGTACTTTTTAATAGAGTAAACTTTGATGTCGATATATATGTTGTCCAAACACACTGGGGTTCATTTAAAACTGGAGAGTGGATAATCTGGTGCAGCTGTGCATGGTAGCCAATTAGCTTCTAACCTGAGCTTGTTCAGTTACGCTTTAACAAGAAAAAGCCTAGAAGCTGATTGGGTTCTGTGCAGAGCTGCACCAAATTTAGCACTCTCCCGTTTTAGTAAATCAACCCCACTGTGGGCTTTTTTCAGGCTCCATTCTCACTTTCGCGACCCCAAAGTCGCACGATTTCCAGTGCGATTATGGAGCACAACTTTGATCCAACTTTACACTCTCTGGATCAAAGTGGCATCAAAGTAGTGCAGACATATTTTCCAAGTCACTGCAACTTTAAGTCACACCCATTTAAATGGGTGTCATTGAAAAATAATGGGCTGCTGATGTCCAAAGTGGCATGACAAGTCGCACAAGTGTGAATGGAGCCTACATAATGCAATATACCTTGCATTTTAACCAATCGTGTATATGTCCAAAGCTACACACAAGCATAGGAGAGCAACTGAACTTTTGAGCACAATCTTCATGGCAGAAAATCTTACTTGGTAAGGATGCAGAGGATAGTAGGACCATGCACCAACTGCAATCCAAGGTGTTCTTTTGAAGTCAAAAGCCTCTTACACACGATCGGATTGTCCTCAGACAAAACCGCGGAACGACAAGCAATTGTCGGCCAAAAAAACACGAAGGTAATGACGTACTACGTGGTTTTTCAGCTCTTTAGTGCCACCCTTTGGGCTCCTTCTGCTAATTTTGTGTTAGTAGAAGTTTGGTGAGCGTTGATTCATTCTTTTCATTTCGCGCTTTTCATTTTGTGCTTTTCAGTTCGTGCATTTCAGTTTGCACTTTTCAGTTCGTTTCTGAACGGCCGTTGGTCAACCAGCCATGTTGCAGAATCGGAGGAGATAACGTGTTATTTATTATTGGCCTTGCAGTTATTGCTTTGACCCAAGTCCAGTCCAGGAACAGGAGGAGGATTTCTTGGACCAAAAATTGGTTTCTTTATTAATCATGACCAACTATGTCATATGCCTTTGCTGTGGGAGCTCTAGGAGAATAATCCAGATGATTTTCGGAATTACCTCCCGATGACGGACCCCTGCTTTCACCAACTCTTGGCATTGTTGACCCCCTATATTAAGAAGCAGGACACATGCATGAGGCTTTT